>NC_142857.1:29683381-29996870 GCF_061612785.1 Hesperophylax consimilis | reverse complement strand
TGAATTGAAATCAAGAATTATAATATGCTCACGAATTGACCGTTAAAACAAAGAAGTTTTGAAAAATGATGTGAAAATATTTTTGAAATATGTCATGCCAGGAAATTTAATAAGTTAGTTTTGTATGTTAGAAAGGAATCAAGAAAGATGTCTAAATGTAGTAATTTTTCGTAGTGGGTGTAAGTTGTAATTGCGCGAGAAATTACTGAGTTATTTGCTGCATTGGTATTGTTGGCTTCAATATGAAAAAGTGTAGTGTGCCTGGTACGTCTCGTTGGAACATTTAAACCAATGACGGAAAGCAATTTGGGACTATCGATTTTATTATTTAGCAGATTATGCAGAAACAACAGGTCTGACAATGTACGTCTTTTTTGTAAAGTTAACATATTATTTGTAGTGTTGTTGTATTTCTAGAGTAAATGTTTCAAAATTTATTCTGTATACTTTCTACTAAATCTATGTATACCTTATATTGAGGATTCCATATAGTGTAAGCATACTCCAGTGGACTTCTGACCAATGAACAAAACAATATTTCTAGAGTCTTTGAGAGAAGGTTGTATTTCCTTTTTTTAAATGTGTAACAATAAGTTTTTTGATACATTTGTGCATTCAGACACAAATAAAGTAGAATTATCGTGATACCCATCTCGTTTCAGTTTGCAAAGGGCACTAATTGAAACATGCTTTGCAAAAAACAAGGAATTTCGCTTTGAAACGCAGCGCTGTTCGCGTTGCCAAATGCAAGCATCCCATGCCTTTGATCAGGGAATTACACGTTATGTTGTTGTTTCGTGGGAAGCTTTTTCGCAAAGTTTTACCAAAACCCGCTTCAAAATTCACACAATGTGTAATCTCCATTTTCGTTACAGGGAATTCGATAAATTTATTATTTATAAGAAAATTAAATGTAGAATGAAGAAACTTTCCACTCCAAATTTCCGAGGATTGTTCCATTTAAAAAAATTATTTCTAAAATAAATGTTTAGGAATCCTCCCTAAAAAAATTATTCATTTTGAATTTTTGTATTTTATGTGAATAATTTAAATGTATTTCATTTTTAAAGAATTTATAGAGGGCTTTTATTTTTCTACAAAATATTTAAGTAAAAGCCAAAGCGCTGTCCTAGTTCTTGTATGTTCAATAGACCTTTTTTGCAAAACTGAGTTATGAATGCCAATATGTACATTAGCCTATTGCGCATTAATGAAGTTCAAAAAAAACATATTTTTTGGTTTTTAAGTGACATTTTAAGCATTTTTCGAGTGCCAATATCCACTCACGGAATAATTTTTCAGTTCTTATTTGTTCAATCTCCTGGATAACATTCAAACACTCAAAGTTATGAATATAATATTTTTAAAAAAGTTTCATAGATATTTGTTCAACATCCCGCAGAAGGTTGAGGTCTTGAATGTTCAATCTCCACTGTCAACCATTCAGGAGCCGGCTAGTTAAAATGTGCGGCCATGTTGATTTTTAGTTGTTTTCTAACAACGAAATTGTTCCACAAAAAATACGTTTAATTGCGAATATATACTGTTAATGACTTCACCGACTCCAGAATCAATAAACCTTAAAACAGTAGCTCAAATAGAAAGGTAAGTCTAAAAATTATGTCATTTATAGGCTTTTTCACCATATTTTACATGTACTTCTTGAATTTGCTAGGCAAATATACAGGATGCTTCATTTATTATTTATTTATTCAATTATTTATTTACAAACTTAGGACTTTTACCTAAAACGAGTATTAATAAATTATGTTAGTGCATTAAAACTTATTTTTATTCAAGAAATACAACAAAAGAGCCAGGAAATGGAAATGTTCAAAAAGTCGACTGTCCTCATAGTTTGATTGAAAGACATCTACGAAACATATTTTGTCCGTTATCACTGCTGAGATCGCTGATGAAAACGAAGTGCAAATATTTCAATTTTGAATTAATTCAATTAAAAGTTTCTGATTTTTGGTTTTTTTTAGTCACATAAAAAACAATAAACATATTCCTATGTAGGAACTACAATAAAACCAACTAGGCAAACGCTAACAACAATAAATGTAATGTTAAATAGCGCACACCCATAACCCAAATCGCGGGATATTATAATTATAGGATTTCAAGAGCTGAACGTATTTAAAAAAATAATATTTTATTCACGATAATCAACATAAATAATAAGCTCACGGCAAATAAGACCTTCCGAAAGAAAAGAAAGTAACCTTTAAAAATTACATTTATCAAATGTAGGTAACGAAACAATAAAAAAAATAAAAACCAATTTTCAACTGAAAATTGAACTACAATAATTTTACGCATCACTCGGGATTTTTTTTAATGAAATACCGCACACAGTCTCAACTGCTCCCAACCATCTGGAGCCAGTGAGACTATGGAATCCCCAATTGGGGTATATTAGTATATTGTGAGGCTGAAGGTAGTGTGGAGGCGAAGGAGATGGAGAAAAGAAAGAGAGGAAGGAGGATGAAGGAGAAGAGAGATGGTATGTGAGTATCTATTCAGATCTGATCACCAAACACGGCTAAAGCCATTTCAATTCTTATGGTGGTCTTTACACCATATCTTCCTCTCTGGAACATGCCGCAAATAGACTATATGTTATTTTAAATGAATAATTTGTGAAATAACATAAATGTATCAAATAAAATTTACTTGCGCACGCCGGGATTTGAATCCTCGACCTCCGGATTTCTAGTCAAGAGTACCCCTAGACCACGGAGGCCGTAATACGTACGATATAAGAATATTTCACATCACGCATGCACTGACAACCGATAGTAGTATATTAGCGGTAGGTACCTTTGTACTTGTGCATTGTTTTCAAACATCCAAAATATTGGATGATTTATATAGAGCAGTTTTTGTGAAAAATCAACTCAAGGACTCTGTTTGTATATTTTAAAGTAATAGGTACTTTAAGTCAACTACAAACTAAGATAAAAGTAAAGTATTTGAAATTTTAAAATCACCCTGTATATACAATTTACCACTAATTGGGTAATTGAACAAAAAATATCTAAAACTTATGGGAGCCGAATTGTTCAATCTCCAGACGATATGTTCAATATCCAAAATAATCATTCATCATTTTCAAGCCATGTTCAACGTCCACCTTTAAAGTCATAATATGGGCATATTATAGCTTAAATCTTCGAAAAATGATCTATAATAATTTCCTATTACACAAATGTATTAAAAGAAATGACCAAAATCGAGATTTTTTTAGAATTTGCCTGTAAAAACAAAAATCGTCTCCTGTAAAATTTGCTAAATGGTCTATTGAACATACAAGAACTAAGGCAGCGAAAAGGAAAAAATGTTATGTAACAAAATCTCTTTTAAATAAATAATTTTATATTTAAGGTAAGAATTTAATTAAGCTTCAAATCATTTCTAATTAAATTTAGGACATTGAAAACGTTTTGTATTTAGATAATAAATAACAAAGTATCAACAATAATATCTATAACACATTATTTCCAGTGAGTTTAATAAAACTCATTTCGGGAAAGACAACATTACACAATTAAAAATGAATAATTGTTTCATAAGAAAACGAATTTAAAAGGGAGTTCAATGAAAAATATACATGGATGTTGAAACAGACTAAACACACTTAACACGGTTAATTGAAAAACTATGTCACACATACATTAAGTAAGAAATACAGAAGTTACGGAGTTCTAGACCAAATAGGACACTGGTTAATAAAACTGCTGAGAAAAGGTTTTAAGTTACTAGCTAATGCGTTGTATTACGTATATGTATTGTAAGGAGTTAATTCAAAATTTATTCGAGTGACTAGATGACATGAGTATATTTTATTTAGTGATCGTATTTTGTGATGGTGAATGTCGGAATTAAAGGTTGGTTTAGTGTTGTTGTGTGAGGAGTGTTAAATTATTTGTAGAATGGCAGTTGTGATATTATTTTTTGTCAGAATCGTAAAATGATGTATTTGTATCTGTGAGTGATCTTGTAGTGATTTGTATCAAACGTGAGATGCTACAAGTATTATATTACGTACATTTTTATATCTGATGAAATCTAAATAAAACATGAGATATGACATCATTGGTAAATAAATAAATAAATAAATTCTTTATTCCAGGATTTGGGGAGGTGAGTGCAATCCCACACATCCCATAGAGGGTATAAGTACAGATAATATTTACATAATAAAAAAATTAGATTTAAAATAAAATTAAAAATGAGATTAAAGCAGAGAAGCACGGGAATCTATCGGATCTAAGATTGTGGGAGCAAGTATCTTTCTCCAATGGTCTTCAATGCTCGATCCTGAAGTCAGACGGGATTCTATGATGAGAGTATTTCCTAACAAGTTTATCCTTCCCCTCAGTCCTGCAATCGTGGTTTTTAACCCTAGATTCATAACCTTCTCTAAGAGGAACATTATTCATAAACATTCGTCTAACAGACGACTAAATTTAAGTGACGAGTTTTGGGGTAATTGTAAATAAAATAAATAAATTAAGTATGGCACTCTTTAATATGCTTAATTAGGTAAAAAAAAAAAAAAATAAACGAGTTAAAATTAAATTTCATCGGTACATTCCACACACATGAGGCCGCGATGGTCAATGCACATATACTTTTTGCATTGCTTGCATTGGAACCTTGTCATATGCCGTTTTTTTATAATCACAATAACCACAAACCTTTTTTTGAGTACCACTTGGACCAGGTGTGGCAATGGTAGGCATTTCACCTAAAACTTCGGCGATTTTCCTTTTTAGGCATCTCTTCAAAGTTGGCATTTCGTGTCTTTTACGTAACCATGTCGCTATCACTGTCGGAATTTGTCGGTACCATTTCATCTTATTCCACATGATCTTCGACATCACTGATTCCTACGTCCTTTTGCTGACTGGTAAAATCATTATCACCAGAATCAGATAAACGATTCAAATCATCAATTTGCCGATCATCCATTCTAAAATAAAATAAAAAGATTTAATGTAAAATACACACGATAATACATTTGTAACCATAAAATAAGATGTAACTATAAATAATAACTCATATAGAATAATATCATATACTTACTTTTACTCTGTATAACCAGAACTCATTAAAAACAATGTTTTCAAAATAACTTGCAGTCTCGTCAAAAGTTACACTATTCATAAACATTCGTCTCTCAGACGTTCAAAGGTCTATAACTTGTCCACAAGACTTCACTTCGAGGAAAGCACACCCGCGTTACTAATGAACAAGCGATCTGGGAAGGTACTTGGGAGGTCATCATTCTATCTCTTTCACTCGAGACACTAGAAACAAATTTACGTTTTGCGCGGTCTGTGGGACGAATGGTTATGAATCTAGGGTTAATAGAGCTGTAAATCCTGGAACTCTCCCTTCTGTAAACATTGAGGAGGCACTGCAGTGCCTGGGGAGTCCGAACATCAGTCAATATGCGTTATTATATTGCACCCGAAGCCTTTCCATTGTTCTTTTTTTGGGTAAAAGATTTATTTTAAATTGTTGAAATGAGACATAATACTAGATAATGATATATATATATATATATATATATAAATATCATTCAGTTTATTATCACGAACCACTACCGTCCCACACTGGATTTAAAATAGTATTTTTTTCCTAAATTAAAGTTAACGACCTGCAGAATGCTTTTCTCAGAATAGACGCACCATTAAACGTAGCATTAAGTAAATGTTGCGTACAAGAGCAGGAGCGGCGTGCCCAAGAGAAGGGACTTTACTTATTATTATTAAATAACGAGAGTTTTACACATCTTCATGTTTGCTGAACGTTAATAAAGTCTTAATTGAAAAACTCATAATTTCCGGGAAAAAAAGTTTCTAATTTATTAAACACATTAAGCGATTATAATTCGTATTTGATGCATCGTTACAAAAATCATAACAAAATAGGTAGCAATACATTCACTTAATAAAATATCATAAATTTTAAGCTTAACATTTCTTGAGAACACATACATTAATTTGTCGTTAATGAATCTTTTAAATATTCCAAGATTAGAAAAAAAGAAGAAAAATAAACTACCTAACCTTTTTATAAAAATTAATGAACTCTAAATTCGATTGTTGTGAACTCCTGCATTTAATAAATCTACACATACATACACGAACAACTAGGCAAATATTAACATTTTACATACATAAATCTCATTCCAACTATAGTTTTCACTCTCCAATACAACGTTTACACAGTCGTGGTAACAACTTAAACAATATAAATATATTAGACAATAATTTGAACTTGGCAAACCTTAAACGGAGTATGTGCAAACTGTTCTACCTACTTTGTAAACTATTGTTATCAACTAATTTTATACCTTCTTATTATCATTATCGTTGATTTGAAGGATTTCGGCAGATTTTATTTTTTTTGTCTCACTTATTGGTATTCTATCATATCTACCTATATTTTTTAAACTCTTATATTTTATGTAACCTATATTTTATTAACTCTGATATTTTTTTATGTAACCCATACTCATTTAATACTGATGATTTTTTTATGTATTCTGTATAACTAAGAAAAATAAGGATGCCCATTAATATATTTAAAAGCCATATGGGCGTTTAAATAAAATAAACAAAATAGATAAAATAATTTGGTAATCGAAATTTACATTGCTCCTAGATAAATTACTCTCGTTAAACCCAGATTCACGTTTCCAAATACCTCCCGCATTTTGACATGTTTTGGGCGGACCAATCGTTGGTAATGTTTCTGCGAGCAAAGGATTTAGTGGAATTTGTCACAAATGAATGAGTTTTACTGTTGATGTTTTTAATTTTTAAACTCGACTTTTGTATCTTGAGAATAGTTATCTACTGATAGCAATAAATCATATGGTTGTGAGCGCAAAAAAAATTTAAGAAATTCTACATAACAATAGCGGTGTAAATTTTGCGACACTATCATAGATCGAAATATATTACTAAAACAAACCATCATTGAATCATTTTTATTAATACTTGATAATTAATATTACTAATGTTTGATAAATTTTTAATTTCCCACTAAAATCGATTTGGGTTCAAGAGATACAGATGTTTTCTCATTTTTAAGACATTTAAAAAATACGCTCTCGACAATTTGGATTTCAATATAGTTAATTTAAAATTAGTTTACGCAAAATAAACATTTACTGTCTTAATAAGATTCCACTAATAAGATAATCGAGAGCCGGCTTTAAGCTTGGTTTAAGATTATTTTAACCAAACAAACGCCATCGTAATAAGTCAAGTTTTCCACTGTGTTGACCTTACGCGTTGTTATCATACTCTTATATTTAATTTAACATACATACACGCATATTAATGATTGTATGGATGTACGAACATACTTGATTTTTGTAAATCCTATCAGGGCGTTTGAATAAATAAATAAAAAATAAAATATTTAGACCACCATAATACGGGCATGTTTTAAATAACTTCTACGATTATATATAAATAAATAAATGAAGAAAAAACCACTAGGCAATTATTAGCTTACTTTTTATGCAACTACAAACCAATTTAAAATGTACGTAACGAAATGTTAAATAAATAAAGGTGGGGTGACATAGGCAGGAAAAAGTCGAGAATTGCAGCGTCATGAATTAGTCTCTCCGCGGTCGGAAAATGAAATCTTTAAAGCTTCTCTCTCGCCTCTCCACTATGTCTTCATTCTTCCTTCTTGTGGTGGCATCTAAAAATAAACTTTTTTGCCCGGCCCCTACTGCAATACAAATTTACAATACAAATGAAGGTTTCATTGCATAACATTGAAGAGTCGTTTCAACCAAAGTAGGCTTAAATAAAGCGCACGCTGAATTCAATGAAACTGCTAGAATTATTCAACTTAACTTAATTGACCGTTTTGAAAAATAGAGGCTTAAATATAAAGCGCACGCTGAATTCAATAAAACTGCTAGAATTATTCAACTTAACTTAATTGTACGTTTTGAAAAATAGAGGCTTCTTCATTAAAATGCTGAACTTTTGGGTAAATTGTTTTATCACAGTTTTACCCCGGAAAACTTGCGAAGTTTTAACTGAAGACATCTGTTATAACTGGAGACACATGTTGAGGGGTGTTGAAAAGTATCACTTTTCTCAATCAACCACTATTCATTTTAAATACGGAAACAAATACTACTTTTGAAAAAAAAAATTATGTGAACATCGCAAAAGAGTCTCAAACGCTGTCAACCGTCTTACTAGAGCCAGTGAGACTATGGCATCCTCAACTAGGGTATGTTGTGAGGTTGAAGATAGCTGGAAGGAAAAAGAGATGGGGGAGAGAAAGGTGGGGAAGGATCTGGCTATCCAGATCGGATGCATTTAGGTCGTAGCTTCACGACAGAAATCATATTCAAATACAATTTCACTTTTTTGTTGTTTATTAAGGTTCCATGATAACTCAACTGAGTGACAATTCAACACACTTTTAAAAAGTGATATAAAGTCATAAGAAACGATGAAAAATATTTTTTTTAACCTTACCTAACCTAACCTACTAAACCCAGTTAATAAAGTTTTTGTTGCATCACTTTCCACGACTTTATATAATTTTTTAAAGATGTGATGAATTATCATTGTGACGATTTATCTGGTAACTGTTTATTAATACTTTCTGCTTCAAAAATCCTACCATTATTACATTATCTTGCGCTTTTCGAGTCTGCGATCGTAGATAATAAATATGTTAAAAATGTAGTATTGATTCCCAAGATTTCTTCGATTTGAGCATTTGATGTGACACGTGACGCGTGATCACACGATCTAATATCCGTATTTTGCAGGTAGAAGACACGGGGTCGGAGGGCGGCGGCAACGGGCCCAACGGCAGCGGGAGCGGGCATCCGCGTCGCCGCCGCCGAGCGCCCCGCCCCCCGCGCAGCGTCGTCAACCCCGACGAGAACTTCTTCTTCTACTGGCTGTGGCTGCTCACTGGCTGCGTGCTCTACAACCTCTGGACGCTCATCGTGCGCCAGAGCTTCCCCGAGCTGCAGGTAACAAACCAGTGCTTAAAACATGCTGAAAACTTGTGCCTACATAATAAAAATGAACGACAAGTTTTTTAGAGATAGTAGAAAAATGTTCATCAACACACAATCATAAAAATTATATACAGCCTTTTTACAATAGCTCCACACAAGAAACTCTAATGACTCCCTGTTATCTTTCATCAGTGGCCGTCATTTTTAAAGATACCGTATGTAGGGTCTTTTAAGGAAATGAAAGAAGCTCTTAGAAGGAAAGAAATGAGGGGTAGTTAGGAATCAAGAGGTCAGTGTGTCCAGGAGTGACATACATTTGAATCCATTCCTCACACGGCAATGCAAGTTAATGGAATGAGAGAGTCCTGGTGTAAAGGTTAGAAGATTTCCCTCAACTAGTCTCCCGATCAACGTAGTGATCGGGAGAAAGAGACCCGGGAAAATAACACCATATAAAACCGGGAACTCTTGTTGCATCATCAGACATTCTTAACTTTTGCCATGGACCAATGAACGTCATTTGAAACTATACATATATTTTTGCAATAATACTTTTAAAGAATTATACTGTATCCACCTAGGTAGGTACTTTTTAATAGAAAAACTGAGAGCAGTTGCCATGGAAACATGAGTTTGTGCACCGAGAGATACATCTCGGGCACGTCATACTTGGTTTTACCGGTATACCATGAATGCCCGAAGTTTAAAACGTGTCTCCACTATGAAAGATCTTGGCATCATGTTTGTTAGTAGGCTGACATTTCATACTCATATCGAAATGACGTGTAGTGCTTTACTGAAAATGCTGGGCTTCGTCCTAAGCACTGCGAGGAATTTTAGAGACACCCGGGTTCTCCAAGTGCTATACATTGCGTTGGTTAGGAGTAGGCTTGAGAGTGGGTCGGTGGTTTGGAGCCCGCATCAGGTGAAGTATTCCCTTATGTTGGAGAGAGTGCAGAAGAAATTTCTGAGATTCCTCTACCTGAGGGATTATGGCTACTACCCGTGGCTCTATCCTACTGACTTTCTCTTGGGCATGCTCGGTATGAACCATCTACGGGTCAGAAGAGATGTGCATATTGTATCACACTTCTTCAAACTGATTCGTGGATGGTTTGAAAATCCGACTATCATGGAGAGTATTAATCTCTATGTTCCTGATGGTTATCTCCGTCACCGACAGCATAGACTGTGCCATCTCCCGGTCTGCAGGACTAACTTGCCTGCAGGTCATGCCGGTGGAGAGAGCAGTCTTGCTGTTGAACAGAATCAATTCGGATATCGACATATTTAGCTGAAAGTGAAGCTGCCTTTAAAAGGCAAGCTCTATTGATGCTGGTATAGTTGATACACCGCTTACTTATTATGTAATACCATTTTAAATATGTACTTAAAAACGAAATAAAATGTAATTTTGTAATGTTTTTAAAGGAATAAACTAATTGAATTGAATTGAATCTCTTCTATCATTTATGCTTTGTGCTGCAGGGTCCATGATTTAATAATTGTAAAGGTACACTGGTGGCCCTGACAAAAATAATTTGACTGTCGTATTTGGGGATACCTTGGATTGTGGATGGTCCTTTTAGGGAAGAAAGGAGAGGAAGTTCTGTGAAGGAAAAAAAAACGAGGGGTTGGTAGGAATCTGGTGATCAGAGTGTTGTAAAAGGGCGCAATTTCCCTGTGAGAGGTCCATTGCAAAAAGGGTGCCTTAGTACATATCGGCGTTAGCTCAGGTGGTAGAAGGTGAGGTCATGATCATCAGGGGTCAGGTCAGCTTCTGCTTTTACACGGGGAACTGATTAACAAACAAACCACTTCGAATTCGTCAAAGGAAACGCATTAATGGGGTATGATGGTATATTCACAAAGCACAATTACAAACAGGTACACAAATGAGATGGGTCATTTACATCCTAAATATCCCTAGCGTTTCGTTAGGAACAATCTCTCTTGTTAATTTAGGTTCTGGCTGGCAAGCGTGGGTGTAGGAATAGATCAAGTCACAAAAGGCACATAAAAGGTAAAGATAGTTAGTCCGCTTACATGAATCTGTAGTAGGTTTCGCGTACATGATGAACCACAAAAGGAGGGTTATCTTCCGTACTGTACGCGCTATTACGCGTACATTTCTCCATGGTGAGTAGGCACAGCGATTAGGTACAGGCTTTGAAAATACTTGTACAATGCGGCCGTTAATTTAGGCGCGCAAACACGGCGTCCTCGTTGATAGCAGAACAGACATGTAGGCAGGGCCAAAGCTAGATTGTGAGTGTGGCCGTTGGTGATTTGAATGCCGGCGAGTGTGGCGTGGAGCAGTTTTACCAACTTGGCCGTGCGCGAGGCAGGTGCGCGCGCACAGTGACAATGGTAACAACTCACCGCTTACTGATTTGAATTCGCGGGAGTTTTGAACGTGTCCGATTCGTTACGTGACACATCCCCGCCCGCCCGAGAAAAAGCGACGTGGCAATGAAGCAATAGGCTTAAGAATCCTCTTTTACTTAAAACATGCCACTGGCTTGCGAGAGAGAGAGAGAGAGAGAGATTGTTGGGTGTGCTAGCTAATTGATGACAAACATAAAACACATAGTGACATGACAAGACAAGACAAAATACAGTAACATATGACATGACATGACAGGACAAGACAGAACACAGTAACATATGACATGACATGACAAGACAAGACAAAACATAGTAACATATGACATGACATGACATGACATGACAAGACAAGACAAAACACAGTGACATTTGAAAGAGAGAGAAAAAAAATGACTCTAAGTTTATCATTGGTCCGGGAAGCTAAGATTTGCGAAGCGTAGTTTGTTTGCGTAGTGGGTCGGAGTTTGCGTAGCACTTGTTATTTTCACTAACACATGACCCTTTGAGATTACACTCAAATGAACACTAGGGTCTTGGAAAAGAACACGGTGTGGAACTTTGTTGTTGCGGAGGGGTTCTACTATCACAGAGGTCAAAATAGGTGCTTCAGGTTTGTAGAGGTGCCAGAATGGGTCCATGCTGGTAGTAAGCAAGGTTGTACTGGTTATTAAAGCGTGCAGGGCTGCGAGTAACATAGGTTGGTGCCAAATGGAGGTTGGTGGTGAGTATGCACAAACGGCATTTGGTGAGTCTGCATGAACGGCGACTGGTTGGTCTGCATGTTTTAGTATTTGCAAGACAGTGCTTGTGTCAGTGCTTGATGGAGCAAAAGACAACTGTTGATTTGGCAGGAACGGACAACTAGCCTGGAGCTGACATGCTCGGAGGTTGTTGTTTGGAAAGTGTCATTATATTGTGAGACAACTTGTTCGCAACTGCACAAACGGCTCACACTTGATTGAGTTGAGTGTGGTCGGGTGCTTTTTATATAACGAGGCTGAAGAGAGGGGACCTCCGTGACGGTAGTGAAGGCGGCAATGAAGAGGGCTCAGCTGGTGATGAGAGAGGCTGCTGGGCTTCTTTTTAGTCCAGGGGTGAATTATTATAAGAACAAAATTCTTGAAGTTTACCTGCCTGGTAGACCAATGATGCAAAAATGGTTGGAGAGAAACAAATGTGCCTTGGGTAGAAGAAAGAGATTTGCTTGCCAGAAACCAGAGAAAGAGAAAGGTAGAGATGTTCCTAACTAGTTGATATTTTACAAATGTGAAAAAAAATATGTTTTCGTATCAAGAGGTGACTCTGTATAGTCCATTCAGTGCAATAGTACTGAATACAAATCCACTGATACAAGAACATGTTTGTGCAGTGAGACAAAAAATAACTTCTTTGAAAGCAATTGACCTTTCATGGTCAATGTCATCGCTAAAGCGGTAACAACGTAAGGCTTTCAAGGAAGAAAACGTAGTGAATATATTTCATTGAAGGGTGAAGGGATGATGGAAGAGGGGGTGAGAAAAAAGATTCGTGGATGAGGTTTGTCCTATTTGACAGACGATAAGCCAATGCTTATCGTACTATTTCCAAATCCGTGAATAAGTTTAACAATATGTACATGGTGAAAGTGATGACGAAAGAAGATGTTTGAGTACAGAAATCTGCTGAAAACTGGCTAGAGTCCGGATTCGATCTTCAAGAGAGAGCGAAATATATTTGACAGCAGGTTTCCCGACTCATTACATTTACAAGAAGGTGTGATGAAACATAACATATAACATAATACAATTCTAGTCTTTCATGTGTATTGGATGAAAGACTAGGGGTCGATTTAATCTTCTACAAATTTGTGAGAAAATGACAGACCCTTGTTCAAATTTCACAAACCTGGGAGTTTTCTTATTCGTTTCCCAGCCGACGAGTTAGGTGTTTTTGTGTCATGTCCCGATTGACCTCCTACAACACGATACCTCATAATCAAAAGTGAAGCCGATGATTAGTCCATGGTCAATGGATAGTAGATAGTTCTTGGGTTTAGTTACAAGAAGTCTACAGGCATCAGTTCAACCAAAATTTGCTGAATGCACAGCTTCAATGTTATTTTTTTTTTTTTAAATTCTTCCAAGAGGGAAATTTCCTGCTGTTTGGCAAGTTTAACAAAAGTGTCAAATATTTTAAAAATGACAAGACATATCCGGGTAAAATGATCTACGTCAGGTAGTTCAAGTATAAACAGGTGGCAATCTTAATTAAGAAAGGCCAATTGATATTATATCGTTCGCACGAATCACGGTAAGTATTATGACGTCTTCACGTATCATGTAAGAATTTGAACGATTTTGAAAAAAAAGGTCGAGCCTAATATTGCAAGGGTGTAAGACAGTAGGTATTTATATCAAAACATTGATACAAATTACCTATTCGCTGCATTGGCGAAAGAATTAAGTGATTATGACGAGCTTCTCGTATAGCGTTGGATTTTATAACGTTCGCACGTATCATGGTGGATTTTATAACGATCTCTCGTATCATGGTGGATTTTATAACGATCTCTCGTATCATGGTGGAAGACAAATTTACGTTCAAGTTGATAAAGAAGTTTCCATTTCAATACAGACGGCATATGAACAAAATACACAATAAACATACTCGGTGATGTCGATAGTTATTGGTACCAGCATAATACAAAAGTAACATGACAAGCAGATACAATTGTACAAGACATGTGGTGTGATGGTAGTAATTACTTACACAGCGCACAAATATAGCGAAAGAGACCTATTGGTTTTACTTACTCTTTGCTTACAATATACTGTGATGACACAACCAAAAGTTGAGTTTACACGGTAAGTGATGACGTAATACAAGACATATGTGAACAAGAATTTTTATACAAGACAAAAAAAATAATATATATATAGCAAAGGAGGCCTGTTTGGCTTTACATATTCTTTGCTTATAATATAAAGGTTTGTAGTGGTTTATTTAAGACCTGATTGGGTTTTACCTACTTAAAATGACCAAACAAAATGAGCAAGGAAACACGCTTGGTGTTACCAATTGCCACAAACACGAATGTTGTGAACTTAACATGTTATACATTTTTATATACAAAAAGGAGGGCACCTTGAGACACAGGATAACTTAATATGAGTGACCTGGCTTGGTGTATTTTAACAAGGCAAATTAATGTCATTCAAGACAAAAAAGTGCGACAAAATAACAGATTTGGGTCAGGAAGTTGAGATCCTATGATTTTACATACTCAACGTGACCGAAAGGTGTTATGCATGGTACAATGTTATTGATTAGGAAGACAAATGCAATTTGTTTTTCTTTACAACAACTATTTTCAGAAATGACGTGTCAATGTCAAATTGTGAAAAAAGACAAGAGCAAATGGGGTAGTTGAGCGCCATTCAATTTTGGGAAAACTGAAAAAACTTTAACATGGTAATTGTAACTTATATTTGTTACACCTGTGTAACTTGAATCAAATGACGATACCGAACTGGAATTACACACGCATTTTGATTACAAATTACAGGGGTAGAACATTCACCTCAATTGGGTGCATGTTGCAAAAAGGGTCATTGTTTTTATACGATGGAACCCATTAGAACAAATATGAAGGACAATAGGAAGAACAAGAGCAAAAAATATAATGATATGTCAAGAAAACTTGGTGTGTTGGGAACAGGGAATGGAGAACATTTTCGAGTATCGCGCGTACCCAAAAATACAAACCGACATTGAGGAGGTGTCTCTTTTCCGAAATGATCAGTTTCAAAAAAGGTGTGTACATGAGAAAAAGTGAAACGTGAGAAAAAGAATAGTAACAAAAGTTTATATACAAAGAAATAGTGTACCGAGGTCAAGGTTACAATTGACACTTATTGTACCTTGTCGTGTAAGATTTACTTACAACAAACCATAATGGATGATTAAATTATGAAAATCAAGAACATTGTGGTTAAAAAGGCTAATGATTTCAACAAAAAACGAATAACACTTTGGTAGACGGCTTGTGAGATCAATAGTAGAAGTCATAGATAGTTGTTTAAGCAAAGTTTGTAGTGTATGGCAGTGGTTGTTTCTGCCAATGAGGTACAAACGTAGGGACAGGAGTGATGGTTTCTATTGTTTCCATATTTCCAGCCTTGACAATGTCCTTTATGTGGTAGTTGCCTATGTGTTTACCAGAAATGTCGGACAGGGTGTACACCAAATCTGAGATTTTTCTCAGTACTTTAGCCTTGATAAAGCGGGGTGCCAATTTGGCAGAGAAGTACATGGCACTTTGTGACAATGTGTTATTTCTTCTCCAGACAATATCCTCTTTATTAAAAGTGACATGTTTCCTGCGTAAGTTGTATCTGTCCGCACTTTTTTGGTGGGCCAGTAATAAAGCGTCTGTTACTTCGCTGTAGATAGCAGAGAGTTCTTCTAAGCGGTGGGCATATGTTTCTACAGGGTCTTCAGATGAGGGGACCGATGATGGAAAATCAATATTCCAATTTAGAGAGCCGTGAACAATTTGTTCCATGCCGTGTTTGAGGAAGAATGGGGTGTAACCGGTTGTAAGATTTACCGTGTTGTTCATAGCTGCTTGAATTTTTTCCAAGTTTTTACACCAAGTGCGTTGGTCTTTATCGACTAGGATAGCCAGGGCAGTATTGATGTTTTGGTTTTAACGCTCTACAGTGTTGTTCTGTGGTGTGTAGAGAGTATTATAAAAAATGTCCTTTATGCCGTATTTGGACAGGAACTCCTTAAATTCAGTTGCGATGAACTGTTTTCCGTTATCCACAATAATTGTACGGGGGGTTCCTTAAGGTATAAATATGTGTTTTTCCAAAAGGCTTACGACTGCAGATGCGGTGGCTCTTTTTAAAGGGAAAATCCAACAATATTTGGTGAAAATGTCCACTACACTGAGTATATGCATGTGTCCAGCATAACTTCTGAGGAAAGGTCCAATAAGATCCATTGACAGTGATTGCAGTGGTCTATCGGCGCGTTTGGGTTTACCCATAAGACCAGCAGGGGGTGCAGTGCTGTGTTTATAAGCTTTACAAGTGTCGCATTTAGAAATATAATTTCGCACTTGTTTGAAAAGACCGGGCCAATAATATTTCAAGGATATTTTCTTATATGTCTTGAAGGTTCCGGGGTGTATGGATTCCGGGGCACTGTGGTTGTTGAATATTATTTGTTCTCTTTCTTCAGGAGGAACAACCAGTTTCCAGGCATGGTCTTCGAGAATAGACAAAGGAGGTTTGCAATTACGGTACAATTGTCCTTCTTTTATGATAAAATTGGGAAACTGTTGAGGAGAGTTAATGCAACCGTTGAATATCTTTAGATACCAGGTGTCCTTAGTGGAAGAAATGGGAGCAGTTGGTTCAGTGTTTAGGAGAGCAAGCTCGATTCTTGAGAGTGCATCAGGTACAATGTTGTCGGCGCCTTTGCGGTGTATGACATCGAAAGTGTATTGAGACAAGCGTGATGACCAACGAGCGAGTCTACCGGATGGATTGTTCAAGGAGATTAGCCATTTTAGGCTGCTGTGGTCAGTAATTACAGTGAATTTGCTGCCGTCTATGTATCCTCGAAAGTGGTGAATAGAATCCATTACTGCCAGTAACTCTTTTTCCGTTATTCCGTAGTTCTTTTCGTGTTTGTTTAAACTTCGGGAAAAGTAAGCTACAGGGTGTTCTCCATCGGGAAATTCCTGAGTTAGTACTCCGCCGATTCCAACATTAGAAGCGTCAGTATGGAGCGTCAAAGGAAGTGTGAAATCAGGGCAGTTCAGCACAGGTGCTGTTTGTAGAGCAGATTTCAAAGTGATGAAGGCTTTTTCGGTTTCAGGAGACCATAAGAAATTACTGATGCCTTTGCGCGTACCAGTGATTTTGTTGAGGGGTGCTGCAATGTTGGAGAAGTCTTTGATGAACCTTCTATAATAACCGGCCAGTCCTAGAAAACCTTTGACTTCTTTTGCGTTTTTGGGTCTGGGGAAATTTGCCATGGCTTCGACTTTAGCTGGGTCCGTTCTCAGACCTTTTTCG
Organism: Hesperophylax consimilis; assembly: GCF_061612785.1. Classification (NCBI taxonomy): domain Eukaryota; kingdom Metazoa; phylum Arthropoda; class Insecta; order Trichoptera; family Limnephilidae; genus Hesperophylax; species Hesperophylax consimilis. The sequence goes on along the minus strand of NC_142857.1, from coordinate 29,979,383 downwards.
TCGATAATAAAGCCTAAATAACGCAAGCGGGACTTGCAGAATTCTGATTTCTTCAAGTTGATGGTGAGACAGGCGAGCTTGAGTTGTTGGAAGACTTTTTCCAGCATTTCAATGTGTTTTTCGAAAGTGTCAGTTATGATGATGAGATCGTCTAGGTAACAGAATAAGTTATTATCCGATTCTGGGCCGAATAACTTGTCCATTAACCTTTGTAGTTCGGCAGGGCTGTTTTTGAGGCCGAATGGTAACCTTTTGAAGTGGAACATACCTCTACCTGGTATGACAAACGCAGTTTTTTCACAAGATGCAGCATCTAATGGTATTTGCCAAAAAGCTTTGCTTAGATCAATTGAGGATATAAACTTGGCGTTTCGTAGTTTGTCGAGGATGACGTGAACAAATGGAAGTGGATAGGCGTCAGCCTCAGTGCAAGCATTAAGCCTTCTACTATCGATGCAGAATCGTGCAGAGCCGTCCTTTTTTGATACAAGTAGAGTTGGGTTGGTCCAGGCGCTTCTACTAGGAACTACAACGCCTAAACTCAACATTTCGTCTAACTCTTTTTCCAATTGTTTAAGTTTCTGGGGAGCTAGGTTATAGTACCTTTGTTTGATGGGTGGTCCATTGGTTTTGATGTGGTGTTCGACTAGGTTAGTTAGACCTAAACCGCATTTTTCGAAGGATATTGATTCGAATTTGTTGATCATCCTTTTTAATTGTTGTGACTGAGCAGAACTTAGATTTTCGTAAGGTATTACTGTACGAATTTCACTGACTTGTGTGGAGTGAGAGGTGTTGTTGCAAGTGTTAAATACCTGGGGGGCGACATTAAAGGCCTTCCAGAAGTCTACACCGAGGATAAAGTTCTGGGTTATTGAAGGAATCACTAAGAAGTTGATCGTGATTGTTTTGTTTCCGCAACTGACAGGTAGTGCTAGAGAACCTGTGACAGTTTGTGCTGTGTTGTCTGCGGTTGTGACGTGTGTAGAATGCATCTTGATTCTAAATCCGCAATTGACGAAAGGTATGTGTGCATTATTGCCGAGGCAACTAATAGATGCGCCACTATCCATAAGTCCCGAAAAGGTGACATTATTGACGGAGAATTGAGCATAGGGTCTTCCGTCTTGAGCTTCTTTGCAACTAACAGTTGAAAGATGTAAGGCCTGGTTGAAGTATTTTACGTGTCTCAACCACTCTATCCATTCCTTAGGCCTTGGAGTGAAATGGATTCCCGAGAGGTTGGGTATTAGTTTTTTTGTTTCTTGTTTACCCAATTTGGAGGGGGTTTCGAAAAGTCCGGTGGAGGTTTGACAACTTTATTGGGAGCGTGTAATCTCTCGTAATTGTGTCTTGATTTTTTGAAAATTTCTCGTAGATTGTCACGAGGTTGAGAGCGATTTTGGGAAGAATGCCTCTTAGGTGCTCTGGTGTCTCGGGGTTCTTGGAGGTTAGCTTGCTTAAAACAAGTAGTTTGAGAATGACCGGTTTTCTTGCAGAATGAGCAGGTTTTTCTTTTTTTTTTTTTTTTTTGTTATTTGTTTTTGGGGTATTATGCCGTGTTGCGCTAACTCCTTCTTTAGCCGACGTTTCGGACAGCATTGCAGTGTCCATCATCAGGGCAGATGTCTTATTTTAACAAATAACAAAAATACTTTTGGCCGTGAAAATCTTAAATCAGGTTTTTCTTTCATTATATTCTGGTTTGATACCAGAGGATCTGCTTGGTTTGGTGATTTCGTTTGCATCGTTAGAGTCTTTTCTTCTGTTTTGGTATGTTTCCAATAGAAGGCAAACGTCGTTGAGTTGGTTTATGCTGAGGATTTTTTGTGAAGTAATGATGTTCTCATATTTATGGAGGAGACCATCGATTATAATCGGCAGCAGTTCGTTGTCCGAAACAGGTGAAGAGAGCCTGGCGTTTATGAATTCAGCTCTTTGCATGTAGTTGGCAGCTGATTCATTTGAAAGTTGCTTGATTGCAAACAGCGACAGTTTTATTTTGTGTTGGGCTTCCTTTTTTCCAAAACTGCTGATGAGGGCTGATTTTAGTTTGGGCCAAGAATCTGCCCTTTTTTTCTGTGATTTATGCCACGAGAGCAATTCGGGTGCAATGAGATCGATAAAGTTGCGATGTAGGATCTCTATGGGAATTCCTCTGACTTGGGCAGTTTCTTCTATTCTGTCAATAAAATTTTCCACATCGGTGCGACCGTTGAATTTAATTTTCCAGGATGATAGGTCGTAACTTTTGTTTTGTGGGATGACCGGTGCTGGTATGTTTTTTGACTCAGGTGGTACTGGTGTAATTATTTTTGCTTCCACTGGTTCGGGGCAATTAAAACGTAAATTCCTGATGTATTTCTTGTTGAAGTACAAGGCGTAATTTATAAGCGACTTCCTTGATTTGTCAGTTGGCGACAGGTCCCTTTTACGAAGAGCTTGTAGTAATGTTTCTCTTTTTGATTGGAAAATGTTGGTGATTACACCAAATGTAGTTTCTGTAGGTACAGTGGGTGAGTCCATTTTGAAGGTTTGCTTGATGTTTGAAGAAGGAAGATGGTTGTGTTCCGGAATTTTTGAAGTGTTTTGAAATTTTGAAAATTTGGCCAGGACTTTGCTTTGTAAAACTGTGTTTTTTAGTTTTACTAGTCACTTTCATTTGTTGAGAAGAAAAATTGGCCAGGACTTTGCTTTGTAAAACTGTGTTTTTTAGTTTCACTAGTCACTTTCACTTGTTGAGAAGAAAAATTGGCCAGGACTTTGCTTTGTAAAACTGTGTTTTTTAGTTTCACTAGTCACTTTCACTTATTGAGAAAAAATTGACCACAGATTTACTGATTTGAAATTGAGGGTGTTGAAGAAAAGGAATGAATTTAATTTCACTTTTCACGTCACTTGTTGTAAGGTTAAAACTTGTCGAAGGCACTTGGAGGGTTAACACTCGTCGAAGGCACTTGGAAGGTTAACACTCGTATTTGCACACTAGAGGAAAAAACAGTTGTACCTATAATTTATTAGAAATAAATGTATAATTAGTGTTGAGACAAACCCGTGTTTTTATTTACACTAGTTGAAGGAAGGTGATTTGTTGGTAATGTTCGCTATGTGAAAGGGAACATTACGGTTTTGAAATGGGCGTTGAAAACAAATAAACAAACACGAATTCGTGATGTTTATTGCTTGTTGAGAAACAAAAACAACTCTGTTGTGTTTGTTTGTAGTTGTCGTGAGTGTTCACGATACGCGGCAAGGTGTGAGCACGCGCGGCCACCATTTTGTGGACCCAGTTTTTTGCGAGCGCGCCAAAAAAACGGTTTGTGGACATTTGCTAAGGAAATCACATGTTGTTACAAGAATAATGTACATGAATAGAATTTCAATTGACGAACACGAGGTAGTCTATTGTTGGCTTATGAAGGGATGACAAAAAAAATTTGACCCATGTTCGGCGACAGTGTAAAAGGGCGCAATTTCCCTGTGAGAGGTCCATTGCAAAAAGGGTGCCTTAGTACATATCGGCGTTAGCTCAGGTGGTAGAAGGTGAGGTCATGATCATCAGGGGTCAGGTCAGCTTCTGCTTTTACACGGAGAACTGATTAAAAAACAAACCACTTCGAATTCGTCAAAGGAAACGCATTAATGGGGTATGATGGTATATTCACAAAGCACAATTACAAACAGGTACACAAATGAGATGGGTCATTTACATCCTAAATATCCCTAGCGTTTCGTTAGGAACAATCTCTCTTGTTAATTTAGGTTCTGGCTGGCAAGCGTGGGTGTAGGCATAGATCAATTCACAAAAGGCACATAAAAGGTAAAGATAGTTAGTCCGCTTACATGAATCTGTAGTAGGTTTCGCGTACATGATGAACCACAAAAGGAGGGTTATCTTCCGTACTGTACGCGCTATTACGCGTACATTTCTCCATGGTGAGTAGGCACAGCGATTAGGTACAGGCTTTGAAAATACTTGTACAATGCGGCCGTTAATTTAGGCGCGCAAACACGGCGTCCTCGTTGATAGCAGAACAGACATGTAGGCAGGGCCAAAGCTAGATTGTGAGTGTGGCCGTTGGTGATTTGAATGCCGGCGAGTGTGGCGTGGAGCAGTTTTACCAACTTGGCCGTGCGCGAGGCAGGTGCGCGCGCACAGTGACAATGGTAACAACTCACCGCTTACTGATTTGAATTCGCGGGAGTTTTGAACGTGTCCGATTCGTTACGTGACAGTGTTTAGAAGTGACGTATGATTCCATCCCTTCTACTGCGACGCAGGGCGATGTTCCGTGGGATGCTCTTACAATAACTGTTCTCCACCTCTGATAGTGGATTACACCGTTATACTGTGTTTAATTTACCAGTTTTATTTACCTATTGAAATAAATGTTTATAAATCCAAATATATAAAGCAGACCAGCGCAGCACCTAGAAAAATCACGGAATATCACAATTTTCAGAATCGTTGCCCTAGAAAATAAGTCATTTACGTGTCGAATGGTAAAAAACCTACGACATCTTTTTAATGACATCATGAAAATACAATCCAATGACGATATATTTATACGAGTCGAACAAAAATGTAGCACCGCTTATGAAAAGGGTCGGATTTAAAGAATAAGCATATAAACAGGCAGCTAAAGTATGTCCACCGGCCTAGTTGAGTTGTTTTGTTAGCACGTTGTCTCAGTAACGTATCTTCACTTTATTCATTTATCTCAGCATTTCAACAAATTAAGCACGCAGTTTATTAAAATACTAGCTCTACCCCGCCAGGCGTTGCTTTGGCTAAGTCAGTCTGTGAACACTAGCGCGTGTTGCTTTTGCGTCCAACAGATGGCGTTGTTTACAAAAAACATCTTTTTACCTTGCACAGGTGACATTTATATAATATGGGTATATAAAAACCCACGCGTATTCGAATACAATGCAGTGTCAAAATTTCAAAGAAATCGGTGAAGAACATTGAGATTTTTATTTATATAGATAATATTATATAGTATAAAATAATACATATAAATATATTATAATATTGTTTTGAGTTTTTTTAAATCAACAAAAAACTATTACCCCAAACAATCCAGAATGAAAATAAATAACGGTGATCGAAATTGATAGAACAGATAATTATTCATAACTATTTAATTCCATAAATTGAAAATAGAATGCGGCTATAAAAATTCCCTATCGAATTCCATGAATTATTTCAATTATAAGCAGAAATTTAAACATTCTTTGGAGTAATGAAAACTTAAAATCACTTGTTTATCTAAGCCCACTGTATTCGACAATCAAATAACAATTTCACCTCCATTGCACAATCAAATTTAAAGTTCCATCAAAATCACCTAATGTATGTTCTATTCGAACCAATTGGTTGCATTCGGAGCACAATTCCGTTATCCGATCAACTTTAAAAATGTAATAAAACGTTACCTTGTTATAATATCCAGAGCAATTTCAGCGATCGTAACACAAATTCAATATTATCAATAAATCCATTTTAGCCAACCGATACTATTCTAACCTAATACAAGCTTAACCTTGCCACGATAGTGCAATTTAAAATTCAATTTTATTTCAATATTCTTGTTTCATTTATGAACCCTTTTTCACATGTTTTAAGCATTAATAGGGAACAGTAAACGGTGGAGTCCTTTTAAATGACTTTTTTAAAAGAAAAACAACTTTAATTTTTTTCGTTTCTAGTTTAATTTTTTTAAGACACACATTCCTGGGTTACGAATATAAAGCTGATAATATTTGTAAATCTCCTACTACCACCACAGTAAGGGGAAAATGTTGCTTGTGTTGTGATGGAGCGAATGCGATGTCAACTCAGCCACCGTTCAGCCAAGTTCATTCCTTAATTTATTTATTTTCCATGTATTTTAGTAATTTGTTCATCCAAATTTCTATTTTTTTATAACCTGCATGCACACATTATAATTTTTTTTATTAATATGGCACCAGCTTGAATTCAGCAGTTGTTTCAAACTTTATAGTTTCCTAAACTGTTTTGTAAGTGCTTTGTCTTTTTGGTAGCCTAATTTCCTGACACGCTTTGTGGTCTGTGAATGTTCTTGTTGTATATAATTTAATTTGCAAAGTATTTTGATAACAGGTTGTTTATTATTTTATGCAAAAATATCATCACGTTCAAGAACAGCATCTGGTAGCCAATTTAGTGTCTTTAACATTATAGTTATTTTTAAAATTCTATTTATCGTGAGTATTCTTATTGCTTTATTTTGAAGAATTTTCATTTTATTTTATTCTCTGTCTATAAAAGAAAAAATATCGTTGAGCAGTAATTAAAAATAGAATTTTGCCTACCTCTTTATGGGTTTTCTGCAGCTTTTTCCAGGTAAAAACATGCAAAATATAATGTGGAATGTATTTGTCTGGGATCTATCCGATTGATGAGAGCAGAAATAAAACTTAAGCGAAACGTTTAATGTCAATTACTAATGTGTTTACGCAATTTGCAATTGAAGTGCGATTGACAGAGCTTCAATCGACCCTTCAATATTTTAGCCCCAACCGCTTTATGGACGTCAGCAGAAACAGAGACGTATTTAAAGTCAGTATGCGGAGACCGTGATACATTTTTGGTTTTACTTTTCATAACTCTGGACGCTTGCGGTATAATGCAATTTGTAATCAAACAAAATCAAATTCAGCAATGAATCTGAATTCCAAAGGGAGCAAAATTATTAATGATTATTAATTACTGCTTGTTCTTGCGCTCAAACAAAATTACCATAATTTTCCCGTTAATAGGAAGTCGTAAATGTCAATCGCTTTAAGTGACTGAGTGAACGATAATCAAGCAATAAGTTATCAAACAAATCAAATCAAATTGGGGTTCTGTAGAAGCCCGAGTAAATCTGGCTTCCAAGAAACTGGGCGTCTGATATAGGGTTATCAGATTCTTTAATAGTAATCAAGTACGCCCAACAATTGAATTTGACAGCCACCTCTGTACTGGAGCCTCACAATACTTGATAAACCTACTTGATTCTGTGCAAAGGAGGGCGGTCCGTTTGATTGTCAATCCATTATGAATAGACCGATTACCTAATGCACAGACAAATTTTGGGCAAGTTGAGTCTGTTCTGCGTGTATTTTAATGGAGCCTGCATTATCAAACCAAAACTTTTTATTGACTGTGTATAATCTCAAATTTTAATATTAAATAATTGAAAATAATATCAGCGATGAAAAATTGAATTGTTCCTGAGTTTATTTTATAGATGTGATTATTCGTTGTAAATCATATATCATGTATTTTACTTTTATATCTAATAATAATAATACCTGGATGACTTTTATAGCGCCGTTTTTGTGCAAAAACACCTCAAGGGCGCTGTACAAACTTATAATACATTTCTACAGTGTTATTACTTAACTATTTATGGAGAAAATATACAGTACAATACTTACCTGGTAGGTCACTTGAGATTAACACTTAATTAACATTATCTAATTGTTTATTGGCGAAATTTAGATACAGGATTTAGGACTTAATTGAAAAATTGAATATAACTGGACTTTCTCTTAGGATTGGTATATTTAATTTAAGGGTACGACAACTTAAAAAGGTAAGTTTTTAGTTTAGACCTGAATTCTGTTGGACTTGTTATGGATCTTAGTTCCGGAGGGAGTTTATTCCAAGCCTTCGGCCCAGATACTCCGAAAGCGCGATCACCAAACTTAGTATTTGGCTTGCGCATAGGTTCTATCAGTCTGCCTACAGCTGCTGATGATGCTGATCTAAGCGTTGACTGCCTCAGACCAGTGTTTTCCGGGAAGCATAGTTCAGAGATGTAGGGTGGGGCCATTTCATTGATGGATTTAAACACCATCCAGCACAGTTTGTACTGGATTCTTTCAGGGCACTTGAGCCAGTGAAGGTTACGAAGGTGTTCTGAAATGTGCGAATATTTTGAAACCCCGGTTATGAGCCGTGCTGCTGCATTAAACACTGATTGAAGTTTGTCAATTTGATATTTTGGAAGGCTGCACATCTAATGCACAATTAAGGCATATATGTTGAACCAATTATTTATCGAACATATTAACGGTATGAATGTCCCAAAAACAATAAATCGGAAACAATGCCATCAGAAAGTATAAAATTAACAGAAACTCTAGAATTTTATAAAAGTAAGACATACAAGTGCATGAAAAACTTATAAGTAGGCATGGATTCAATTAATATTGAGTGAAAAGATATGTTAGTATAGCCTTCTTGTACCTAGATTCTGATCAGTTAAATAGATACGCCGTATCTGCATATCTATTACTAACTTAATATTTTAATTTAGGTTTAAGCGAGTCTTAGAAATAATCACTCTTGGTATTGTTACTTACAAATATGATTTTAGAAGTTAAGTAAATCAATGCTGTCTATACTACCATTTACAATTTTGAACATAAATAATATTTTTTGTTAAAAGTATGAAACAACAGTTCTTTTTGTTGGTCTGATTCCTATATTCACGAAAACCACGTTTATTTAAAATCGATTCTTACTGAATAGCAATTTTCACAGATAATTTAGTTCGCCTGAAGCCTTTTTTATGCGCAATTTTCGGTGAATTTGAGTAATATTTACCAGTTTACGGTTTCTTCAGAATATGAATGTAGCCGTAGCCATAATACAGGGCATAGACGGTTCCGAATTTAATATTAAGAATATTCTGACCGTAATCCGCAATGTAAATTATTTAAGGGAATTTGAACATTTTTGTGAATATTTGCGCGTTTAAATTGTTATTTGAATTTGAAATTTGAACCACTGTGAAAGTAGGCCGTATAATGTTTGGTGTCTATTAAATCTACCATCTGCAATTTTTTTTATTTACATAAACCAATAAGTGTTTTATGTCCTATGTGATTATGTATCCTGTAAAAACCTAATGGTATTATTTCTGTCACTGGTAGCTTTGAATAGCTCAAATACCGGCGTACGAAAAATAGTATTTTTTTTTTAATTTTGAGTAAATAAATATATACACCCTAATATTTAAGGCAGATTCCTGGGCGGAAAATACTCTGTATTGTCATGGTGAGAGACCACAATTCAGAATTGAAACATTGTGTGGTGACAAAATCTGAATAGCCAGGTACTTCCACAGCTTCCACTCCCCATCTCCCTCTCTCCTTACCCCTTCCCCCTCCCGCTGCCTTCCGCCTTATGACATACCCCTATTAGGGATGCCATAGTCTCACTAGCTCCAGACTATTGGACACAGTTAGGACTCTTGTACGATATTAACATTGAAAAAATCATTATAATATTTTATTTTTTTTTGATTTATGATTGAGAGAATACATGTGGTTTTTTGTGATATTTCACCCTCCATGCCAAGGGATTACCCTGTGTTATGGCGGCTGAATTTTACAGTTTGCGGACATAGAATCTATACATTACTATAATATAAAAAATAAAAATAAGAAAAATTATATATAGCTAGTTTGGAAGAAGAGGATCAAGAAGTTAGAGAATTATAAGAAGATGAAAAATTTTTGAAATAATTAGTAAATAGATCACACAAATTAATTATGTACATACTATACCGCTAAGTTAGGGAATAAGGATATATTGTGTTTTGTCTGAAAGGTGATTAAATTGATAGACTGTAGAATGAATGGGTATTGTATTTTAAAGGAATGGGGTTGACTCACGGTTTTTAGGTTTTCAGGGATAAGGTTAAAGATTTTAGGAGCTAGGAAGAAAAATTGTCTTTGATCTGACGTGGTATGTAGTGAAGGTACTGTATAATAGTTTTCATATTATAATGGTTTTCACTATCAATCAATAATTGCCATTTATTACAAGTAAGTACAAAACTGCACTATTAGTACATTAAGTAATAAAAACAACATTTTCAATAATATTTAAAATATTCTCCGTCCTGTGGAGAGGTCGCTTACACCAGTCTAGGTTAACCTTTATGTGTAGTTTCGATTTATCTCGCGAGCTCTAAGTTGCAACGTGCTCGTGACAATGCAACCGTGCGACCTCTTTTCCAAGTGCTACGACCTACGACTCTGCGAGGTATTATAATTCGTAGCGGCGCTTAACGGCCGTAGCAAACGCGCGACGCAGCCAACCGGTACCCTAGTCATAGTCAACTAACAATGACTATGACTGCACGAAGGTCTGAATCGAAATTTTAACTGGTCAAAAATATTGAGCTTTTGTTTAACTTTTTATTGTGTTGACAAGTTTTGACAACATAATATGAAAAACCTAAAATATTTTATACCCCGCTTTGTCGAGGGAGTTTATTCCAACTGAGCTTTCCAGTAATTTATTTGACGTTTTAATAATAGAAAAGATTTTTCCTTTGAGGTTGAAATAGTCCCCAAAAGCTTTCTTCTGATTTTTTTTGGTTAAAAGGATTTGAAAAATATTTATATCCCTATTTCACAAGGTATAAACATAATTTTTATTTTTCTTATTATTTTTTTTAATTTAATTTGGGAAAATACAGTTTACAAAAAAATACACGTTTATCATTTTTAAATATTTACAAAGAATAATAATAATTAAAGAAAAACATTCGTAAGTATCGAACGGTGGACTTAAAAGTAAAACATATGTATGTGATAGATGAAGTAAAATTAAACCATATAAAAAATAGAACATAAATCAAAAAGCAGTTCTGAATCATCTGATAGTATTATTACGCTAGCGTCTGGCCGGTTTTGGCCCTCTGATTGGTCGAATTCAAATCTTATGTTTCGGGTAAATTCCGCATAGACTTTGCGCAAAATATCACGCATTCGTTCCTGGAAAATGTCAATTCCTCCTTTACCGGCTGCTGGAGTAGTTTCCCTATTGGCCGACAGAGTGCACCTATGGTGGCATAGTAGCGAATAATTTCATTTGAAATAATCCATAACAAATACTTAAAATTTCATCCATTCAAACTACCAAACTATTGTTTTAATACGCATTTAAAAATAAAACGAACATTTGATTCAACTTAATGACAATAAACAACAACTCTTTGCATTTACGATTTTAAAATATATTGATATTTAATATTCAATTCGTGTCAAAGCGTAGCTTGAAGTGTTTTTAGACATGTAAAAAGATCTGAATAATTCCCAATTTCCTCATTTCTATATTAAATAATATATTCATTTCAACTCATGCAAGCCTTACAGCATATGTTTATTTATTTAATATCACTGGTATAAATATACCATAAAAAATAATTGAATATAACTAAAAAAAACTAGTGTGGCATTTGATCGTACAGTATACCCAAATCGGGTATGTCATAATCCCACTGGCTCCAGATATTTGAAAAACATATATGTAAGCTATTTACAATGCACAAATCAATGTAATAAGTGGCCTGTTGGCGGTGAAGTACTTTAAGTCCTGCATTTCTGAAAACACATTCAACTTTGATTTGTGATAATTGACTCTCTGCTTATCATTACATAAAGATTTTAAGTTTTGACCATTGTCAAAATCGTACATTGTCCAGATAAATTATCGATTGAGACCATTGTGCAGCCAACCAACGGTCTTTCGACCGCTGAAGCTACGACTCTATAAGTACTGAGTTGTGACTCCTTTAAAGTCACGAGCGTTCACTCCTAGCCTGTTCACACAATTCCATTTTAATATGCAGATCAGACAGATATACTGGAGCCTGTAGCCAGTATCGTCTGTACCTTGTAGCAAGTAGAGACTTTACTGAATATTAATGATATTGTGAATGTTTATTCATGTTATGTTAAATCGATGAAATTTATTGCAAGTACAAATCGATGTTTTTGCATAACTTATGACGCTTAGTTTGTGGAAGTTCGAGTGTAAGATGTGACTTTCTATTTTTAAGTAAATTATAAAGTTAGGTATATATAATTCTTATCGTTCTAGTAACAAGCCAGATTTGGTCCCGATTAAATCTCCTAAGGCCAGTAAAATCATTTGATAAATTTATTTAAATAAAAATGTAAATGTTAGTTTGTTCAAAATATTAAATCTTCGAAATTTCAAAATCACAGCGTTGCTTTCGAATACGCGTGTTTTTTTATATACATATATTAAATAGATGTCACCTGACACAATTAAAAAAACTGCGCCATCTGTTGGACACACAAGCAAAACGTGATATTGTTTTTTTTTTCTTTCTGCACAGACTGACTGAGTCACAGCAATACGTGGCGGATACAGCTAGTTCATTGATACATTTGATTTGTAAATCAATTATGATAACTGATTTTTTTCAATTCCTTCTCTATCAATTTCTGTCTTCACATCCTCACAAATCCTTACTTCGCATATGGTTTTTCCATTTACCAAATCTGTACATTGCGACTTTATTGAAGATTTCCAAAAACATGGATGCCGTGGTTCCACCGGCTTCAATCATCAACAACGTGAAAAAAATTAATAATTATGAAAAAATAGTTTTTAACATTAAAAATGAAACATTGTACCAAATATTAATGTGCCAACTTGAAAAATAATATTAGAATTGAATACACATCCTCGTACCTTCGTAGAAATAATAATTGTGAAATAATGATCCTTTCACTTGGTACCCAACCATTCTACAAGATGCTCCTTAAAATTGTTTCATTTCATGAAAAAAATTCAAATTGTACAAAAAATCGCCCCTTGAACACGGTCGTTCAAGCGAAATAGCTTAATTAAATTTTTCATCATTCACAAATCTATTCCGAGGTGCGGTCTCTTATTGGACACCGTGTAGAAAACTTATACACTGTAAACTGTATACAGGGTGCCTCGAAACAGCAGTTTCAGTAAATTACTGCAGCCAATTTCATTTTGCTTTCATTGAAAGAAACCTTAGAGGCTCCAAATCACCCCCTGCTGTAGCGGTGTTAGTACTTGGTGGTTTTATGTTTCTCTCGAGGAGGTGGTTCGTACTTTCTGTATTAATAATATTTTTAATCTGTTCAGCGAGAAGAAATCAATTTCGCAAACTAACAAATGTGGCGAAAATGATGTCTATCTTTATCTTTAATGCGCGTGATGTGAATATGCCAACATTTATATGATGACCAAGAAGTCTTTGGCTTAATTTATTATAATAATGTTTTTTTACACAATTAAAAAACACTGGGAAGAGTTGAAGAATCTGCACAGCTCGTTAGGTACTTAATTACTTTAAAAAAAAATAATTCCATGAAAGAAAAACATATGTTTACTTGTTTAAATAGAATGATTACCTAAATAAATTCATTAATTACAATATTACATAGTTTAATTATTTTTTTCGGTGACCGGATAAATCATCACGATGATAATTCATCACATCTTTAAAAAGTTATATAAAGTCATGGAAAGAGATGAAAAATAATTTTTTTTCATCCTTTCTAATGACTTTATATCACTTTTTAAAAGTGCGTTGAATTGTCACTCTGTTGAGTTGTCATGGAACCATTTTTTTTCATTTCATTTCAAGGCTTTTTTTAATATTCTTCTTCATTTTTCCGTTTTTTATATCGTATGGATGGCAATTATATAAACTGTTCCCCTCGTAGCCAAAGGATTGCTTGCCATAAAGTGTTTTAATGGTGTGCATATTATCGTATTGTCGGTTTTTAAATGTGAACACCGCACAATAGTCCCAACTGCTCCCAACTGTCTGGAGCCAGTGACTCTATGTCTTTCCCAATTAGTGTACGATGTGAGGCTGAAGGTATTGGGTAGAGAAAAGAGATGGGGAAGAGGAAGGTTGGAAAGTACCTGGCTATTCAGATATGGTCACCAAACACGGCGAAAGCCATTTCAAGCATCTTCCACTCTGATAGTATCTTCCACTCTGAAACAGGTCGTGTAAAGAATATCCGGTACTTGTAACGTTTTGATAAATTAAATTATTTATTTTGTAAATTGGTACACATATTTTATAAATTCATACAGTTTTCTTTGGCTGAAAATAGTGCCAAAATTGTCCACGACAATAAACAAAATTCACACATCGGCACGATCTGAGAAACCGCGACCTTTCGCATCAACATCGAATGCGTACACCATTACGTCACAAATACCATCAAATAAACAACATAAAATTGTTTTTGACAAGAATACATTATATTCGATCACTTATCGGCAAATAAAATCGTGGAACCTTTTTCAGAAATATTCGGAAGCTCCATGCAAACAACGAACACTGAACGTGTCGCGATTGACTACTTTACTGGAAGCCAATTTTTGAAAATGAAACAAAACAAGGGATGACAGGGCTGAGATTCCTATTGATTCACGACACTGAGGAGATAAGCCGATGGAAATATGTTGTGGGCGTGTCTGTGCGCCCAAAAGCTAGTGCGCTAGTGTAGCTGGGGGACATACCAGCTGTCAATCATTGTTTAATCCTATGTAGCGACGGAAGTGTTTTGCAAAAATTTATTAATAATTTACTATAATTAAAATGCCTCAAAGTTGTATTGTGGATTTGTGCACCTCGACAGGACGTCTGAAAATAGTTTTCTAAATTGAGAAAAAAGTGAATTGTTGCTATAAAAAAAGATAAAAACTAAATTACTAAAAATTCTTATAATTTAAAATAAAAAAAATTGTTCTGTCAGACTATAGAATAAGGAATAACACAAGTGCCTTTCGTACAAATTTGAATGGAAACAAATGTTCAGATATTATATACAACCACCATTTTTACCAAACATTTTTTTAAATTTCTTCAAATCCAATGACGTTACTAACTTATGGACATTTCTGTTAAAAATGATGTCTCTAGATTAGCAGTATTTTGTTTTTATTTTTTTCGTTTCAAAATTTCTGTACGATTAATCGTTGACCCTATAGTACATGAGAAAAAAAAAAATATATATATATATATATATATATATTTACCTGCGATGTTATCTTCACGTGGCGCGGTTGACCTGAAGTTTACAAAAAAATGTTTTTTGATTTCGAAAACAAAATGCTTTATTTTTGACCATTCAGAAATGTCAAGTAGTAAGATTTTCCAAAACTTATTATAATATCTGACATGAATGTACATTATATAATATTAAAATAATACCATAATCACAAATTCGTGACTTGGGTGTAATATTCTATGGAAACTTGACATTCCTTTAACACATGAACTATATAACTAATAAGGCTTTAAAGATGCTTGGCTTCCTTTACAGAACTTTGAATGATTTTAAGTCCTTAGATTGTATGAGAACCCTCTATTATTTCATCAGTCAGAAGTTAAGTGAAATATTTTACCTATTTGATCCCCTTTGCAAAGTTAAAGTTCTATCGCCCTAAAGTTCACTCTCACAATATAAAAAAAGATAAGCACAAGTTTCTTAGGTACGTAAATTTTAAGCTTAAAATTTCAATTAATAACATTATTCATGTCAGTCTGATGAACCAATTGCGTCTAATAACACTGTCTGACAGGAGAATTATTTCATACCTGGTTGTGTTGCGCATTGTCATTAACTTAATTGAGAGTCCTGCCATCGTTGTCACTATTTAATTCCATGTGCCGACTAGGAAAACAAGACGAAATGTAACATTCTTCTGCAATACATACACAAGCAACTATCAGATACACTCACTAACCAATAGAATGCATGTTCTAGGCAACAAATTTGGGGGTAGGTACAATTGATATATTTGTTGACTCCATTTATAGAATCAAGCGTAATCTATACCAGTTCAATCCTACAAATTTAATTATAGTAGCGTTGGTAATATAGTTTTAGTGATTTTCTTATATGTAGTATTGTTTTAGTTTCTAAATTATTTTATGTAACTGTCACATGTTTTACTAATATAGTTTCATATTCAGTTTATCAGTTTACTGTTATATCACGCTTAAAATGTTTTTTGTATAATTTTCGAAAGCTCACAAGGTACAAATATTCTATTCTTGAAATCCATTTAAAAACATGGGTATAAAACAAAAAAATGAATAAATTAAATACTATACTAAAAAATGCCCAATAAAATAAATGATTTGTCGTGTCGTGTTTTTGGCGATAAAGCAGTTTAAATACTACGTATTACCGACTTATCATAATATTATAGAGTACCATTTGAGGGTGAAAAACTATTAATTATTCTTGACTAACGGAAAAAGTGTTTCGATTTGAAAAAGTTGAAATATTAGGAAAGTAAGTAGAAAAAATGTGTTAAAAAAAATTATACCCTTGTCGTAAGCCATCAGCAAATAATAATATAAATTTATAAGCTTGTAATATCATTCTTTAAATCCTTAACTCCTCAGGATTCTTACTATCTTCATAGGTAAAGTGGAATCTTTCTGAACGATTACAAAACTAAAAACACTCTTAAAATAAAATACGCTTACAAATAAAAATATTATTTTTGAAATATTGCATTTTTAATGCGGACATAAACAATAATAAAAATGGCTTAACTTACGTTTTTATTCACTAAAATTACTTTATCATTATTATTTATTTATTAATTAAAAAAAAAAAAACATGACATAATACATATTACAGTGATCTTTGGCTGTCCAACTAGGAGATTACCTGTTTTAGGAACTTACTTAGTACTAACTTGCTTACTTAGTAGTTTACTTAGTACAAAACATTTATTTTAAAACAGACGCACTTTGATAGACAAATTTGTTCATTACCTTAATTTTTTGTCGTTTCATATAAAAATATTTAGTAAAAAAATGAAGAAATTTCGTGTTTTTTTTTAAATTGCGTTCGGAACTTTTTGTTTCATAAAAGTGCACATTTAGTAAATTTGTAGATTTAATATGAAACTTGTTGTTTTTTCTTCCTAACACTGTTTGAATGGTATTTATCGCCATGACGGTAAGGGAGATACAACCATTTCTAGGAGACCATATGAGTTGTTCCCAAAAGCGAACAAATAAGCTTGAAGGGTTAAATAAATTCATTATAAACCGCATTACATAGCTGCCATGTCATTAAAATGACTTTTAACCACACCAGCGCCATCCGATTTTAGCTACCTGCCATTGGTCAAACATTTTCAATTTCTTCCTCGAACATAAATCATTTTCATTGTACTGGTCTTGGATTGAATTATCTTTCAAAGGTAAATATGCGACAAGTGTTTTCCTTGAAATGGGTTTAGATCACACTTCTATGAATTATCTGATCAGTGGATGACGGCATCCGATATAATCAAATCAGGGAGGGAAAAAAACTTGTAAAATCTCTGGGCTGCTCTACTTGTGACAGGTTGTGACAGAAAAAGCTAGTTCTGTCATATTTATTGATGGTTATTCGATAGAATCCTCGTATTTTATGGCGTAAATAACGTTTCAAACAGCGTTACAGCATGTCTGGCAGGACATCTACCCTGATGATGAATGGTGTAACACTGTCCGAAATGTTGGCTACAGAAGGAGTTAGCCCAAAATAGCATAATACAAGAAAAATAAATCATTATTATTCTTTGGAATGTCATGATTTTGGAAGCGTTGTGTAAAATCATGAAATATCAACAATCACGACTAATACATTTTTATTCGTTTCTTTGAACTTCCGTAAAAACTATCGTGGTTTTTCCATGTTGGATGAACTTCATTGAGAAAAAATTATAATATTATGTATTTTGAATATATATTACTAAAAGCAGCTACTTTTGTCTACTGTCTGTCGAAATCATATTCTGACCGTGCTCACAAATATCGTATTGACATTACTACTTTATCGATCGTCCCTGCTAAACCTCCTGTGTCATTTTAAATTCGTTCCAATTAAGCAAGGTACTGTGTGACGTATCTAGTTTGGAATAACATTTTATCTTCCAACTATAACAATGTAATTTTTAAAATAAAGATACATTTTCCTGTGTTACGAATAACATTACAATATTATGAAATTTACGATCGTAGAGGATTTAGTCAGCCGAGGAGTTTACCTTGCGATGCCTGGATGGTAACTAGACGCTATACTAATTCAGCTAATTACCGATCGCATTCCTAATGTTACAAGCGTTTTTTCTTTTAAATACGTTTCTCTTTCGGAACCCCATATTTTAGAAAACCTACTTTTTTACGTGTCAGTGCTTTGTTTAGTGTCAAACCGAAGAATGGATAAAATACAACAAAGAAACATTTACATCGTTCTTCAATTTATTTTAAAAGGTTTATAATAAAACTATCAATCCAACAGCGCATTCTGAATTCCGTTTCAAATCGGAAACATTCATGAGATTCGATTCAAATATACATCACGTGTTAGATGTCGCAAACTTCCTGAAATAACCTTCTAAAAGCTGTACGAAGAACAACAGAGACTCCCCAGTCTCATATATCTATAACTATAATATCAGGTTTGGAGGAAGCGCGTACCCACCCACTCAGTACGCGTAAAATAGTAGGGGGTGGAAATGAAACCTATTTCTTCAGCACTATTAATCTTATGGGGGGTGGGAAGTGAAGATAGGCAGACTTGAGTCACTGGGCTTTCGTGATAGTAAATTTCAGGTTCTGTTAGAGAAGTAATGAATTGTGTGTACGTGTTCGTGCAGAGTTGTGGAATGAATGATAATATGTGACGTAATCACCAGCTATCCATAATTTATTTAGCCAGGTGGGTTTGGGTGCCGCTACCCCGGGAACCATTGAATAACCTCTGCATGCGGTCACCCCAAGTGGTTCGCTACGTTTGGTTACTTAGCAAGGTTCATGGAGTTTGTTTAAGTTGTGGGGGGAAATGTATCTACACACCTACCGGGATCGGGAGATACAAGTTGAGACTTTGACCTCTCCAGCAGGAATCTTTTGATCCACCGCTTTGCACTGCAGTGAGAGAGATGGATTCGTACGTCTTCATTTTGACGTAGCGAAAACTCTCAAACTGTGAGATCTGGCGTCCACAAAAGTATTCTGCGTTTGTGCCCAAGGCCGATAAAACTACTTTCAGTTCGCTATGTTATTTAAATCGTGAACTATAGAAACGTTCGTTTAACTTAATTTACACACAGGAAAAAATAAAGCGACCGTGTTTATGTCATATTTTTCAAATATTCCATAATAATTCAAACAACTCGAACACAGGTTTGACTATAAGTCATTTGGATCAAGATTGATAAGCACAGCGGCTAACTAACTCTTTTTTAATATAATTTATTCTTAGGAAAAAGTTCAGTTCTAGTCTTGCTCGACCGATACCTTACCACTAATTTATCACCAAGCTTTTTTTTTCATATTCTACATCCGACTTAATATTTATGTTCAAATGGTAGTATAGACAGCCCTGATTAAATTAACCTCATGAAACTTCACATACCTGCGAGAACTACCAGTTTCAAAATTCTGTTTAATTGTAATAACACCAGGACTGAGCATTTCAAACACCTAATTGTATCTAGATTACATGAAATTAGAAATAAATACGTACATGTGGAAGATCTATTTAAACAATATTTATTTTATTCTTAGTGTACTTATACTTTTAAATTATATTTTGTGTGTTCTCGTATATCCTTGTTTTATGTCCTTCTGGAAATTGTATTAATTTTATATTTTTTGTCGTCGTTTTACGTTCAAATGCCACAGTTAATTGTTATTTAAAAACATGTATTTCTAGCATTTGATGATGCTGGTTTACTGTGACATGCAATTATTGTTTATGGTATATTTATACCGTGGATAATAAAAGTAATTAAACTTTAAATCAATTTAAAAAATCAATCCATTTGTTTTGCTTTAAGATTACATTCACACTACAGATGGCACTCAATGCACATGCCCCCATTCCTATAGCTGCATTTCCCTTGCAATTCTGGCACGACAATGCAATCCGTGACATTGATGTAAAGTCTCTCTATGCCGTGCTTTCTGTATATACGGCATCTTCGTGAAATTAAGGCCTTTCACCTCGAACCTACCTTTTATAAGATTTTATTGACGGCATCCTGGGGGAGTGCTGATACCTACCCTGATGTATGGCATTGAGTCATGGAACTAGGAATAATGAAAGTAGACTAAATAACTGTATAAATGAGATCCCTGGAGCACGTGCGTGGTAAAAAATCTTGAGTTTCGCAAAGAATGCGAGGTTGATGTAAGCGTAGGTAATGGGTAAGATTAAAAATGAACGCTCAAATGATTTGGGCATGTAGAGCGAATGTACGAAAAAAAGGAGTGTACGGATAATATATGACGCGGTTGTGAATGATAGAAGTGAATGATAGGTTGTGAAATAAGAAGTCGGGGATGCTCGAGGAAGGCACAACCAAGTGAACAAGTATGAGTTATTATCAATTAGGAAGGTATTAATTAACAGCATGAAACATGTATTATACAATAACCAAATTCAAACATGAAATAAAGAAATGGATAACAAGTATTGGGCGTCCCACTATCGCTTACATCTGTAAACCAAATTACACGTAAACAATAACAACAATTCAAATACAATATAAAATATAAGAATCAATAATCTTATAAAAAACCCCTTTGTAACTACGTCCTCCAACTAAATGCATTTTTCATAAATATTTACAATATTTTCGTACCTGTACCTACTCTTTCTATTATCTATCTATTGACTCCATAGTTTAAAATGTATACCACTTTGTAATTTGTATTTTGATTTAGTCATGCATGTAAATATTCTTTAAGTATCTGTATTATCGACGCAGGTGTACCCTAGTGAGACATATGTCGATAATTACACGTAAGAAACTTTATATTGATAGATAAATAAATAAAAAAATATATATTTATTTTGTTGTACACCGTTATTGGACGGTTGGTATATATACTCTGTAATTTTCTTAATGTTAACCCTCTATCTGCTGTACACTTACTGATTAAATTACTTATTGTTTAATTTTGTAAAAGATAAGTTTTAATAATTTTGGATACAGTCGCCATCTATGGATTGTTTGAATAGTTGATTATTAGAAATGGTGTGAATCTGTGCTAACATTTTTAGAGCTCTAATATGTCGATACGCAGTTGCCTTTTTTTCATTGTGTATATCAACAAGTGTCAATGGATTAGTATTTTTAACTTATAAAGGGATTGTTCCCAGTAAAAAAGTGTTCTTTCCTTCAGAAATTCATTACAGTAAACAGTGTTTAGTTGTACAAGGGTCGGGCCCTTTATCAATAAATTGTTATTGTCAACGTAGATATTATAAAAAGCATGTTTTGTGATACGAAATAAAAAAGTTAAAATAAGCTCCAAGTGTTTCCAGTAAAGTCCATAAAACAGAAAAATATACATGGTCCTTACGATCAAAATGAATTATTTGTTATTACTCTGTTTATTGCTTCTATCAAATCTGTATAAATAAAATATGCGTTAAAAATCTTTAATCTAGGAAATGATTCACCGATTGCGTTGAAACTTTGACACATCGTTGCATTAGAACACGTGTGTTTTTATACACCCATATTATAAAGGTATCACCCGCGGCAGATAAAACATGTTTTTTTTTCTAAAACTGCGCCATCTATTGGACGTAAAAGCAATACGCACTACTGTTTCTCTATCTGCACAGACATACTAAGTGGTGGGGTTTAGGTAGTGTTAAATTTATTTTCTTATTTCAGAATTTATGTCCGGGTTAAATCTTCCCCATAGGAAAAACTAAACTCTTCCAAACACTTTTCCACAAATGATCATCTAGTCAATCAACATTATGCAAGTGCATTATATAAACAAAATAAATACATCTCATTTCCTAATTCTTATATTTTCATGAACAGATTTTTGAATATTATTATTATTATATGTATTTATTTTATTTTATTTATTTGTATATACATATAACTAAAGGCAGACAGAGTATTGAGCTCATATTACAATATACATACAATATTGCGCTCTGTTAAGCTGAAATAAACAAACATCATTATTATTAATTTCTAGCAAGCTGTATAGTACTCGAATGGAAAACCTCGGCGATGCTAGTACTTAGCTGTCAGAGCGATGACTGGCATTATAATTTGAAGATGATTAATGAAATCTAGAAGATGTTTTGTGGTCTTCAGTTTAATGATGATTGATGCAATGGCATCAGAAACAAATTATAAAGCTTAAGCTAAGAAGCCCACCGCGCTATTTTGTCAAAAAATCAATCGCTCAATCGACATTTTTGTATGTATTTTCTTTATCAAATTAGTGCGCGTGTATGTAAGCGATGTGCGTGCGTGTGTTTGCGCGAGTACCAGCAAAAGTTGGTAACATGCAACGTCATCGACAACGAGTCTATCTGCCAATCATATGTCGGGATGTGGGTAAATTTGCATTTCTGAGACTACATTCATTTTTTATGTATTAATTAATTCAAGAAAAAAATAGAAATACATTGAAATTGCCTCCCAGCGCAGCGCGTGCCCCACATTGAGAAACACTGATCTAGAATAATATATTAAAATAATTTCAATTTTTTTTCCACCTTATTTATTTTTTAACGTTACCGGTTACAATTATTCCTTAAACTAACTAACTAATGGAGAGAAAGGACCGTCAAACAACTCGGTCTTGACACGCACTCCTTGCCTCATTCACATTCATACATCGTCTTATACGTACTCGACCATGATTAAATTGATGACTCAACATTTTTTTTTATTTTTTTTATTTTTAATTTTAAAAAGAAAGACAAACATTCCCAGGTTACGAATAACCCAACAATGTTTGAAAATCTCCTACTACCACCACAGAAAGCCGAAAATGTTGCTTGTGTTGTGATGGAGGACTTAGCCAGCCGAGGAATCGAACACGCGACGCTCGGGTGAGACCCAAGCGCTATGCCCACTCAACCACTGACCGGTCATATTGGATAGATCGGCTCAAATTCCTTCGATTTTATGTTGGAATCCCTAGCAGTCGATATCCGAACCGATATTGACGTGAAATAAATATGAAATCGATGGCAACACTGGCGGATCTCTCTATAAATCGACATTCATAAACGTCAAGCGTCAACGTCAAACGGCTTTCTAAAAGTTTGAATTAATTGACAATGTTGAATTGAAATACAAAGTGAGTTAATTAAGTCTTTAATAATAACTAACTAACCAGTGATAGGCAGAGAGGATGGACCGCAAAAAAACACAGTCTTGACACATAGGTACTTCTTTCCTCATTCACTTTCATATATCGTCTAATATATACTCTTGAAATGGCCCGACTCATGTTTCTGATTCACTAGATCATGCCATGTCTTTAAACTTTGGTTTATATACTCGTATACAACATTTGGGGAGAGGGGTAACAGAGGTGGTGTACCATGATTTTATAAAAATTATGTGGTTTTCCATATCTTCGTAGCTATTTCGTGTTTCAGATCTGAATTTCAAATTATTTGGTTATTACCTGCAGGAATAATTACCTCAGTCTTAAAGATTGATTCCCAATTTAGAGAATACCTTACTTGAATTGTTGATTTTCACTCTTTATAGTGCGCAAGCCAGTGTCTATTCCTATTATTATTATATTATTCATAATAAAGGGTTTGTGAGTGATATTTGCCTCACATTAGACTTTAAAATGATATTTTAAGGTTGCCATAATAAGCTGCAATCGGTAATGGTTAAAAATACAAAAAGCTTAAAAGTATATCAAAATATCAATGGAATTGATATTTTGGGTCGCCGGGTGACGTAGCTGACAATCGTGTTAACTGACATAAGCGTTTTCTACATATGTCATAATGACGTTGTAGCCAGTAGGAACCGTCATTATCAAAAATATTATATATTAAAAACTGATCTAGAACACTAAATATTGTTGGCATTTAGTATTATTAGATATTAGAATAACGTTGCGGTACTTGTACAGTGACATTTAGTCTAAAGCCGGGAGCGTATGTTTATTTAGCACAGTCTGCTAGGAGACGGGAAGAGAGCGAACACTGTTTGCCTTCGGCTCGAGGAAATTATGCATGAGATGGTACTTTGAAATACATTTGTGATTTTATGGATTCACATTCTAATTCTGAGAAACTTTAGCCCATTGCGTTTATATTTACTATGGAATCATACAATTTTAGCAACTGCGATAGATTT
This sequence comes from Hesperophylax consimilis, assembly GCF_061612785.1. Taxonomy (NCBI): domain Eukaryota; kingdom Metazoa; phylum Arthropoda; class Insecta; order Trichoptera; family Limnephilidae; genus Hesperophylax; species Hesperophylax consimilis. Next base: position 29,955,370 of record NC_142857.1, on the reverse strand, counting down.
ATAAAACAAATTACATTAGCTCCACACAGGAAAAAATTCCTTAGAACCCTTAAGGGAAATAAAGGCAAGGAAGTTCTGGGAAAGAAAGAGATATGAAGGGTGGGTAGGAATCTAGGGGTCAGTATCTCCAGGAGTTACGTGATTCATACGTCATCCATCCCTTCTACTGCGTTGCAAGGCGATGGGTCAAGGTGGAGAGGTCAAAAGGTCTCACCTGGAGGTAGGTGTGCATCCGCCGCCAAGACAAACCTCACACAATTAACGTGGTTATCCCCGCTAAGTCATCAAACGCGAACCATTTGGGTAACCTATGGCAGGAGTGTTGGCTATCCAATAACTGGTTCTCGGGGCGGCGGTACCCATACCCGCCTCCTAAATAGATTGGCATAATTTGACATTATGAATATTCAAGCTGCCAAATCATACGCATAAATTATGAATACTTAAGCTACCAAAGCATTTGGATAAATTATGAATACTTAAGCTACCAAAGCATTTGGATAAATTATGAATACTTAAGCTACCAAAGCATTTGGATAAATTATGAATACTTAAGCTACCAAAGCATTTGGATAAATTATGAATACCTACTTAAGCTGCCAAAGCTTATGCATTGATCATGATTACTCGTTATTAACATTTACTTAAAGTGCTGAATTAATTTGTCTCTAAATGTGTTTCTCAAATTCATTTATGTTATACCGTTTTATTCAAGTGAATTTATAATCTTATTGTAAAAGCCCAATAGGGCGTTAGTAAATAAATACAAAAATGACACCTAGGTGGGAAACCCGACACCTTGGACCACTTGGCCACCAACAGGCAGGTCGATTAAACATCTAAAAATCTCAATTAATAGGAAAATGCATGCTTTATACTCTATACTCGGATGTTATAAATTAATAACATAGTTCAAGTTATGTCTTTAAAAGGTGTGTGATATTTCTGTTTAATGGAATGTATGTATCGCATAGACTAATAAAATCAATGATGTTTCGTCAAAATCTTTATACAAAACTGAAAAACACATTTAATTAAACAAACGTAATACAGAGGTTTTTGTCACTTCCCTTTCTTTGTTGTATATAAAAAATAATATGTCAATGCTTGGCGGTTGTTGGTTTTATAGAATTATTTAAAATTATGCGGGAGTGTCCATGGTAAACTTTTAAATGCAAAGAAAAGCTTTGTTTTCTCTCTTTTGTTTATATATACTATGAGTGGTCATCATTGGAAAGGTTATTAATTTAATTTTATAAGGATGAGTCATTTGATAACAGATATAGCACTACGTGGCCCGATTGGTTAAATAATTATCATTCACAAAATAAGTTTTCCAAAATATGAAAAATCCTTCTGTCCATCTGATTGATAGTTTGTGGTAACAGTCCGATTATGTCTAATGCACAGACGCAATGTGGACATGCATGTTTTACAGGTATTTTAATGGAGCCTACTCTATGGATCTATCAGCATTGATCAACGATGCATGCATGTTGATGTTGGCTTTATGAGAACGGGTCGTTTCTTCGACATGATTTGGTGTAAGTCGGTTCGTATGTGGTACGAGCTCCTCCTTCATATAATCCGGACCTTTTCAAGACCCGCAAGTTAATGTATGTATCTCCGATCTCCGTAGTTCACGCTTGATTGACTTATCATGTTTAAATGTTCCGCGACACGCGATTCATTAAATGTGACATGTAACGCGACAATGTACGAAATTCCACAGTCTAGAAACACCTGACCTTTTTAATTCTGCTTATTCCACAATACCCGACCTATTTCAATTCCACTGTTCCGCGACATATCTGACCTATTTCATTCAACTGTTCCGCGATAACCCCGACCTATATAATTTCCCTCGCAATTCCTCTCCACCCCTATGCTCACATGCAATGCTTTTTAATGAAGCTATCGGATCCCAATCCTCCCTCTCCATCCACGTGGAGCGTAGAGCCTACAGCTGGAACGTTTGGTACCCACCCCTTGCTTCCCCACTCTTGCTACCCCTCTGGCAATGGCAATAACAGAGCCTTATTTGGGTATATTTAATTTAATGACGACACATTTAAAATATGTGATTATTGTTGGAGCACATTTGTCGTGCCAATTATCTTATTGCTGACTAAGAACGAAGTTTTTTTATTCGAGTACCGCACAAGTCCCAACTGCTCCCAACTGTCTAGAGCCAGTGTTACTTTGATATCCCCAATTTGAGCATATTGTGAGGTTAAAGGTACTGGGGAGGAAAATATGGGATAGATGAATGTGGGAAATATCTGGCTACACGGCTAAAGTTATTTTAATCAAATTTTCGTTTCTAAATGTTGATCTTTCACCAGGGTGACACTGAAAGTTTCTGAAATTCTAGAACGTGCAGCAAATATAGAATAAATTATTTTTCATTAATAAACTTTAAAATTTAATTGGGCAAGCCGGGATTTGAACCCGCAAACTGTGGATTGCTTTGGATCATAATCACTCAACCACCGTCAAAGTTAATAGAAACATTTATTATTCATTATTAATGTGTTTGTTTATTTTTTTTAATTTAAAATAAAGCGAATTTGACAGTTGTTTCGGCGTTCAAAGCCATTATCAAAAATAAATAAAAAATTCAGTATAGTGTACTTTAAAATTGTTTTATTAAGAACAGTTATTAATTGGTGATAATTATTTTAAATCATTCCTACATATCAGCACCACCTATATCAAAATCATTTTAAGCTTATAATCTTCTTGTGCACGAAACCCTTTGTGAGAAAAATAGGTTTTAAATAAATTAACAAAAAAAGCAAATGCTAATTTTTGTATCCTAGGGTTTTAGATTAGGTCGGTGAGGGTGTGATGTATGGTTATAAGTTGGGTATTCAAGCGATAGATGATACTAGTCATAAAATTTATAGTGTCATCTATCTAGACTAGATGTCTAGCGACATCTATTAAGATGTGTAGCAATTGCCTGTGAGGTATTATTGTCAGACAACAAGCTTCTAGAAAGAGAGAATTACCAACCCTCGGGCAGTGAACAGTATAGCTAAAAACCAATTTTCTAAATAAATATTATTACACTACATTATAATAAATACTCTTTTTTGTGCTAAAAATTTTAATATAATTAGGCATGTTGTCACGTCATACAGTACCATTTCTATGTACCATTACATTGAAGTTTTTTTTCCAAAAAAATGCAGGTAGGTTTTTTATATAATTTTTTTAGCTATAAAAAATGTATATTTTATCGCTTTTGAAGTGAGCCGAACGCTCCAGTGAGTTGCATTGGCTGCCGTATATAAACACGCGGATATATTCCCCTCGTCTGAACGTAGCCGTAGTTTAAATCAACATCACCGTTTGCTCTCCAAAAATAAATTATGTTTGTTGAAAAGTTCAAAGTAAGGAGAAAATAGTTTTTTATTATGATGAAACTTTGCATGTGTGCAACTTTAGACAGTGGGGTGAATGCAGGAGGTACTGATCTCAACTCTGATGTGTGGTAATGAGGCATCCATCAAAGGAAGAACAACGTTAAGTAGACTGCAAATGAAATCCTTATGGCTTAAGGCTCTTCTTCCACAGTGATACTGAAGTATCCGATACTGATGTTGTGTACTCACGTCGCCAACAACTAGTCGCGCACAGTCTGTAAACGTCTCTCTCATAAATAAACAGGGATGACTGAGGGTTGATCAGTTGAGGTGGTGAATTCTTCCATCATGTTGGAGAAGGTTCAGAATAAATTTCTTAGATTTATCTACTCGAAGAAGAATGGTTGACACCGGTGACTCTATCCTGCTGACTTTCTCTTGGGTATACCCGGAATTAACCACCTTTGTATCAGAAGGGATGTGTATGTAGTAACATTATTTCTTCAGACTGATTCCTGGACCTTGCAAAAAATCAGCTATCATTCTATATTCCCGATGGTTATCACAACCTGTTTTATCTCCCGGTCTGCAGTACTAAAGTGCCGATGGTAAATACTGAGGGGAGATTAAATCTCATTTATCTTATTGTTAAATGGAACTACTTACAATGTTTAAATATTAAGCATCGATAAATCCGGGTTTCAACGGCTAGCTTTATTGCTGATCCCATAAAATCTGCTTTTTTATATTATTTCTATTAGTTTTTTCATTCATGTTTCTCTCTTTAATCTACATGCTAGGTATACGAGTATACACTGTTTATTTTTGATACCACAATATAATTTAAAACTCAATAAAAGTTTTTGAAATATTATGGTGTTTTATAAAATAACATTTCCATATTTATTTTATCTAAAATAAAACAATAACTTAGTATACACCACCGTTATAAAAGTGTTTTATCTGAAAGTATCTGCTTCGTATGAACAAATATTTAATCCCTTTGAAAAAAATTTCCTCAGGGCCTATGTCATATTTGGGGATGCTGAGTGGAGTGTGTTTTTGTGGAAAGAAGAAGGAGAAGAAGTTCTGAATGAGTAGGAATCTGGGGGTCAATGTATCAAGGAGTTACGGACGTATGAATTCTTCCCTTCCATTGTAGTGCGAGGCGATGGGTCGAGAAAGTCCGGCTGGAGGGGTCAAAAGGTTTTCCCCGATTTGGACGGCCACAAAGTAGGTGGACAGACGCATCAAGACCTAGACAAACCTCATCCCATGAAATCGAGCACCCCTGTCAAATCATTATTAGACGTAGCGAATCACTTGGGGTGACCTATGACAAGGGTGTCGGTTATCCAATAAGTGGTTCCCCGGGAGGAGGTACTCATACCCATCTCCAAAATAAGGTTTGTAATCGCTAATATTATCTTCAGTGACTGAATATTACAATTTCAGGTTTTATTCATTATATTATTCTACAAATAAATAATTGAATTAAATGATAGTAATCAAGTACTTGTGAGTCTTGTCCCTATAATCCCTGTATAATCTATAATACGGTACAGAGCAGTGTTCAATTTCGATGACAACTATCCCAAAAGGCTCGTTGTCCCAACAAAACCCCCTCACATTGGAAACCACCCATTCATTAGGCTTAATCAATTTGCATAAATTACTAGGCGCGGGTGTCTGTTATTTTGCCACTGCGATGCATTCATGTGATGCTGCTGCGTACAATATATATGTTTATCTATACTTCATCAACTGCTGCGTTTCCGTGACTTGATGTGAGGGGAATGCTCACTGCAGATATTGCACAAATGCATATAGCCTCGTTCAAATTATACCTGGGAGGTAAGGACGATCTTCATTTGTCATTCCGGAAATGAAACTAATATTTGAGAAGGAAAATAAAGTAATTCTTATGAGATGCAGCTTGGCATAATGTTACTTACAGATTCCGATTCTTTCCCATTCCCATCTTCCTCTTCTCCATCTCCTTCCCCTCCCAACTACCTTCAGCCTCACAAAATATTTTTATCTCATCAAAGTAATTACAGAATATATAATATATCGTTAGTAAGTAAAATACCTATATGTAAGTTAGTTACAATGACATTTTTGAAAATCTAATGTTACAATAATAGAATAGTTTCTAATAGAAGAAAAAGTAAATATGTAAGAGTGTTATACAGATATGGCATAATATACTTTATTTTAAGTTGTGCATTACCTGCCTCACTAGGCAAACCTGTGTTGAGGCAGATTTTTTGTTTATTATTTCTTGCACTTTGTCTTATAAACATGAGTTTATATTTTTTTAAAATTGTAATATTAGTGATTATTAAAAAAGGTTTGGAGAAGCAATCTTGTATTTCTGTCGCTCTTAATAACACGACTAAGATTTGTTTTGTGAGATTATTCAGTTACTCGATGGCATTGACTCGATTCAACACAAAACTGTGTAACTCAGAGGAACTGGTAAAGTTGCATTTCTAATTCTTATTCTTACAGTATAAGTGTTTTTGTTTCAGGCCCTCGCTTCCACCTTCTGGTTTGCCTGCGATTGTTTCACCGACATAGTATTCGCAGCGGACCTTGCAGTTCAACTTAGAACCGGCTACCTAGAGCAGGGTCTGATGGTGTATGACTCGCGCAAGCTGGCGGGCCACTACCTCAACTCCAGGGCCTTCCTGTTGGACCTTGTATCTCTAACACCGCTAGACCTGCTGCAGCTTAGGTTTGGGCCCAATCCGATGTTGCGCTTTCCGAGGTTTTTTAAGGTTCGTTTAATAATTTCTTCAATTTTATTCTGCTGTCTACTCAATCAAACGCCTGAATTACATCTGCCGAGTGCTCGACAGTGAATTCTGCCGAGTACTTGGCTGATGTGATTAGTACAATCAGTGCTTGGTCTAGTAGCAGGCGAGTGATTCAAAAGAAGGCCCAATGCCTCAGTCGAGTAAGTCTCCATCTGCATACTCAGCTCCGCACCTCACTCGCTCTTCACTCGGTTAGTGCGATCAGCTGATCAGTCAGTGAAAGAAAGAAAGTTAAATTTTTAGAATTTTTCAGAAGTGACGTGACGTTTGTTGTTGTAAAACTCTCTTAATTTTTATCTTTTCCCTCCACTGCGAAATCTTGTTAACAGCACTTTCAACAAATCTCATAGAACTAACTCACCCATTGTCTCTTCTCCACTCACCCACTCTCCAATAAGTTGCTCGGCCGAGTAACAAAGCGAGTGATCTTTTCCACCATTGCTTCCAATGACTCCGGTTCCATTTACTTCCATTTCGTTACATGTGGATGTGAATATTAATTTACACACAACCTAACCCAACTTAACCTAAGTACCATAATATTAACTTACCTTAAACTTAACTTCCATTATTATTATTACAATATCTACATTATTTCTTATTTTCTTTCTACATTTATAATATTATTCTCTTTACAGGATTGACCTACATTCCCTAATACCTTTACCTTTACCCCTTTTAGGTTTTTATTGGAGAATTATTCCATCCACCTCCAAATTTATGTATTATTTATACATGTATGTTTGTACGCATTTATGTACTACTTGAGTCTGTCTCGCCACAGGTATACAGGTGACACAGGCATCGAAAAAACGCTTATAATCAAACCTTATACACAAAAATAAAATAATAATAAAAACTTCCAGTCCTACATCCTAGTACTTTGTTATTCCATGCAGTTGGTCCACCCCTTCCTCGGACTGCTACTGGGTCAATTAGACTGGGGTACCCACTTTTCGCGCTGTATCTTACAGCAATCTTTTCACATCTGTTTGTGCCGATCACAAATTACATCACAATACCCAACGCCGAAGGATTTCTTTTGTGGGTTTATCTATCAAAATACAATTTACATTTGGGAAAATTGTTTGTGAGGGTAAATTTATGTGATAGTTCAGCAAGTTTATTGTTAAGGGTTTAAAAATGTCTTCTGGTATCATAATGTGGCTCCATGGAAATCTAAGTCTTCTCGCAATAAAAGGAGGGATAGAACCATTGCATTTGTGTGGCTTCATTCTCTCTACGTTTCCTACAACTTTTGATGTTTCTATAAAATATTACATGTTTCTCCCGACGTGGTATTTTTTAGTAGATTTAAATAAAGGCCATTGTGATTTTCATCATTATTATTGAAAAATAAATTTGACTTTTTAACTTTCTATTTTTTTCTCTATTATTTCAGTGACAATGTGTTTACAATTTGGTAGGTGGGTGTGGGAAACCGGCCACTATATATTACCAGTTTAAATATTAAGTGTTTCGCTAAGTTTAGTGACTAAACAGAGATTTATTTATTTATTTTACTTTACGCCCAGAGGGCTTTTACATATATACCTACATAAAGGTAGTACAACTTAAAATGAGAAAGAAAAATACATACATACTTGAGTCAAAAATAAAAGTAACAAAAATTTTAAGTCTAGTGAAAAACAATAAAAATAAAGTTACGATAAAAAAAAACATACAAGATATATAATTACAGCAACAAAAATTTATAGTAGCGTGATCAGAGAATTACAACATTATGGTTTCGGTATTGGTTCGGAATTGGTTTCCCATAGTACCAAACCGCTGTACCGGAGAATTAGCTAGTTGCAGGAGTTCAGAACTGTCCGATTTGGATTTTAACATTTCATATAAAGTTAATTTGTAATGATGCCCAATTTCATGGGGTGAGGTTTGACAGGCTATTTGCAGCGGATACGTAGGTCCACATAGTGCGTAGCGGGCCGGATCCGGAAAGACTGGTTAAGGAAAACCTTTTGAACTCTCCGGCAGAACTCTCTCGATCCAATGTTTTGCACTAGGAGGGATGGATACACACGTCTGTTACTCCTAGACAAACTGACCCCAGATTCCTACCCACCCCAATACCTTTTCCTTCCCAGAACTCTCTTCCTTCCTTTCCTTAAAAAGCCTCTCCACACAACATCCCAATTATTTCCCTCAGAGCCTCCTATATGGAGTTCATTTTAAAAAGGAAAAGAAAATAAAGATCACCTTAATTTGTGTAAATGCAGGTGTACCGGGCTGTGAACTGCTACTATATCGTGGAGTCCAGGACGGTCTACCCCAACTTCTGGAGAGTCATCAACCTTATCCACATCCTGCTGATCCTAGCGCACTGGTTTGGCTGCTTCTACTTCCTGCTCTCCGAGGCGGAAGGCTTTCAGGTTGGTTCATATTACTACACTACTATATTACTCAACCAACACCTGTCATTCTGTGAGTCTGCCAAATCAATATTTGAGAACAACCCTTAAGATAGGAAAAAGCTCACCCTTGCCAAGAAGACTTGCAAGAAGTGCAATACTGAATTAGGTGTATTTCGTTGACCCATATTTCATTTCTAAAAAGATTATTTATTTAATTTCTATTCTATTCACTTAAATTTCCACTTCTTGTGGCCTAAGATAAACATACACATGTTTGCATACCAATTTACTTATTTACTGTGTATTTATATTAGGTTCAATTTGTATTTCTCCGGCAACTAAGTAATATATTTGAGTGCCTTTATATTGTAAACAATTTTCAGTTTTAATAATTTAAGCATTATTTTATTTCTGTTTCGAATGGCATCTATGGAAGTTTTTATTGTAATGTAGATTGCCTCTAAAATAAGTGTTAAAACGCTTCAGAAAATTCTTCATTATTTTCAATTCCTCAAGCATTATTTTCTGAACTGATTTATATTTTTTACACTTCAAAATGTGTCCCATGGCTCTATTCTGGAATATTTGGGACTAAGTTAAAATGTGTCTCGTGGCTCTATTCTGGGATATTTGGGACTAAGTTAAAATGTGTATAATGGGTCTATTCTGGAATATTTGGGACCAAGTTAAAATGTGTCTCGTGGCTCTATTCCTGGGATATTTAGGACTAAATTAAAATGTGTATCATGGCTCTAATCTGGAATATTTGGGACTAAGTTAAAATGTGTCTCGTGGCTCTATTCTGGGATATTTAGGACTAAATTAAAATGTGTATCATGGCTCTAATCTGGAATATTTGGGACTAAGTTAAAATTTGTCTCGTGGCTCTATTCTGGGATATTTAGGACTAAATTAAAATGTGTCTCATGGCTCTATTCTGGAATATTTGGGACTAAGTTAAAATGTGTCTCGTGGCTCTATTCTGGGATATTTAGGACTAAATTAAAATGTGTCTCGTGGCTCTATTCTGGGATATTTGGGACTAAGTTAAAATATGTATCATGGCTCTATTCTGGAATATTTGGGACTAAGTTAAAATGTGTATCATGGCTCTAATCTGGAATATTTGGGACTAAGTTAAAATGTGTCTCGTGGCTCTATTCTGGGATATTTAGGACTAAATTAAAATGTGTCTCGTGGCTCTATTCTGGGATATTTGGGACTAAGTTAAAATATGTATCATGGCTCTATTCTGGAATATTTGGGACTAAGTTAAAATGTGTATCATGGCTCTATTCTGGAATATTTGGGACTAAGTTAAAATATGTATCATAGCTCTATTCTGGAATATTTGGGACTAAGTTAAAATATGTATCATGGCTCTATTCTGGAATATTTGGGACTAAGTTTAAATGAGGCGTATGTGTGGTAAAACGATGTATGACCGTGTGGGAAATGTGGAGATCCGCAAAAAGTACAAGGCTGAAGTAAGCGTAATGCGTAAGATTAAGAAACGGACGCTTAGATGGTTTGGGCATGTATAGCGAATGAGCGAAGAAACGAGTGTAAGGAGAATATATTATGCGAATGTGAATGGTAGTAGAAATCGGGGACGCCCGAGGAAGACATGGCACGATCAAGTAAATCAGATACTCGAGTCGGGCCATGTCAAGATTCAGAATAATATAATATTATGTATGAGACGATGTATGAATGTGAATGAGGCAAGGAGTGTGTGCCAAGACCGACTTTTATGGCGGTCCGTCCTCTCTTCCTGCCCCGGCGGGAAAACGGCATGATGGTAATTACTTATCTATTTATTTATTTATTTGGAAAAGTTGACAGCAAATCTTTTATTATATAATGATACAATAATAATATTATTAATTATGCCAATTATGAACTTTCCACTGATGAATAGTTAATGGTAAGGTGAAAGAAAGAGAAAGAGAATACTCAATGTGTCGTGCAATAATCGTTATATAAATTATTAAACTTGGTAGAAATAGAAGAAAAGCAAATTATTGTTGAAAATTGAAAAATTTTGTAACTGAAATAGGATTTTGCTGAGAATCTGGAAAAACGGTCTGGTGTTATTGATTGGAGAAGATAAACCGAGTTCGACCAAAGATGAGATGGGCTGCCGACTTACAGAGAATATCGAATTTTTGAAAGTCATCAAGAAAACGCAAACTTCAGAAATTTATGAGGACTATGTTCAGAACTGAACTCCAAAACGATGAAAAAGAAAACTCAAATCACAATTTTTTGGGATGCTGTATTTCGAAAGTTGGGATATTATGAAGGTATTTGTATTTCTACCCAAAAATTTAGAAATTTATATGTTATTATATGAGATATCAAGTTTTATCTACTTGCGTAGCGAGAATATGATATAACAAAGAAAAAAGTGTTAAAATCAGTTTTTTCTCTTCTTTAACATCTTGTTTTCACCTGAACTGGGACGATAATCAAACATTGGTAATATCTCGGTTGTCTGTGCTATACATTGGTCCTCCATGAAAACTGGGTCAGTGAACTCAAATTTTCTTTTGAATTTAACTATCATTTTCATAATTAGAACTGATTGTGTAAAGAATTACGTATTTTATACTATACTTACAATTTATTAAGTTTCTTAGGGTTAATCTCGACAAGTAAAATCTAATTTCATGATTTTTCAAGGATCATCGTTTTTCCATTTTTAAGAAAGCGTTATTTGCGAGCAGTCTTACAAACTAGATTTTTTCACGCACGTTCAACGTTAGTGTGATAAAGCCGGCCTTGAGCCTGGTTTAACACAGTTTAAACCAAACAAAAGCCATGTTAAGTTCTTCACTGTTCTGAAGATACGCGCCGTGTAATATTTACACCGTGTTTATAAATAAGGAGGTCAGTAACTAAGGATTTAGATATGCATGGTTACTCTGGAAAACATTTTATAAATACTTTTAGCTTCACAAATCCTTTAAAAATAATTATAAAATCCAGTGATATTTTTTACTGGTCTGTGCTAGTAATATACTATTATATTATTCATTGTATGATAGTATAACTGCACGGTTATATATTTTTATGCAATGTTCAGTGTTCAGATTAGCAAAATCATTAAAAAAAACCCACAACGAATATAAAGTGAATTCATCAGATAAACGCTGCTATTTTGCAGGTTTTGTGGTCCCCAATCATTATCTCAATCAATACCACATTAATCATACGATCTGATTGTCATTGGATTTCACATGTGTGGAATTAATGTAATCTGGAGGTGCAGCCATCTGCGGTGAGTGATTCGTTACTGTTTATCTGAATCATTTCATTCAACGAATTTACTGAATAATTTTATGGGAATACTGGTAACACCAGCAGTTTAAGTAGGATTAAAACGCTGAAAAATCCTCTGTATTTGAGGAGTAAGGTTTTCGACTAGAAATCCTGTTCGAATTCTGAAATGCGAAAATTAATTTTATTATTAATTTTTTTACCGAATTTATTTATTAGGTACTAGAAAAAACTCACTTTTTAATATTCCACTTTTATACAATTATTGCAATTATACAATAATACTGGTGCATTACAAGGTGTGTTTAAAAAAAAGAATATATATAATGTATAAGTTTTATTTGATTGATTTGTGTTATTTCACAATTAAATATAAAATAATGTATATTTGCGATACAGAGTAGAAGATAGTCTTAGTTAGTACCGCCCTGTTGTAACACCAAAATTCAGAATTGAAACATTGCTTGAAATAGCTTTAGTCGAATTTAGTTACTAGATCTGAATAGTCAGGTATTTCCCCGACTTCCCCACTTTTCTCTTCCTTTCTCCTTCCCCTCCGAACTACCTTCGACCAGACAACATACCCCAATTGAGGATGCCTTAGTCTCAATGGCTCTAGATGATTGGGGGCAGTTGAAGCTCTTGTGCGGTATTCACATTAAAAAAAATAAATCAACTTTTTTTTTTTCTTTATTAAATTCCAGTTAATATTTTAAAAGATAAAACATTCGTTTTAAAAACATTTTTTCCTTTGTACCAAACAGCAGTAGAAAATCATAAGCATCTACAAAGTTTCTTGTAGTTATTTAAATATATCTACTGCTGGTACATAAATAAATTTATTCAGATACATTGAGTAAGCCTATACCTTGTATAAAATAACTTGCCCATAGAATGCAAATTATTATCTCATTATAGTCTTTTTATGGGTAAATTTTCTTCCTGACAATGGAATGCAAGTACTATGGGCAATAAATAAATTGAAAAGTATATTTTTAATTCTTTACGTAAGCTTATTTTTAAAAAATGTTAAATTTCTGGCTAAAAAAAATATATTTTTTTTATTCTTTTAAACATTAAATTTTTATACATGAATCTATAAACATTTGGTTGTTTTTCATCACTAAGCATTTTCATTTTTTGTTTTATTGCCATATCAAAATGTAATTGTTATATCGGTTTTATTTCTGTCTCTTACTATGGTTCAATGAAATCTAGAACTCTTTAGACTCATTTTTTATGAAAGGTAAAATTAGGTTTTTACAGTAAAAGTTTTTGATGCAAAGCACAAAGGATAACAAATTATTATAAGCAATATAGCCTGAAACACAAATATGATTAATTATTTGTCGGATAAAAATTAGCCGACGTAGCACAGTGGTTCCGTGCACTTAACCGGAAATCAGAAGGAGCGGTATATTTCTGTTTCAGGCTAGTAATTATTGCTTATAATAAGTTTATAATTTTGTTCTTTGCATAAAAATCTTGTCTCGTAAAAACATAATTTTACCTTTAATAAAAAATAATAATATTTGACAAGTCAAGATATTTTACCATAATATGTCTCGACGCCACTTAGTCAGAAATGAAGTATTTATCAACCTTTCGTATAAACATAATGTTTTCAGGTGAAAAAAATCAAAAACCAATATTTGTTAAATGAAATAATGGTAGTATTTATTGAATTATTTGGCAAATAAGTCGACGAAGCACAGTGGTTCCGTGCATCCGGCCGGCAATCAGAAGGTGCGGGTTCAATTCCCGTCGGCGGCATTTATTTTTTCTCGGAAGATTTTTTCAATTTATGCTCTTTTGACTATAATAGATTTGCTTTGAATTTAACGCTAATTTTAAAAATTGGAACTGGTGGTAATAAAGCGATAAAGTAAGCCTGCAATATAATATATTTTAACAGAATTCATCGTTTACATTTTTTTAGTACTTAAGAATTAAAAAGAATTTTTTTATTCGAAAATTATTTTACTTATAAATTCTTTATTTGAATTCTGTATTTCTTTTGTTTAATATTATTAGGGTTAATCTTGATAAAAAAAGTTGGCTTTTCCATTTTCTAGAAAGCGTTGTTTACTAACATTATTTTTATAATATTTCCCGTGATGTTTTAAAGACAATGTTTCTCGTTACAAAAAAAAATCTATATAATAGAAAAATGCATCTGAAAGCCATCAACGTCCAAAGTAAACAAAATTAAATTAAAATTTTCAATTTCGAGGTATTTTGAAGTACAGTTGTAGCAAAGCCACCTTTGTATATAATATGTATATTTGGGCCACGTCAATTTCACCTCGCAAACCAGCCTCGTTTCTATTCAAAGACTTTTTTCATTTTTGTTTACCGTTACGCGTCACTAACCTCGATCAATTTTCACATTTCAAATAATAATTATAATACTAGGAAATTCCCGCAATGCAGCTTCATCTGCTGCCAAAACTAACAGTGTATCATCGTTATGTATTACAAATATGATCCTACTTTTACTGCCGGGAGTTGTGGAATCTCGATAAACCTTCAAATTTTAATATTCATGTTTTATAGACAGACAAAGAGATGTTTTGATAGGGTTATTTTCAAACCGATTCAAAAGATAATTACCATCTGCTAATTACCATCCTTGTGCTATTTCCCACTCTAACAATACTTATTCAAATTAACCATCACGCCATTTCCTCTTATTGATTTTAAATACTGTTAATTTATTAAAAATCTGGTAAAATTATTCGTTTTCCTGGACAGCAGGCCTATTACAAATGAATTGAAAGAGTTCAAAAGCGAATATTTTATGACGACGGCGATACAAATACTGATATTGATATTGACACAATGTTAATGATATTATCGCAGTCCGTCAAGATATAGGAAAAAAATACGTGATCTTGATATTTTATCAGAAATTGGCATGCTGTCACTTTTTTAACACGATCATTTTTTTCCAGGTATGGGCAGAGAAAATGGACCGCCTAATAACTCGGTCTTGGCCTTGCGCACTTCGCATTCATACATCGTCTAATCTTTTCCTTCCGTTATTCTGACTCCATTATTTGGTTCACTTGATCATGCCATGTCTTTCTAGGGCATCACCGACTTCTTTTACCATTCCAATATATTCTCCTTAAATCAACCTGGCATTATTCGTGAATTTCTCACAAGATCTTATAAAGGTTTTACCACGCATACGCCTCAAGGATTTCAGTTCTACCAGCGTTCAGTAAAATTAACAAAACAAAGTCGACAAACAATCAAAACAAACAATAGAAATATGACACTTGGCAGAATCGGTAGTTAGGATGTCTAATCAATCCATTTCAAAGAAATTAACATCAAGAATGCAAAAAATGCAAAACACAAGCACTAAAAATGGAAATGGGAAATTATGCTGGACTCAAACTGCATGGAATTTTTACTACAATGAATAATTCTTTCAGGGAGATTGGGTGTACCCGCACAGACCTGGAGATTACGCCACCCTGACCCGGAAGTATTTGGGCTCTCTCTACTGGTCCACCCTAACACTGACCACCATAGGAGATCTCCCTACTCCAGAGACGAACGCGGAGTAAGTTACTCTTTATTATTCTCTGTTGCATTATTTTTTCCTTGTATGATTGTTGAATGCATCTGTAAAAATTTAAGCTAATAGTTTTGTCGATAGGATTCATGAATGTTTAAATGAATGTATGCAAAACTCAGCAAAAAGTAAAATCTACCTTTCGTTTTTTAACGGACTCGATTTACATTATTCTTGGGAGCACTCAGCTATGGGCCCATTGCGCATCTCCCAGCTTACATTATTTCTTTGAAAGTAACCTGATACCTTTGATAAAGTTCACCAAGGTTGTCGTGGGATATTTGGCTGTCTCCTGGTTCCACGATGTATCTACCCATATTACCAAGAATTGGAGCCTTGCTTCCATCAGGGCGAGACAATTGCACGATAACCAGTGATTTTGATAGCACGCCATAATATGCCATTTTGACTTGCCGAATTCACGCATTTACGACTTTTTTATATATTTTTATAGAATCCTAAAAATAAAGGTGATATCAATTGCTATATATCATTATAATCAGTTTACATGTCTCCGTATTAAAAATCAGATGTTTGATTCTTTTTGAATGAGAGCGAGAAATTTCGAGTGGTTATGTGAAATGGAGTCTCTTCATCCATCACTTTTCCTGCATCTATTTGTGTTCCCACTCCCAACATCTGCATGTGTCTCCTGAGGTGGTAATGTCCAGTTTCCTACCAGTTCCAGTTTCTACCAGTTCCTTCAGTGAGTGCACTGTTCATATTGAGTAGTTGCCTGGCTTGTCTAGGATCTGATCAATTTATGACTACTTTGGATTATATTATCCGGGTGCACTCTCAAATTCGTTGCAGTGCTTAAATGCCCCACCTTACGATAACATTATATTTTACCTGACTCAAATCGAATGGAAGTTTTAATTCCACGCCGCTTTCAGTGCAGTGAACACGTGAAAAGCTACGCGATGCTGGCATTGCTTTGCCAGTTCAACGCGTACGCAGGTTAATCCATAAAGATAGATGGCTTAACTTTATGGATTCCGCTGATCGAAAATAACGCTTCGCTGCTTTGGCAAGACTGAGATTGCTCAATGTTGCCAAATAGGTTATTTATAAAAGAGGGCCAGTTTTTGAAAGGTTTATTTTATGTACCCATGGTATCACAATAAAATAAATTTGGATGGGCGTCATATAGTCTACGACGGTCTACGTGACTTCAAATTGACTCGTACTGTGTATTGTATTGAATCATTGCAAAAAAAAATCTTTTGTCTTTTCAAAGTAATTCATAATTTCCTCGATGGCAGTTTACTAAACTCTGGAGAAAAACTTGCTGAATGATCGCAATATATAAAATTTATTTATAGGTAATGGTATTAGTTATTATTTCGTTGTTCGGGATGTTTTATTTATAAATATTCATATTCATTTTAGGACAATTTAATTTAAGAGTTATTGTTATCTTAGGTGCTTTCATTATGTCAATTTAGAAGACGATTTTTGTAGACTAAGATAAAAGTTATTCCAATAAAAAAATTCATTTAGACTTAGTATCCCATATAAATAAAAATTAGAAATGTTTATCCGAGAAACTATCTATCACGTTAACACATCGCTCTTGGGATGGCTGCCATTTTTGATCTGATATTTTGCTTAAATATTGTCAAATTTGTCGGTTTGTTCTCGTATACCTTAATGTTTAGGTGTCGGCAAAAAAAATCCAGCGAACGGAGGTCCGAGTTCCTGGGTGGTCCGTTTATTGTGCCTCTACAAGAAATCACTTTATTCGGGAACAATTTGTTCAC
This sequence comes from Hesperophylax consimilis, assembly GCF_061612785.1. Lineage (NCBI taxonomy): Eukaryota > Metazoa > Arthropoda > Insecta > Trichoptera > Limnephilidae > Hesperophylax > Hesperophylax consimilis. The sequence continues at coordinate 29,938,171 of NC_142857.1, read as the reverse complement.
AGTTCTTCAGTTCATTGGTCAAATGCATGGTTCCAACAAGATGGGCCAAATGGCAGCCATCTCAATAGCGGTGAGTCAACGCGTTGTTGCCAATCTTCAGCAGTGAAAATGACGGCATCTAGACAGTTCAACAATGTTATTGTAACATTACAATTACATTTTTGAACAATTACAATTAAAGTTACAATTACATTTTTGAACAATTACAATTAAAGTTACAATAACATTTTTTAACTGTCAATGAAGGTTAATTTGTGTGTTAGAAAATAAATGTTTAATTCAAGATGGTTTAAAAATTGCAGTTGGCTTTAAAAGTAACACACATGCAAGTAAGGCATTGCTCTGCCGGTTTTATTTCTCAACTATACTGTATTCTTGTGTGGTAAGCAAAATTTAGTGCGAAAATAAGTGGGGTTGTTCTGATTAATTGGATAACTCAGCATCAAATATGATATGATAAGTGCGAATATGATTTTTACAACAATTATTAAAATCTTTAAAACATTTCGAATTGAAAAAATATTAATTTTCTTTGATTTTTTTAATTTATTTTTTGCATCATCTATGTACATGATAAGGAAAGTATTCGTAACATTTGATATTAATTTGTATTTTCACATTTAATTGCAAGGGTCTCTAACAGTATGAATATGACCAGGGCCTCACAGTCGGCTGACGGGCCCAAATCTTTGCCGCGGCGGGGCCTCAAATCCCGGCTCCTGCAGTTCAGGTCCAACAAGGGGTATGTCTGCACTAATCCTGGACCCGAGGACAACTAAACAGAAGAATATATAAACCAAAGGGTTTCACGCGCTCATTATACCAAATTTCAAGGAGTGACTGTACTGACTATTTATAATAATTATTTAGAATTTGGATTCGCTATTAGTAAACAAGGCACGTCTGTGGAGAGAAATTCTTTAACTATGAAGATAAATGATATTATTTATATCGTTATGATAGCAAATCCACGTCCTAACAATGTTAAACGAAACAAATGTTTTTCAAACAACTCTGATCCTAACCTTACTTTGTATTTATTTATTTGTCCGCGCTTGTCAACCGGACGCAAATGAAAACTTTATCAAATTAATATTTTTATTTGGACCCTTAGGGTGATTAATAATTGCCCTCTAAAGTTAACGAATTATAAAATTCGTGCAGAGAAAGTCAGGACGGTAACAGATTGCATTATATATACTCGTATATCTATATCTATGAAAAGTATCTTTAAAAAATAAATGGGCGATTTCATTATCAAAAATGGAACGGTCCAAAAAAATATACATGAGTAAAAACACACTGAAAAATATTCAGAAAGACATTCTCTTACTAAAGTCTATTTTCCTGGGTTGACCTATTTTGGTAGAGTCCCTGGAGCGTTTTTTAAGAAAATGGCTGCCTTTTATTTTTGGTTATGAAAACGATAACAATGAAACAGCATAAGAGTCCCAACTGCTGCCAACCATCGGGAGCCAGTGAGACTATGGCATTCTCGATTGGGGTATATTGCGAGGCTGAAGGTAGTGGGGATAGGAAGGAGATGGGAAAGATAAAGGTTGGAAAGTAACTGGTCACTAAACACGGCCACAGCTATTTCAAATAACGTTTCAATTCTGAATGGTGGTCTCACACCAGGGCTATACTAAGAGTATATATATTTATTTAATGATTAATTTGTGAAATAAAAAATAAATCAAATAAAATTTTCGAACCCGCGACATCCAGCTTGCTAGTCGAGAGCCTTACCTCTCGACCACGGAGATAGAAGTAATAAAATTAATAACAATTGTATAGTTTGAATAGCACCGTTTTACTTTAAAAAAAACACCTCGAAGGCAAGTAGCTGGATAGGTAGATAATATTTTTTTGTAGGTAGGAACTATTATGATTAATTGGAATTTTGATATTTTTCAAAAACATATTTAAATTATTTTACACAATGCGTTAATATAATACCAAAAGCGTTACCTACATACATGAAAATACACTTTACATGCATAAAAGAATATAAGCAAGGTTGAAGATAATAAAATTATTAATTATTACCAAAATTATATGTTTGAGAATGTTACGAGGGTGGTCTGAAAAGTTTGCGACCTCAACGCAAAGATGGCGGTACTCGTCAATAAAAGCTAGTCGTAACTATTCTAAAACAAAAGTAACTATTCCAAATTTTTAAATAAATCTATGAGACCCGGAGGAAATTGATGATCATTTATTACTAAAAACACCATTGAAAAGTTGTCTCTTCCAACCTTTTTATATCAACGTTTCAAAAATTTATTACCGACTTACAAAAAACATCCAAAAAGAACTCGAAACTGGTATTGAACTGTTTTATTCGTAGATTTTTATTACGATGTTTTTACGGTAAACAGTTTTTTGTAAGTGAGTCTGTATTGTAGAATGTTTTTTTACCATTCCGAACCCAGTTTGATTTACCGTCCTGACTCGCCCTTGTCCCGAGTTTTTATCTCTGCGCCCTCTTCTTCATATTCTTCTGTTTAACATTCCGGTCCATGGAGATATGTAAATAGTACTCTGTCTGTGTTTTGTTCTTGCGAATGTAAATACACTCGGGCTACTTGCGGCGGCAGAAATGTGGAGGCTGTTGGCTGACTGTCGAGGATTTATGTGTAAACTCTTTCGCCGAAACTTAAAACATACATTTCGCGCTTAAAATACGATAAAAAACGCGCAAAAAAATGACGCAAAAACATAATTATTTCATTTTCTATGCTGAAAAGCGATAATTTTGTAAGCGCGCATTCGTAAAACGTAAATCAAATGTATTTTATCAGTATTACAAGGATCTAACACAAAGTTTTCGAACAGCCTTCATTATTTAACCGCCTTTAGTAGAAAGCATTCACGGGTGAAGTAACGCTTGTAGTTTTATTTGATTTTATTTTCTTCGTTTCGTTATGTTTCGATTTGTAAGAGTCGATGACCGCCTCGATTTCATCTCTCCAAGAACTTCTCTGTTCGAAAACTTTGTTCAGTTCCTTTTTATCTGTTTGACTTGAAGAAATAATAATGGTCTACCGGAGATATCCAAATGACGATCGAAAGAAACCAAAACTCTCGCATCAATTTTCAGTGTTCGTATTCTAAGCGCTGGGATACAATTTTATTGGAACGTTTTCCTTGGAAAGTTATGTAACCTTTTGTACTTGAAGAAGCTAGTTCATTGATTTATTTAATAGATTCTGATTTTTCGAAGAACTTTATTTATAGAACTTTATTTGAACTCCGTTAATTGTCAAAACATGGTTGTGAATATTACATTAATTTAGTCTATTACCTTCATTTGTTGCTTACTGATATGTTATCCAATCGTCAACACAGCTAGAATACGCCGGGAAATTTAAAAACAATAGCAAATATTCATTTCTCTATATTTGCTTTGAAATCTACGCGAAAAGTGCAATTCCCCTGAGATGTTCTCAGCAGGTATCGGGCAGTATGTAGCTTCTAGGAAAAATATTGCCCTGATATTATTTAACTTCTGAGAGGAGATGGCACCAGAAGAAGAAAGACAGATTCTGTTCGTAAATAGGGATCTCATAATTAATTAATCAATAATAATATAATCGTAACGTTGCCGGAAAATAAAGAGCACTTTAAGATAAATAATGTTATGTTGCTCTGTGTTAAAATACAATAGAAGACGGAAATAGACCATTAATCCCTTCGAATAATAATCTCAGCCCCCCCCCCCCATTAAAACCATTGCAAGCTTCATATAAAATAATGAAGCAAACTTAATGACTTCCAACCACTGATCTCTCTCCGTAAAAACAATGGCTTGCACCCCCAGTGAAATGGGTTGAGTGTCACTCTATGAAATATTTGCATGACAGGAAACCTATTCAGTATTTGTCATGGGGTGTTTCTCTTTGAGGGGATATTTATCGCCGTTGGCCTTCAAAGCTTCGATATCTGCCGACAACACCGGGAGATTTATGCTACCTCTCTACAACCTACAAAACCCACCCCTACCGCCAGAAAAACGGAAGGAAATAAAAATACGCAGTAAGAAGTAAAATGAAGTATGTGCCATCGCAGAATGGAGAATGTACGATTTAACATCCGGATAGTTTCGCAAATGTTTCATTATGAAACTGATTTTGTTTGGCAAGTTCTGTTATGAAATCGATATGAGAAACTAGTGTTAATGAGATAGAATTCAAACACCAAAATAGCTCATTGGACAATAAACATGTGCTTTAAAAAGCACAGTGATCCAGGTGCATATTTTTGACTTTAACGAATCAAAAGAGGTATAAAAAATCTAATTCACAAATCAAAATCATAAAATTATAATAATAATATTTGGATGATTTATATAGCTCCGTTTTTGTGAAAAATCACCTCAAGGGCGCTGCTCAAATATATAATATTCTTTAGTGAAATAAATGAAAACACTTTGTTTTTACCACGATAAGCGCACTTAAAGTGAAATGACACTAAACTGCGCTATATAAATGCCATATTATTATTATTATTATAATCTTTAATTTTTTTAAATCGACATGTTTCGAGAACGATGTTCTCTTCATCAGTACATAAATTGTACTAAAACTAATTCTCAAGTATAGAAAAAGGCGTGGGTAGAAAAGTATGGAGGGGGGGGGAAGAGAGGTGGAAAGGGGAGGAGCTTAGAAGATCAAAGACAAAAAAATATAATGTAAATATATTTAGGATAGGGTTATTCACAAAATTATTTGATTATTAATAATATTTAAATTTCTATTGACATTTTTCCTAAATTATGAATTTATAAATCTTTGTAAAAATTTCTACATTTTATTGCCAAAGTGTATACGTTTATGACTGGAAAAAGATTCAATACTAATTTTAAGACTTTAAGTCTGTTGAGTATTGATTGTTATGCTTAAAGTTATATAACCTGTATTTGCACAAAATAACAATGAATAGTTATAAAACATTTTGGCGCCCCTTGTCAAAACCAGTAGAAACCTATGTAGGTGATTACTGAAATCAATAATATTCTAAATGTCAATGTGTTAGGACTGTTAGGTGTTAGGTATGATTAGAGCCTTGGTTCCTTGGGCAATCCGGCACCCGGAGCATTTTGATTTTTAATACTAATTAATTTAGAGTGATTAATAACACAGAAATAGGTACTATTTATTACTCTAGGATAATTTTTAGTCTGAAGTATTGCGATTGACAAATTATTTGCCGTATTTAAGTGAAAAAACGAAAAAAAAAACAGTTGCGAGAAAAAAAGTTTCATGTCTTTTTGTCTGATAAATTACAATTGAAATATTATATGAAGTGAACAGACCAACGTTTTACCAATATTCGGAGGTACCTATCTCCAGCGCTCAACGCATTTTATCGTAAATATCTTAGCGCTCCAGTTAGTAGGTATAATTGTTGGCTCTTTATTTTAGCAGTAGCTTGCAGAGCATTCATTTTAAAAATAAACAATGCAGACATCTTCCAGGCTACCAACAATGTAAAACACGGTATATTTCATTTCGCCATCGAAGGCAAACAACGCGGGTCTGTTAATTAAAATTCGCGAGCCGGAAGGAAGGAGTGAATCCCAACCATTTGACGAAATGAAATCGAGGCGGTGTTTGACGAGAATTTCTGTATTGTTATATTGTACCAAAGCATAACAGATTTTAGAGCACGATTTCCGCTACAATTCCGTCTACGGACGAAATATTGGTATTGATTTTATGTTCATTAAATCGCATAGCACTCCATGATGCGGAAACATATTGACGAACATAAAATCATATGTTTTAAATAAAAAAAGACGCGGAAATTGTTTTTGTAGCTAGCGAAATTTGAAATCGGGAGTTTCCGTTACACAGAAGTCTGTTCTTACCATTGAAAGAAAAACGTATACATTATTTTGTTTCAGAATTAAGATAAATTTTCCACTACTTTGGGCAAAATTGGTGAAATTTTATTACATCACACAAAATTATTGCTTAAACAGATAATTAATTACATTAGCTAGTTTGAAACCTAGCAGTTTAAAATCGGTAATAAAGATTACGCACATCTTTGGTGAGATTATTTTTTTTTAAATACGATTCTATGGTTATTTATATTGTCTCTATATTTTTTTTGTCATCGTTGTGAACCTAAATTAATTGTTCATAATCTTTGCACGAGTATCGTAGGTTTTGAAAGCAACATATTTCATTAGAACTACATTACATTATATCCTTAAATTAACTTGCATTGCTAATGTTCAAGGTACGTGTTCACCATAGTGAGCTACCTTATTGGAGTTTTCATCTTCGCCACCATCGTGGGTCAAGTGGGGAACGTCATCACCAACAGGAACGCCAACAGGCTGGAGTTTGAGAGGCTACTTGACGGAGCAAAGACCTACATGAGGCACCATAAGGTAAAGACATTACTAGGAATTCATTCAGAGTAGGTATTTACGTATTCATCATAGATAGCTACCAGACGGAGTGTTCAACTTAAAGATCATTACCAATAGGAACGCCAACAAACATTATACCTGTAAGCATTCGCGTCGTGTTGTTGTGTATGTTAAGTCTCTAAAGTTGAAACGGTGTCATTAAATTGCAGTACCTACCTCGTGCTGTTTATGGGTGGAAAAAATAAGCTAAAAGATTTTTTAACTATAACTAAATAAATAAGGAAAGTGCAACGTCCATAATATGTATGAAGGAATCGCAGCTGATAGGTACATAATATGTACTCTTATGATATGTGTACTACTATTATCTTTGTCATTTTATACTTTTTACAGTGTTATACTTATACAGTGTAACTAACTCTAAAATGTAATGTGTAGGCCAATAGAACATCAATAAATAAATAAGTTTCTCAAGCGGTGGCAGATAAGTGCTCTGAAAGTGTGCACTGGACACTGCAGTATCTCGAAAAGCGGAATAGTTGCGATACAGTGTAATGTACTCACAGTTCGGACGTATATAAGGAATAGTTTAATGAATCGTGTGCTATAACTAGGTGCCTGGGGGTATGAAGCGCCGCGTGCTACGCTGGTACGACTACTCCTGGTCAAGGGGCAGGATCCAGGGCGGAGGGGACATCAACACGGCGTTGGGACTCCTTCCTGACAAGCTCAAGACTGAACTGGCTCTGCACGTTAACCTGAGCGTCTTAAAGAAGGTAGCTACCAATTAACAAACATTCTCTTTACTCGTAATATTTAAATAAAATATGAAATTTCATCGTTGTAAATAATTATTCACACTTTTCCTCAAAGCTCAAACATCTTCATTTTTTCATCATTGTTAATAATTATTGACTGTTTTCCTCAAAGCTCAAACATCTTAATTTTTTCATCATTGTTAATAATTATTGACAGTTTTCCTCAAAGCTCGAAACATCTTAATTTTTTTTATCATTGTTAATAATTATTCACACTTTTCCTCAAAACGCAAACATCTTCATTTTGGAAGGCGGATATGTATACCACCACCCCGGTAGCCATTAATTGGATAACTAACACCTTTGCCATAGGTAGCCTGAAGCGGTTCGCAACGTTTGGTGACTTAGCGAGGGTTTTTGGGTTCATTAGGTGAGGTTGTCCAGGTCTTGACAGCTGAATTACGAGAGTCCAATTAAAGGAGTCCCTTTCATCTCTTCAGCGGGACTATCTCGACCCATCGCATTGGAAGGGTGAATTCCTATTCAGGATTTCTTCTGCTTCGTTTCCTAAAGACCCTCCACAAACCGTCCCCAAAGATGACAAATCTTTTCCTATGTATGAAACTAACGTAAAAATGAGCTATACTAAATATAATGGGTGCCAACTTTAGATTCCATAGGTATTTTTTTTTTTAATTACCTTAAATATAAATACTCATAAAATGTTGTCTTACATTTAGGTAACAATCTTCCAAGAATGCCAGCCAGAATTTCTGCATGACTTGGTTCTCAAGATGAAGGCATATATTTTTACTCCTGGGGACTCCATTTGCAGAAAAGGTGAGAACATTCAGTAATGAATTTCATTCGATTTTTCAGAATAATATTGTTTCCTTTTATATCTTCATTCTGGGTGCTACAATGATCTAGATGCAATATATATTTTTTAAATTCATTATTAGCGAATATATAATTGAATATCATATGAAGATACAAAATATTGTGTAGATAAGTAAGCTTAGAGAAGTTTGAAGTATAACCGTTTGAATCAAAATAAATTGGTTTATTAACAAATTAACATTTTGTTAAGAAATTTTGGTTTTTTCTTAGTCTCCTCACATGGGGGATTCTGTGTGCTGTGCTGGATGGATTGAAGTTTTTTTTTAATTTCATTAAGTTAGATGGATCTTCTATGTTTTTATAAGTGCTGTTTTTAAGGTTATTTCAATGACTTTTTCAGCCAGAATGTAGTTTACGACTTGTAGTCATTATTCTTTTCTAGTAGTTTTGTATCTGGGGGAAGAACGTTGTAAAGTTTTGTTGAAATATAAACGTACGCAGTTTACTTGTCCGAATGCAATATAATATCATGGAATGTTTTTTAAAATTAATTAATGTGCGATACATTCCAAGCACGAAACATAATATGTAGTAGGGGAAATGGAAAAGGATTTAAAATTTATTCAAAACAACTTTGTTATTTTAACAAAGCTCGAGATCATTTTTCAGGGCGGAGATTATTTTTTACATTATCCATAAAAAATACTTTGCGCAACTAAAAATATAAAATCTAAACATAAAAAATATGAATTTAACCCCTTGGGCCTCTGACATATTCTTACATATTTTTTTTTAATTACTCGTCTTACCTCGTTTTTTGTCGTTTCATGTAAAGATAATTAATAAAAAGTTTCAAATTTCATATTCTTCTTTTTAAATTGCGATGGGAAATTTTGGTTTCAAAAAGGGGTACATTTGATTTATTCTGTGGTTAACTTTTAGATTTGAATATAAAGCGTGGTGCTTTCTTTTTCCAACACCGTTTAGATAATAATTCTCACCACAATGAAAGCAAGGAAGACACAATGAGACTTATATGAGACCTATATGAGCTATTGCCAAAAGCAAACAAAGAGACTGAGGGGTTAACACAGTTGTTCATATCATCTGTTTACTATATTAGTACAGATTTCGATAACAAGATTCCAAAATCTCAGCCGTTTGATAATTATGTCAATAATAGAAAAAATTGTATCACCGTGAATCTACATGATTTTCAACTGAAATACAATAGAGTAACGACTACCACGTTTATAACACGTTTTTAATATTGTATTCCAGGCGAGGTGGCCCGTGAGATGTTTATAATCGCCGACGGTATCCTGGAGGTGATCTCTGAGACGGGGCGCGTGCTGACTACTATGAAGGCTGGAGATTTCTTCGGGGAAATCGGCATCCTGAACCTAGATGGACTCAACAAGTAGGTCACGCTATAATAATAATCGGTATTAGCAATTCTTCTGGTGCTATGTAATTTGCCTATGTGTAAGAGCCACGAATGCATAAATATTAAACCTGACCACCAAATTGAAGACAGTGATGTCGCTAAGTAAACTTATTTAAAATGCTTGCAATAAAACAAGACACAAATAAGCAGCAGTAACAACACTTGGAAACCCGATGGCACTGACTTGATCATGTGACACTTCAAAATTAGTCGCGCAAAACCTGTACTGTAGTCGGCCGTGTAAACTTGAGATCGACGACTTTCGTTGAGCAAAAAACTCACGACTGCTCAAAATTGGGAATGACTTAGTGAGACGATGACAATAAGTGATCGCACATCCAAAGGCTGTATATAGCACGATTTTTCCAATAGTATGGTGTTTGTATAGTTATACTGTATGGAATATCATTACAGGCGAACAGCTGATGTCCGGTCCGTGGGTTACTCGGAGCTATTCTCCCTCTCCAGGGAGGATGTCCTGGCCGCCATGAAGGACTACCCTGAGGCGCAGGAGATCCTCCAGACGCTAGGTAGGAAGCGGCTTCAGGAAGCAAGGAACTGCTCGAGGAAGGCTAAGGGTGAGTATTCACTGATCATCAAAATTGGCCCAAATGCCCACTTTGAACTACCGGAGCTTTCATTATTCCCCAAATACATTAAAAAATATTTTAGACATTGTGAAAAACTACACCAGGAACCAGGAACTGCTTGAAGGAAGGTCGCTTGAAAATATCATTGTGTAAACTCTACTTACCTCGAAAGGGAATTCTTACAATCCATTCGGAATAACTACAATAACTATTGTTTGACTCTTTTCCTCTTCCAGGTGAGAAAGTAGATGACAAACTGGACGGGGACGATCCAAGCGGACCGAAAACAATCGTCCACAAGCTGAGAAGTGATGTGAAGGTAATGCAACATTTGTAAAATTTCCATGAAGGCCAAGTTTGACCTCGAATGCAATGTTTTATATTTTCAAAAGTATGCACATTTCCAGTAATTAAATTGTTTAACATTATGTATGTATTTAATTAGGGCCTCCGTAACGCCTTGAGAAGCCGCTCGCGCCCCTCCCGGCGCTCCGGGCTCGGGGCGGAGTCCCTGGAGATGCGCACGCTCAGCGCAGGAGGTGGGGGCCACGGCCACAACGGGGCGGGGGGGAAGGGCATGCTCCGGAGGATGAACCGCGTCGAGAGTGACGAGAACCACCAAGGGGATGTCATGAAGGTACCTAAATAATAATAAATAAATACAAAATACAATACTCAGTTTTTCCAGATTTGCCGATCCAAAGCCAAAGACTGCAGTTCTCTGATCTGTGGGCGACCTCTGCTTGAAATGAGCACGACCAGTGATGATGATTCATTTTTGATATTGCAGGATGAAGCAAGCGGAGGTGCTGAACCAGGAACTTCCCACAAAGAAGAGAAAGTCATTTCTCCCCTGGGCGCCGGACTCCCTCTCCTGGCCAGACTGAAACTGCTAAAGGAAAGACAGGTACTAATAGACGTGTAAATCTATCTAAAACTAAACTTATTGAGACCTTTCAGTATAAAATAATAAACTTTTTGAATTCTTTCAGGAAAGGGAAGAAAAAGAAGCCAACAGACAACGAGGGGGTCTTAGCATCCCGCAGCTTAGTGCCGCTCCTCATTCAACTCCCACCACCTCCACTCCCAGTGAACCAGAAGTCATAGGTGCTGGTCTTCCATTGCTGCAGAGACTCCTTCTTCTCAAGGCCAAGGAAGACAGGGAGAGGATTGCTTCAGCTTCCTCCACAGGACTAGACAAGTCCACTCTCAACAGCAATCCTCCTTCTAGTTCAGATACTATTAGTCCTTGTTCATTAAAAAGTCCACTAAGCCCAACAGTCAAAACTCTCAGTCCAATGAGAAAGGGGTCTGGATCAACTTCTCCTGGAAAATCACTCAGTCCAACCACGAAACCTTCAAGAAAGAACTCATCAGGTTCAAGTGACTCTTCTTCCAAGCCCAAAGTTAGTTTTAAAGATAAAATACTGAAACTCCAGGAAGACGGCACTTCCGTTTCGCAAATTCTTCCGGTAGAGAAAGACAAAAGTGAAAAGAAAATCCCTGTTCCCATTGTTATAACTAGTGATAAACTTAGTGTTGTACAGTCTGGTGCTAACCGAGTGCCACACACGCAGACTATTTCAATTCCTACGAGTGTCGTCAATAAAATTAAATCTCCGGCCAAAGCCATGGGCTCCACTTTCCGAGATAAGCTGAAACTATTGCAAGGAGCACCACCCAGTCCCAGAGAACCTCCCACACTAGAAGCGGTGCCAAATAAAGTAGAATCAGTCAGTGCCAAAAGTATAAACATAGATATTATCAAACCAATCCAGACAACAGAACCAACAAAAACTCTTGAGAAAGCAGAAGAAAAAGCGAGTGGAAGTAAAAAGCCCTGGTCCAAACTCAAAAAGGCTTCAATTCTAGGTGAATCGAGAGAATATATATCAATTCAACAGCCGGGTGTTTCGGTAAATAGTTCGCAGGGCACGAGTGTTGCTAAAACTGAAGGCAGTGCCAAATTTTCAGCTTTATCCAAATTAGGTTTAGGAAAATGTATGCATTTGCCTGTTGCGTCCCCGAGTACTGGAATGCCATCCTCTAGCTTAGTAACAAGTGATAATAATAATATAGATTTAGACAATAGAAACTTAGAGTTAACGAATGCGATGAATAGTGATATAACCTCATCGGAAGTTCCTTCGAAGGATGTTAGAATTACTGAGTCAATTAGTAGGGTGAAGGAAGCCAGTCGGTCCGGGACGTCTCGCGCGGATTGCTCCTCATCAGATGCGGCCAAGAATGTATCGAAAGCAAAACCAAAACAAAGTATGTATATGGTAATGAGAAAAAATAAAAGCTACGTATCAGTAGAAGATTTATCTCCAGAGTACGGATCATTGCCATTCGTTAAAAAGCTGAAAATATTAAACGAAAGACAAAAATTAGAAGAACTAGAAAAAGTTATTAAACGTAGTTCTAGTCTCGAATATCCAGATTCCTCTAGTGATGTGGATGTATTAACAAGAAGCAATTCAGAAGGTAGCAAAATGGACACGCGCAGAAGCAGAAATGTGATGCAAGTTGGAGGACCACACGCAACACAACTGAATGCTTCACAATCTCTTTTAAGTCCAGAATCAAATGAGACGTTAGAACGAAGAAACTTAAAATCTATACTTAAGAAGTTATCTGAAGATACGCAGATCCAAGATTCTCCGGTGTTTTGTGCCAAGGAGTTTAAAAAATTGATCAGAGCTCCAACGATCGAAGGCTATGCGGCCAGACATTCCAAGTTCACAAAGAGCGTAACATTTAACCGCGATACCCTTACCTCTCCCCCTAATAGTGCCAACGAACAAAGGACTCTCTTCCCTTTATCGAACCCTTACCAACGGCTGACGAGTGTTCCATCGAATGAGTCAGAACGAGTGGACGATGTCGATGACTGGGCTTGCGACGATGAAGCCAGTCCCCCGATGAGTGGTAGTTTACTAAGCGTTAACAGAGACAGTAATGATTCATTACCGATAGTGCCTGATACATCAATGTTGATCGGAGAAATTCTAGCCGAAAAGCAAGCGAGAGAACTAGAAGAGATTAGCTCATCCCTGGACCCTAAATACAGATACTCCACACCTGGTCTGGAAGGACTGCACCCTGAAGAAATCAGAGTGCCGGGTGAAAGACCTAAACCTAAGATTAGATTGATAGCTGCAGTAGCCAACCAAAGAAAATTATTTAGAGGTATGTGTGAATTCCTTTCCTGTAATTACTTCAACCTGGTGAATAGACTTGTAGCGGTGAGTTGCTATCAGTGTGATGTAATAATATGCGCTATTCTTTTAGGTTCCCTAGAAGAACAGGAATACTTCAGTGAAGTTCTACTGGGAATCAAACATGTGATACAAGGTCACCTCCATGAGGTGCAAGGAAAATTCCAAGAGAGGTATTACACTTTCCAATCCTGTTTTGTATTATGTAATTGTAAAATAATAATAATAACACATTAAATACAAGTGAAAGTAGGGCTATCCTAAAACACTAGATAAAATAATAACCACTTTAAACTACAAACATATTCATAAGTGCTAAAATAAATCAAGAAGCTAGAACAACTTTCGCCTACCATCTTTTATTGGAAAATTCCAATTATCGGTGTGACAGAGTATCATCATGTCATATCAATCGTAGAATAAAGAAAAAAACTAAAAGTGCCTTCCATACAAATTTGAATCCATTTAGCACGGGCTTTTTTCTCTCTTACCTTCGCCTGACATTACACATCTCCATCCCATTTGAATTTCGTCATCACAGTGAATCACAGTTTTGTAGCGGAAATTTAAGGCCAGATTAGCCAAATATTTATTGTATTCTTCTTTATTCTATGGTATCAATAATGCAGGGGTTTAGGTTCACAGGGGCCTAGCTACAAAAACTGGTGTTTTGAGTAAGGCTTGGTTTTGGTAATACAATAATCATATTAATTATTGACACGAAGCTCGAAGTTTAAGAAATACAGTTGGGCATACAGGTGGGCATATGAGCATTCCAATCTTTATTCGCGTTTTTCTCAAAACTATGTTTTTGTAGATAGGCCCCTGTGATCCTAAACCCCCCAATAGTCTGTAGGAATTGGACTTTTGCTTACCTACCTAATGATCACACAAAACAAACCGTTCGGTAGAACCGTTCAGTAATCAGAGGTAGCACTAGAATTTCTTCACCCTGGGAAAAGTACCAGCAATTTTTCTTGCAGAGGGTTTAAGAACTTTCAATTAGAAGATATTTTGTTCTTCTCAGTCAGCGTAATGTAAAATGAAGGGTAAATGTCAAGTCCACAGTTCTTTCAACAGGTTTAACAGTCTGGAGATGGAAGTGCGTAAGAGGGACGAGATAATCTCCCAGCTCCAGTCCAGGATCTTGGAGCTGGAGCGCATAGGGGGGATGGAGTCCAGACTGGGGGGGTTGGAAATGCGGGGAGACCTGCACCAGATCGGTGGCTCTACACAAGAAGAGGGGGGAATGGACGACCCCCCTTCAGTGCATGCTGATGTCATCTCGGCTCTCACGGCTAGTTCGGGGAGTGATGATTTCTCTCAGGAACATGGCTTTATGGTAAGAAAAACTATTAATGATGTAATTTAAATAATAGATTGAACTTTATAAAAGAGTTTTGGGAGATGATAATATTAGGCATGGAGTGGGTCCCATTAATTTTTTAATGAAAGAAAGACAACCATTCCCGGATTACGAATAACCTGACTTTGAAATCTCCTACTACCACCACAGTAAGCGGAAAATATTGCTTGTGTTGTGATTGAGGACTTAGCCAGCTGAGGAATTGAAAGTGATAAGAACGAAATGTTATGAATTATTTTAATCCAGAGTAAAAATTGCGCTAAGCGGCCAACCGTTCCAAGAAGCCGAGCGTTGGAAAAAGTCTTTCCAGATAAAATATTGTTTAAATATCACAAATGACAAAAATATAGACAGTGTAATTGAAAAATATATGAGCATGAGAGGATATTTGAATGTAAATAAAGCAATAAAAGAGCCCGGCAAACAGTGTAGATTCCATATTTAGTTTTAAGCATAGACGTGTAATTCAGTCTGACTCAATAGTTTTAATGTAAAATAAAACTACTATCTCTAACTAACATTGTATTGCATTTAACTTTTTTTGTGTTAACCTTTTTATAATAAAAACCGTTTGTTTTTCTACAAATAAATAAATCTTTCTGCAACTCGGATTGGTTTAGTGAATAATAGTCACGAATAAAAACAACATTATTTTCGAAAAGTCTTCGCGGATTAACTGACATATTTTTTAGAGAGGAGATTCACTGGACACACTTTTTACCACATCACCACCGAATGTGGCTGCTTTGGAAGATGATTCTAATACAGCTGAGCAAGCCTACTGCTTAAGGTGAGTTTACTCAATATTATTCATAACACAAAATAATAATAACCTAAATGTGTATCAATTAAAATAATATGTTGTTTTTTCACAGTGAACATAATCCTCAGCACGCCGATACCATATCCTCGCTGGCAGCAGAACTGAGTGGCGGGAGGCAGGACGATGCAGAGACTTTGAAGAGACTAACAGACGAGCTGGAGAGGCTGGCCGCTTCAGGGCTGGACCCAGATCAGCTGGAGATGTTGGTGGCGGGCACCAGGAGACCATCAAAACCCAGAAGATCTGATCTGAGGTAAGGAAATGAAACGTCTTCTTATTGATCCTCATTTCCAGCAGAACTAAGTGGTGGAAGACGGGACGTTGCAGAGACCCTCAAGAGACATACAGAGCTGGAGAGGCTGGCCGCCTCAGGGCTGGACCCAAATCAGCCGGAGATGTTGGTGGTGGACACCAGGAGACCATCACAACCCCTACTGAAAAGAGTACAACCGAACAAGCAGTCCACATTATATAAAGAACTTGTTTTGATATTGTATCATTATTTGCATATCTAATATTAGTTCAAAGTGGAAATGGCTTGTTTAGATTGAAATGGAAAATAGTTAAAAGCGTAATAAACAAGATTATGAAAAGAATGCTTTAACGGTTTGAACTTGCACATTGATGGAGAATAGGGTGTCAGGAGAATATTATAAGGCACAAGGGGATGGAAGAAGTCAGCAATACCTCACCAAGACATGGTAAGATAGTTAATCAAACTAGCAGATAAAAAACCCGATGCTCTTTGAAAACTTAAAAGGTTCTTTTTGAAAATAACAAAGGGCGCCACTTTTGTTTACAACAATCCTCAACTGTACAGTCTTTATGATAATACTATCAGATTTTTTATTTTATTTTTGGAATAACTTAATGACTAAAACCTCAAATTGTGATATTTAATAATTGAAGACAATAATAGCGACTTTCAAAATGAAAATTTGAAACAGAAAAGATTCAGTTGCATCTAGAAATTGAACCCAGGACCTAAGCCTGGCTCGGACTTTGCTCATCCTAGACTTGAAGAAAGAAAAGTCAATAGAAGTCGCACAATAACATAAAAATGGATATATTTAACCAAGACACTGTCTAGATTGCATCTTGCAATCATACATAAAGATAGCTGCCAATAAAAAATGAGTTAAGAAAATGAAGATAATGTTGGTAGTTCTTAGTCAAAGTATGATACTATTAAATATGACTGAAGGAGATAAGGTTGAGTTAGCTCAGTGGTAGAGCAAAGTTCCTGCAAGGCTGTAGTGGGGAGGGGAAGGAGATGGGGTAGTGGAAGGTTGGGAAGTAATAAGTAAATCTTTTTCTGATATTTGTTTGAGTCATAATGATTTGTCTTCAATGATTTAACAGAAAAAAAGTTGTGAGAGAATGAATGTTGGTGAAGTACCGAGTACGAACATATGCATTACACCCTCTCTGCTTTCACCAGTAAAAAAATTGTGAGATGCTGTTAATAATTGTTTTTACTCTACAAAATATAAATTTTGTAAACATGTTTTATCATCAGGTTGGATCGCCTGGACGTGACATATTCCCGCCAACGTGCTGCCAAACTGCGCGAAAGGAGGTCCTGGGAAGAGAGCAGCGATCAGGAGAGCATGGAGCTGCAGGAGTTACCAAGGTAAGGCCTTTACCAGATACACAAATCTTTATTTTGTCCATCAACGTTTCTCATTCGCCAAGTATTTTAAAATTTAATGGAGGACGGTGAAACTTTCAGAATGCGCCATTATTGTTTCTTATTAATCACTAAGAAACAATAATGTTTTTTTATAATAAGGTATATTCAATTATGTATATCATATGACAGCGGGCAATCTATTCGTGGAAATGAATATAGAGTAATCTCTAAATAGTATAAAACAAATTCACTATCCGCCTCTGTCTGTTTGGCACTTAGTTCTTCTAAACTATGCAAGGGTCTTCACTATCAGTTTCTCCCGGAAGGTTTATATATAATACATATTGAAAGTAGAGAAAAGTCAAGCAACGCCGGGTACTCGTCAGCTGGTAAGGAATAATATGACAGCAGGCTCTCTTGTATCAATGTAGAAATATGCAGAGATGTGCAAAATGGGTATCCAAAACCATTGAAATGCAAAATGGAAATGGGTCAAAACTTTTCCATTTGAAAATGCAAAATGCAAAATGGTTTTTAGAAAAGCATTTCAAATGCAAAATGCAAAATACCTGTTTTCAAAATGAATTGAAAATGCAAAATGGTTTCTCAGGTCAAACAATCAAAATAATTATAGAATTTTTAAAAAATTTTGTCATTTAATAATGGACATCAATGTAGAACAAACATATAACATGATGGTAAATCCAAAAACACCTCTACCACAAACCACAAAAAATTTGCACGGGACTAATGTTGCCAACGTAAAAACATAGAAACTGCTATCTAACATTTAATATTACAGCGTCATGGCCCCATGTTCAGTATTTGAATCAGTATTTTTTGTAATGGTATCACTCAATTGACAGGGCTCCTACCAGGGGGCAACTTGACAAATGGAAATTATCTCTCATAGCGAGGTTTAGGACCGACTGATATTTGGGGCTTATGAAAAAAAGATGAGTGGAGATAGTAGGAAGAATGTTGCAAAAAAGCATTTAAAATGGAAAATGCATTGAGAAAAGCATTTAAAATGCAAAATGGTTTTTAGAAAAGCATTTAAAATGCAAAATGGAAAATACCCATTTTGCATTTTCATTTGAAATGGATTTATTTGAAATAAAGCACATCTCTGGAAATATGTGATTGTGATATGAGAGCAGGTTCTGTTATGGAAATACATACATACAGAAATATTTAATGACAGCAGGTTTTGTCCACAGAAATGTGTAAATACATATAGAAATGTTCATCAAAAGTCAAAATTGTTCATGATTGATCAGGTCATTTTTTTTATTTAATTTAATTTAATTAGAATATGTAGGTATATACATAAAACAGATTTTGTAAAAAAAGTGGTGGTGTTTTGTAAAAATATGTACTAATTTCCGTAGTCTTCATAGATACACAACTCACATTGTCTGTGCTGTGCGTTAGTCAGTCCTGAGTGAAATCGGATTCACAAATTTGCTATGAATTTAAATGTTATTTTAATAATTGGAATCAGTTATGCGAAGAATTCAGTTAGCGGCAAAGTGCCTACAAAGAATGTAATATTTTATTATTTAAAAAATTGGAACTTTTTGTCAAGAATCAAGTTTTCAGGGTCTAGGGTATCTAGTGATTTTTCATGGGTCTGTGCTAATAATATTTAATTTTTGTGAAAAATCACCTCAAGGGTGCTGTAAAGCTGGTACAAGCTTTAGAAGATATATCATGAGTGGTAAAAGAAAAAAGGTCAGCCGTGTAAAATTTGAGGACCTCTAAAAGTGAACAAAAAAATTTGATTTTTCAGTAGTTATTATTTAAGACGGGTATATTAAATACCATGGTAGAACATTTCTCCATAACTAGAGCCGATCCAGAGAATCTAATTTTGTCAGAAACTAAGTTTGAAAACAGTGTTCCAAGCATACACGAGTATAAGTACATATGTAGTTACAACATACAGGGATTTGTGAGAACATATTTATTTATTGTAAGAAACAAACAGCAATTTTATACAGGATGAGTTATACAAGAGGTTAAATATGAGGTAAGCCAAAATAGTTTCTTATGTTAATGTTGCAATATGATATAATACAAAATTGTAATTGGTTATAACCATTAACTGAAAATGAAATTAACAAAAAAGAAAAATCATATAAATATATTAGAAGGAAGAAGGAATAGGAAAGGGCAAGAGGCAGAGGAAGATGGGATGGGGACAGGAGATGCTCATGTAGTACCTTTTCTATAACTAATTTAATTAACATTTGTGGTGGTACGTTTGACTTGGTTTCGGTATTTCACAAGAGTATTATTAAGAATTGTTAAATAGCGTGTTATATTGCGCGCATACACGGGGGATTGGAGAATGGTTGGTTCTGCACGCCGTCAAATAATGGTTTTGTCTGCTTGGCCTTGTAGGTATGTGAATTCTTAAATAATTTACGAGTTCAGGAGAGTCCAGGCCGTTATTCAGAATTTTGTATAAAAATATTTGATCAGATATTAATCTACGTGTTTGAAGTGGAGTAAAGTTGTGAAATTTTAAGGATTCGGTGTTATTTGCAAAGAGTAATTTGAATTTATAATTTATGTGTTTAAAAAATTTGTTTTGCACACTTTCGATTCTGTCAATATAGCATTAGTAGAACGGTGCCCAAATTAGTGTGCAGTATTCTAAGTGGGGGCGGATATACGTGGTGTAAAGGGAATACATAGTTTTAATATTGCGAAAAGGTTTAGATATGCGAATTATAAATCCCAACATTTTATTGGCTTTGTTGATTACTTCGTTAATGTGTTTGATAAAATTTAGTTTTACATCCAGTACTACCCCAAGGTCACGGATTAATTCTATTTCATTGATATGTGTATCATGAAAGTTATAATTAAAAGAAATTTTATTTTTGTTACGCGTAAAAGATAATTTGTTGCACTTGTTGAAATGTTTATGATTAATTTGTTTAATTTACAGTATGCAAAAAGACGATTTAGGTCTTCTTGAAGTTTTATGCAGTCATTGATAGATTTGATTACTAAGTATATTTTTTTGTCATCTGTATATGCAAGGTACCTGGTGTAAAAAACATTTATAAATATCAAATATATATACATTAAACAATAATGGTCCCAGATGGGAACCTTGCGGTACGCCAGAGGGCACAGTAGAAAAAACTAGACTTAGTTCCCTCAACTGATACGCACTGTAGTCTTTTCTGCAGACAAGAAGTTAGCCACCTAAGTAAGTCGCCATGGATTCCTAATTGGTGTAATTTTTTAATGAGGATAGAGTGGTTAACTTTATCGAAAGCTTTCGAGTAATCTGTGTAGATAACATCTACTTGGTGTCCATTATCCATATTGCTTGTTAAGTATTCAGTAAAGTTGACTAAGTTTGTTATTACTGACCTTTTTTGTCAAAAACCATGTTGTTGATTTTGTATGCTGCGGACAATAGTTATATAAATTTGATCGTACACAATACCTATATCTTATGTACCTATGCTCAAAATGCAGTGATACTATTATTCATGTTTATCTTATGTTTTCCATGTATATCATAGACATATGAATATTAGTAGACCTGCCCTAAGTGATTAAAAGCGTATTATTCCCCACTCCCCACAATCCCCACTCCCCATACCGGTTCCATTGGAGCCGGCTGGGCTCGCGTATGGCTTCCCGTGAATCTTGAGAATGTGACGTCATCATTCTTGTTCGAACTAGCGTCGAGCTATGGTCGAGGCATTTTATGAAATAACACGGCAAAATAGTGGCTTGTGATATGAAAACTTGTAAAAATAGATGTGAAAAAGAGAATAAACCCAATTGTCGTATTACATTCCATATTATGTAAGCATCATTTTAAGCTTATTCACGTCGTATAATATATGAATCAGTTGTAGAAACATATACTATCAGATCGAGCCAACATTGGTCGATGTAGCGATTCTCAAGTGTACGCATGGTTGTTACTGGGAAGTAAATTATGAACACCTATAAAAGTGTCTTAACTAAATACGTAAACAATATATTCGACTCTGAAAATAGAAGAAATTTTTTTTGGCGAATTTGGACTTCGCAAATTTTTTCATAACGTGGCGAGTAATTTGCGCTCCCATGTAAAAATGTCTATTCATTCAAAAGCAGATTTTACTTTTAAGAAATAAATGGTGATATTATAATGCGAGATGCCTATAAACTGTCAGATTGATTTATTGACAAATCACAGTCAGCTTTACCCCCTTCGTTCTTCAACAGTTGATTTTACCCCTCACCTTTAATTTCTAGTCTATATATTCATATGTCTGTGATGTATATCATGTTAATAATACTATAACATTGTATATCTTTCATGTACATATCTATCTACAATGCTACTAATAGATATTATCTGTATTTCAAGAATGCCTACTAACAATAATCCTGATATGTACTGTTGATCTACTTTATTTTATTCGTATACTTACAAGCTATAAGCAAGCTGTTCATATTATTTCCTGTATTTATAACCATATTTTAAGATCATTCGCACGATCTGCATTTTTCTTTTAATTTTAACTTACCGTTGAATAATGTTATTATTTTTATTTCCTATTTCGTTTATACCTAGTTATCTTATAAATCTATAATATCTTATAAAATCTGGGATATAGCACAATGGGCGTATGGCCTAAGTGCTCTCGGGAACTATGTGTAAACCGTCTCCACTCTATAAACAAATAATACATTTGAGAACATATATACACAAGCTCAGTAATTAGTAATCAAAACAAATCTGCAAATTGTAAGGAAACAAATAAATTGTTTGTTGTTGTTTACCACGAGTTTAGTCGATGTGACATTAAGCGTTTGACATGTGGAAAGCATAAAGAAATTGGTTTTTTCACATTATGTAATTTATAAAATACAATAAGAAGGCATTCACGGCTGTATATCCAGGCGTTTATTAGTCAATAATCAGGTCTTATTACTAGGGCGCCTAACAAACAAATTATTCAGATAACCACTAACAAATAGAATATAATAAATAATACGGAAAAATAGACAACATAACCGTAAACTTATAATACAACACAATATAATTGAGGGCCCAAGAAGAACAAATACTTAGTATCAGAAGAGTGAAGAATATATTTTTCTCGATCCTAAAATTTATTTATACTTGATAATCTTCGTTTTTCGAATTGCGTACAGGTTAAAAAATATTTTGGGTGTTTTTACAGGGTGTCCGGGGATAAAGTAAAAAAAAAAGTGTCAGTAGGTGATTCTACATGACGGGAGAAGTAAAAAAGATAACTTTTTTTCGAAATCCATTGTTTTTCCCATACAAAAATATTTTTCCATGGAAGAATTTTTTTTTCTAATTAAAATTAAATTGTTTAACCTGAAAACCGCCTTAAAATTTTGGAATTCAGAAAAAAATTATCTATCTTTTTTACTTGCTCATCATGCAGAATCGTCCCCCGAGGTTAGTGCAATTTACATCCGGACGTCATATATATTATAATGTTTACACCAGGGAAACAGAGAACATTTCATTTTATAATTTCAGTCAGCGCAAATTATTTTATAATGGCCACATTTAAGCACATAAATAAATACACATCAATAGACAGTACAGCAGAGAATAAATAACATTGCATTATTAAAAATATATTGCAATAATTAATGAAATATAAAGTAATATAGCGAATGATGAATAGTATGAGTATGATATGGAGAAGTAACACGGAGTTTCAAAATACATTCATATCAATTTATAACTTGTCGCTGGAAGACTGGCGCACATAATGTAAACAAAAAATAACATTCTGATCGCACAAGCAAACACATTTTTACAAGAATAGTTTTATCATAAATAGTAGATACCAGCATCCAAAATGAACAGATGATTTTTTTTCCAAATCCAAGATGAAATAAAAAAAACAACCTTTTTTCTTTAAATATTGATTTTTAATATAAGAATCATATTACACATATCGTATATCATAGACACAGAAGAGTACAATATTAGAAACATAGTTGTGGTTAATAAATAAATAAGTTATTATCAAATAAATAATACTAGGTGATAGTACACATTATAAATACGGCAACAAAACATAGAAAGCAGTAATAAAAATAGTATTAATCATTACAGGTTAAGAGTTACAAAACTCAGTTTATGGCTGCTACGGACTACACCTAGATTTGGAATTGTAGCTTTAACACAAAATCCATAAATGAAATACAGGACATCTCGGCTAACGTGACCTGGAACCTAATACATATAGTAATTCTTAGTGCACTTGAATTAAATTGTAAGTTAAATGTTGACTAGGACGCTCCGATGCGTCCAAAGCCACTATAACCGAGTTGTAAGGTAAATGTTAACTAGGACGCTCCGATGCGTCCAAAGCCACTATAACCGAGTTGTAAGGTAAATGTTAACAAGGACGCTCCGATGCGTCCAAAGCCACTATAACCGAGTTGTAAGGTAAATGTTAACTAGGACGCTCCGATGCGTCCAAAGCCACTATAACCGAGTTGTAAGATAAAACACTTTGAGATTTGTGCTTATTCAGATTGAATGGCTTTGTTATTTCGACGGGAAAGAAGCAGTTCTTTTCGAGCCCGCAGACGAGCCCTCTGTTGTTCGATGCGGAAGATCTTTTGGTCCAGGGCTTTGTTCTTGAGTCTCATGATTTCAAATTTTTTTCCGACCTTTCCGAGTTTTCTGAGCAGATTTTCTGACATCTCGTCCATGTATTTGTCATCGTAGCGTTGACGGGATTCATTCCGGTTCTCCACAGATCTACGCAGGACTTTCCTGCGGATGTTGGCGGGTGGTTTGGTGATTGTTGTAGTTTGTGCTGAAAATAAATAAAATAATTTGTTGAAGTGGGCATATTTTGATTCTTTAACGGAATTGGCAATTCAGAAAACAGGCAGTCAATGAGGGAAAACCTCCAGGATTAATATGCAAAAATGACATTAATCGATAGATGGATGAAAGGATCAGAAAAATTTGCCGGCATCCTATGTCCAAAGCCGGACGACAGAAGGCTTATGAAGAAGAAATAAGATATCAATTGAAAATCATACAAAAAAGTTGTCACAAACATCTATCTAGACACAGTGAACTCTCCTCCCAGTGAAAAAGGCATTGTTCTCTGAGGATTGAACGTTCCTACACAGGAACTGGAGACGACAAATCTACCAAACGCCAGTCTGTAGGACAGACATTTATTTAGTATATAATGTTGTTAGTATTATAACTGCTGTAATATCATCTGATTTCAGAGAAATGCATGTGCATGTGTGTATACAATTGCCACCAATAAGTTGAAAGAATGC
Source organism: Hesperophylax consimilis (assembly GCF_061612785.1). NCBI lineage: Eukaryota > Metazoa > Arthropoda > Insecta > Trichoptera > Limnephilidae > Hesperophylax > Hesperophylax consimilis. The sequence goes on along the minus strand of NC_142857.1, from coordinate 29,913,785 downwards.
ATTATCATTGACATCGAGTCTATCTGCTGAGTTTCAGCTGTATCAGATGTCGGTAACTGAGTTAATTTCCACTTCCAAAATTGGCATTCATTAATAACAAAAGTGAAGTTTTAGAAACACCGTTACCTTTGCACTGCACTGTTGGCACGCTTCCCTCCTTTAAGTTGTCCTCTTCATCATAGCAGTCATTTGCAAAGTGTTCTGAGCAAAGGACACTGCCTTCCGGGGGTAACCAACCCTTTCTGCCTGTGTACTTTATCCATTCAGAGCGTAGATCCTCATCTCCTGGAAATCTAAATTTAAAAATGAAATAAGTAATCTTATGAAATATTCACCATAGAATCCAATTTGATAGTATTATTGACTGTACAGTTAGGATTGTTGTAAACGGAAGTGGCGCCCTCTGTTATTTTAAAAAAAGAACCCTTGAATTTTTAGCAGGTTTTATCTGCTAGTTAAAAGTATTGTTGGTTGGTCTAAAATTAAAGCAATGGAAATATGTTTAAATCAAAGCCTGTTAAAATAGTATGGCAGTTCAAAGTTACAGAAATGTTGAAATAAGTATTTTTAAAGACTGATTTGTAGCTGATGCTACAAATAACACGGAATGTTAAAATGAGCGGTGTTCAAAATCTGACGAATGTGATTGAAATTCTGTAATCAATATGGCGACATAAATGAAACATTTACTTCGAAGTACGTAGGTGAATAAATTAGTAATTGCAAGAAAAATCGACAAGCTTCTACTGAACATGATGAACAGTTTATTTAAAACAATAAAACTTTGTAAACTAATTTCCCTCAAACGTCGGACACTCCCAAATATACGAGTATTAATTTGGCGCAAAAATGGTATGAATCAACACACCCATAAGTGCAGCAGACTGCAACAGGCGGTAGGTGCATTCGTAATATCGATCGATCATAATTACGCGCTGGAAATAGAATACCGAGAATTACTCACTCGTGAAAAGTGATTTCCCCATCTGCATCATTCGTCTGCGACTCCATTTTCTTGCAATAAACACAACGACGCATTGCAAAAACAAGATGGCTTTACTCTCGCGAATTAACTTTAATAATTGACTGGAATATTTCAAATATCACTTCGAGACGATAAGTGGTCAACGCAATAACACGTTAACCAAATAAATTGAACTGAGGGCTACAATCATAAATATACCACTCTCAATACGAAGAGCTCTCGGCGCGAGCTTCGCACAACTTCGTCAATATTATTTTTTAGCACTGTGCAGTTGCAGCGCCCGGCAGTCTGAGTTTTGACAGATAAAGTCACGGTGCTGCCGCTAAGGAAAATACCCGGCCAGTCGGGAGAATAATGATCGATTTATTTTTAACTGTTGCCACACCCAAATTTGTTCCGCCATGTTGGCTAAGCCGGGGACCGCGCATGCGCAGTGCTAGACGTTTGTCGATGTCAAATTCAAATGTTAAAATGTCAACATTAGAACGCACGGTAATCTACGCTTATTTATGATCTACGCCTACAGTTACTTTGTAACTATCAAATGTGTGTTAAAATTTTTAACTGTTTTTCAATTTATATATTCCATTTACAAGAGAACGTTTTGAAATAAAAATGCTTGATTTTTATAATGTTCTACGACGTGCTTTGACAATTAATTGGTATAAAAGTTCCACTCGCTTAAAATACATTGCTTTCTAGAAGTTACAAATGCATTTGGTACAGTGCATGACTTTGAAATGACAGGCCAATAAATAAGATCAAATTCTCCGTGTCGCATTATGATTCAACGGCTACATACTTCAGGTAAATTAAATTGAAAGAGCGCTGAAACCTCCATTCATTTAGAACTACAACGTAAACAAGGATGGTCATTATTTTCCTAAATTGGAAGGGCGTTGAAACCTCTATTCATTTTAAATTACAATATAAAAATGGATGTTCATTATTTTCCTAACCGCCGCACTTTCAGGCACAGATTATGGAAATTATACTTTATTTCAATAATTAATACAAGAAACAACCATTTACATGCACCAAATAAGTTATTAGGTTCGGTTAATGAAGTAATTTCTGCGTATTTAGATTGAAACAAAACTACCGCAAGTGTCATTCCATACAAAAGTCTAAAATGGCGACAAAGGGATCGTTTTGGTGAATTTTGAACTTTCATTGAATGAAAAAAAAGAATATAATGCTAACAAATTTTAATGAAACATGAAACAGAACAAAAGACAGAAAATAAAAAGAAAACGGTCTCAAATAGCAATCGAACCCTTTCCCGGTAGACAAGAGATCTTCGCTTCGATTCCTAGTTGTGACCATTATCTTTTTATTTTCTGTGTCTTGTTTTGTTTAGTTTGTATTTGTTAGTATTATCATTTTCTTCAATGATTGCATTGTTGGGGTAATAACCTTCAAAGGTTAAAGAAAAGTTGTTCCAATATAAATTGAATTATAAATGCATCTTTTACCATCTACCCCGACGTAAATTAAGTTGAAACGAAGTGTAATTTCCATAATATGTGCCTATTAAGAGTGCGGAAGTTAGTGAAATACAATAGTACAAAATGTGTTTAACTATTATTACAATTTGACTACCCTTCCAGAATTTCTGATACCTACCTACTCAAACCAATGAATGCTTTCGATTTTCGTTTTTTGGAAAGTCAACGAAATTCTTTCAGCATTCTCTTAAATGGAAATCTCTTGGTATTGTTTGAAAAGGAAGCCTTTAAAACATTTCAGCTTAACCAGCTAGTAGCAGAGGAGACAAATGCGTCGGATCCCCACCCAGACATCGTGAATTCAATCTAATGCTAGCTAAGTCCTCCATCATCGCACAAGCAACATTTTCCGCTTAAAAAAATCATTAATGTGTTTCGTTTTGGCACCTAGTCGAGGTCCCCTCCAAACCATTTCCACAGCATCCCCAAAGCTGACATATTAAGCCTTATTCTTAAGGAACTTGTTTCCTATCGCTAATTAGAATTGACAGCGCTAATTAAAAAAAGCTGTACCTTCAAATAATAAGAAAACATAATTTAAAAAGCTTTCTGTGGTTTAAAGCCAATTGTTTCACCTATATTTCACCATTTATCCCATATTTTTAGGTTTTATTAAAAAAATTATTGATTCATAAAAAAATTACCTACCACAGATACCCAAATTTGGATAGCTATCACTCAAGGGCATCAGCGGTACTACCCAAATTTGGGTAGCTATCACTCGAGTGGTTAATACACACTCTAATAAAATATATTCCCACCATTCACCAGGTCTCTTTCTCCCCAAACCCTAAGCGACCGCCACTCGCTGCTGAGCCCCGAGGGCGGGCGCCAGGGGATCGAGGCCCGCACCCGGAGACCAGCGGCGCCGCACACCTTCCACCTATTTGGCTCTCATCCCCACCACCACTCACATTCCACACCGCACAACAAGATCAAGAAGACCCTGTCTGTGGACACGGGGATGCATCATGCGGGGACTAAATCTGGCGGTAAGAATATTTTTTCAGGCTTTTAGTATCCGCTGTTGCTTATTGTTATTGGCCTCGAGGAAAACACATTCCCTCAGGACCTATGTCATATTTGCAGATGCCTTATGGAGGGTCTTTTTGAGGATAGGAAGGAGTGAACATGGGTCTTGGATAAACCCATATTTTAGGAAGGAGGAAACAGAGGCCGACAAATTGTTCCACAGCCGAGATGTTGAATTCAAGAACGTGTCATGACCCATTCTCATGTGATAAATGTCAACCATTTACAAAAGTTGGATGTGTGTTTGTCAGGTTTGTTGTGTGCACCAGTGCTGGAAGGATCAATGACACTAGTTCTTTGGAGCATCCTCCATTAAAGAATACAGGTGGTAGAATACCGGTAGAACAAAAACAGCATTCCCACCTGACGCTTGTTAAGATAGGGGAATCTATCGAAGGATCTCCCATTACTGCACATAGTCGAGGGTTCTTTACAAGTATTTTGGGACTTGTACAGCGTCAGCAGCTGAGTACTATTAAAGTATATGTGGGTCCTGCGCAGTTGTAATCATTGAAGAAGATAAATCAACAACTCTCAATGTAATATGAAAGAGACAAAAACAAGAGTATAGCTCAATTGGTGGATGGAATGACTAGATGAACTGGGTTCGAGTCGCAACCTTTACCTTTTTATTTTTTGTGTCTTTGTCTCTTTCATATTTTCATTGAGAGTTGTCGATATTGTCTTCTTCCGTGATTATATATTTTATTTGTTGTTTTATGCAGGCTTTTAGCAATCCCTGTTACCGATAATATCCTTGATATTAATTGGTGTAAGAGCTCATCTGTAGATGGCATAGATTAGTCTATTAGGTGACCCATAGACGGCATTTAGCTGTAGGGACCGAGTGTTCAAAGTGTTTTGTTGAGCCAAAGTTTTATTTGATAAGAGAGTTTGTGACAAAACTCGGAAGTAAACAGTTATTAGCTTACATTACACCACTTACCCTCAACACCAACGCTTACGTTCCTTACTTGCGTAACTCTGATTATACATGTAATCCATTCCACCATTATAATTATCTACATAGTTATAATCAAACAAATAAATCTGATACTTTCATTGCATTTAATAACCATTACGATTGTAGATCTTCTATGTATACTTACTTGTTTAATTAATGTTATTCTCTCAAAAACTGTAAAATTCACCCTCCATAACACAGGGTCATCCCTAGCATGGAGGGTGAAATATCACAAAAACCATATGTACCCTTCTAAGTCTTGTATTAATAAAATAAAAATAAATAAATAAATTTTATTTTATACAGCCTCATCCTAAAATTTAGTTAATTTAAATCATATTAGTATGTTTTCTTAAATATCATTTATGAGTACTACATTGAAGTATAACATAATCCAAGTTGCATTGAAACAAGTACTTGTTTAACAACTTAATGATTTTCATAATTAATTATGCTCTTTTTTGTGAAATTTCAACCTTGTGTATAATAGTCAATCCTCACTAAAACTTTCAGAACACCGGAAGTTCAGTCTAGGCTCCTTCTTCGGATACCACCGCACGGGTCATGGGGCCCCCAAACCCCCCGCTAGGACCTCGCCCCCGCACCCCTCTCGGCTCCAAGACACCGTGGTGCTAGACATGGGCAGCGAGAATGGCTCCAGCGATGGGAACAGGTAACACAGTATTGTCCACTTAAGCCATAGAGATTTCTAAGTGTTCTGCGACCTTTACTCAACCACGGAGGCTTTCCTTTAGGTAAAGACACACTGGGCTCACATACGCGATGTACAAAACGCATTAAGATACCTTGACAACTTGAGAAAATAGAAAATTGAGAACATTCATGCTTCCCACCCATCGCTGATCTGTGCTGTACAAATCGGCGTGGGACGTGAGCAAGAAAGATGGCAATGGTGCAAGGTCCTTCAACGAGTTGATTTGCCCTTTAAAGTTATGTTTTTTTTGGTGTTTTGCGTTTACTGACATTGGTCGCTGGTTTTTCTGTTAAAATGGGAGATAAATAACTTTGAAGTGATTTACAACATGAAATCCATTGAATATCGTGATACTACGATTTAATAGGACAAGTGTGCACATTGGCCTGGGAACATAGTAATGTGCATCCTTACCTTTATCGTAATCCATTCATTTTTCAGTTCCGCTTCGAGCAGCAGCAACGACTCGGATTACCTCCCCCGTACGCCCGTGTTCGAGCACTTCCAGGACACGGAGGGAGGCCCCAGCCGCCAGGGAGGACAGGGGTGTGAGGGTGGGTCGGGGGGGGCTCTGCAGGGGGGCTCCAGCCGAGGGGGCGGGGGGGACTGGGAAGTGCGCATGCTGGCTGAGGAGCTGGAGAAGAGGGAGCGACGGGAGCGCAGGGGACGAAGGCGAGACCCCACCCCGCTCAGAAGCTTGGAGGAGGTAAGAAGATATGAGAAAACAACTACAAAGGTAATTGTCAGATTAAACTTTCTTCTGTCTTTTGGGTTGTTCACGATTATGAGGACTGAAAATGATTTTAGATTTAACACTAGCGCAGACCGCAGGATATAGTAATTGTAGGATTTATGAAACTGAAAGTATTTTTTATATTTGACCTGTAGTAGTGACCTTGAAAAATTACAACATTTATCCAATGACAATATAAAAATTCAAGACACGTTATATTTATACTAATCAAAATGTAGCAGTTTGTGAATAGGATAGCCTTTCAAAGAATATGTATACGAACTAGCCACTAAAGGGTGTCCATTGGACTTAGTTCAGTAAAACCATGCACATTGTCTCAGTAACATATATTCACTCTAATAATTCGTCTAAGCGTTTGTCAAGCATTTGAACAAAAGAGATATGCATTTCGTAAAAAGAATTGTTAATTCACCAAATAATTGTTGTACCTAGTTTATCGCTTTTCTGACATGATACACAGTTCGAATTTCAATAAAAAATTCATTAAACTTGAATAATGCTACGCATTACGCAATAATACCTCACATTACTTACCAACTTACCCATGCACCGACATCCGAAATTAGTATGTTTAATAAGGGATGTTTTCATTTTACTGTTCAAAGTAATTCACATGAATGAATTCAGTATTCATAGAAAAGTGAACTTTCCTTGAGTTTATTGAATAAAAAGCGAACTTAATAGACAATGACACTACAAAACTTACAGATAAATTGTAGAAAGATAAGGTAATTGCAGTCCTTTCAATTTAGTACTAAACTGTCGAGCGTCGTGTAAGGTTGTGTGCGACTCTATCTCTAACCAAATTGTATAAATACGGCCAAAATGCCCTCATGTGTGATGAGAAAGTGCAGCAAAAGTTAAAAAAAAATAACCAAAAAATAAACATTATATCCTTTGAATGTCAATTTTTATCATTAATGGATTAACGTTTGAATTAAGAATTTACTGGAAACGTGTTTTTATGTTATTGTCACATTGTGTTAATTTTGTCAGACAATAACGTGTCTATATATTATGTTTGTTATTCCATTGTTGATGGATTACTAATATCAATGGACTTCTTTGTCTGACCATTTGTTTGACAGATAGCTAAAATAAAGACACACAAGACTAAACATAACAGACAATATACAATAAAGACAAACTTGTTGTATTGTTGAAAATTATGTGGTTTGCCTCCGAAAGCATTTCAACAAATATTTTCTTGAATTAAAAACCACATTGATTTTTATTCCTTCATTTCTTTGTAACTGCAAAAAAATTATAGAGGAAACAACGAGAAAAACTAATATAACTATATTTTTTATAGTTATGTATTATGTTTTAAGGAAATATATTATGTTTTATAGGGCTTCATGGTGTTAACCCAACCAAGTTTTTTTTTTTAAATATATCGTATTATACAGGATTAACCCTTCAGGTTTTAAAATACTTTTACATACAAGTCCCAAGGACACGGTGAAATTTCACTTAATTTCTGAATGCTCCCGAGATATCTAAAATGTGCTACATATTTCTTATTTTTGAAATACCATTTTAGAAACTAGATAAAATTATCTTGAAAATGTTTGCATTTGAAATAAGCATTGATATTTCTAAAAAATAAAATTTGAATAAGTTTCAAACATAAAAATGTAAACTATAAAACATGCCGGGATATTATGACTTGAAACATCCATTAGTAAGAAAACTGTCACTTCACCTTTGACACTATTCATACAATAAAAAATGTAAATAATTTTTAACTTTCTACTGTCAATGAAAAAATCCTGTCAATTTGTAATCATGCTTTTTGACATTTTTTTATCTGCGTAGTCAGGTATAGGTAAATATTTGAGACAATATGAGAAGAATAGTTATTTATCTTTCCAACTACGAACAAATCACATATATACAGGGTTTTCCAATAAGAGGTGTTATTTTGATATTCAATCGTAAAAGATCAATGGTTTCGTTGCTTGTGTGGCACGTAGCGCAGTCTTGTTGAAAGTAAACGTTGTCCAGATCAATACCATCCAATTCCAGCCATAAAAATCATTAATCACCTCTCAATAGCGCAATCCATTCACCGTAACTGTTGCTCCAGCCTCATTTTCGAAAAAGTAAGATCCAATGACTCCGCCGGACCATAAACCACACCAAACAGTCACACGTTGAGGATAGAGAAGCTTTTCAACAATAACTCTTGATTTTCCGAGCCCCAGATGCGACAATTTTGCTTGTTGACGAAGCCACCGAGGTGGAAATGGGCCTCATCACTCAAGATGATTTTTCGATGGAATTCTAATAATTAATAATAGTGAATTTTAATAATTTCAATGCGTTGTTGAAGCGTGTATCGTTTCACTTTTATTAATGGCGTAGTTTCTACTTGTCAAATGTCAAAAAATCACAGCTTCAAAAGTAACATCTACCGAAATAGCGGGCTATTCAGAATAACACCTCTTATTGGAAAACCCTGTATATATGCATTGTAGAAAAAAAAACTTTTATATTGTATGGACACCCCAGTCAGATGTGTCCTTCAGAGCCTCTAATGGAATATGATGTTAGTGGTGAGTAATGACCTTCCGAGCTTGAAGGGTTAATGCCATCTTGCCTAGAGTCAAATAATTTTGAACTAGGCTTCAAAACGTCACTTCTTTTTATGTACTTCTTATCTTCCCTTGGCTATGCATTGTAACTCCATACCATTATTTCATAATCACTAATTATGTACTACTTCATGGTAAAGCAACTTTTTCTTTCAAATCAGTATGATATAGTATTGTTTTCAGTCCTAACGTCATTCCATTTCATCGGATGCAGTCATTTTATTCTCAACACGGTTTTAATCGTCGAAGTGCTTTCTATCATATCAAACTATTTAGCATTTGTGATATAACTGTGTGGTAACTTTTGACACTGTGTTGAGAATAGGGCGGCATGAGTGTTGGTTGGAATGTACCGTGCAAAAGTTCTACAAACATCTTGGAATAAACAACCAACTGACGGTGGAAGGCATGACACTGTATTAATGCATTTATTTTCATCAACATTGATTTCATGACATTTAAAAGGAAAACTGGATGTGTGGGTAGGTATGATTTCATATCTCTTTACTAGTTGTACCAGAAAATGTGTTTGTTTATATTAAACAACACAAAATTTTGTCCTAGGCTTTGCTATGTAAATTTCAAAATATTGTCAATGCAAATCCATCGCCGTGTAGCTCATCTTTGACTGTTTAATATAGTTTAGTCTGGAGTCAGTTTAACTGTCGTCCCTATTTGCGGAGTGTTGTGAGTCTGAAGGAATTGGGGGAAGGTTCATCCATTGGAGCGTGGATATCGGGTAAACAAAAGTTCAGTCTTGTTTACAAAATTTAACATTTTGTTATACTACATAGTTAATCATTAATATTTACTAATGTGTTATAATTTACCCACCGCACTCAATTTTAGCGTCGCTACACCAGGCGATTCGTTTAAGAATGAACATTTAGATCCTGCGTAGAAAAGTTCCACAATAGACTCCGCTGCAAGCCGGCATTTACTTCAGCGAACTTTACTTGCGCTCTTATGTCATGTCATAGTTTATTCAAAGCATTCTTGAACCCTCATGGTGCCAAAAATATGGTCACATGGTTTGTCTCCAGCTCGTGGAAATGTCTCCCAAATTTCACGTTAAAGCAAGTTTGTCTTATTTATCTATCTCTTCGACATCAGTGGAAAAATCTGATTTTATTTCTACTGGGGTAAAACTATTTCCGTGTTCTGATAGTGTATCAAGATGACTTACTGATTTACATGGTGATGGATTTGTAGCAACGATATTACAGTATTACTATACTGTTAGCAATAATAAAACGCTAAGTAAATTGTTATGATGAAATATTATATTGTCTTCACGGTCTATCACAATAATAACATCCAATATTCAGTAAGGTTATATCGCGCATTGCGCTGTTCCAAGTCTCAGCCGCTTGCCATCCTTGCTCGTCTCGCGGGTGGCCGCTAGGTGGCGGTGGAGTCGCTCTCGCCTTCAACCAGTAGCGCCTCTGCCGGCCATACTGTGAACCACTCGCGAAGTGTAGATGCCTGATTGGCTGACAGTGATGAGAGTGGCGCCTCTGGCGGCCAATTGGTGAACTAAACACTGTGGCGGCAGTATTTGAATGCGCTGCTAACAATACAGTACAAGCTCATCAACCAGACTTATATTTATAGGTATTTTTGATCTTTGTAATCAAGAAGGTTGATTCATGTCCAATTAGTGAGCTTATGCTGTATTTCTATTGTTTGATTGAGTGTGATCATTGCTTACGTTTTTTATTTGGGATACTGCGCCAGTGTTGCATCTGTCCAGAGCCTGTGGATATATGGCATATCTATTTTTGGGCTTCGCTGGGAGGTTGAAAGAATGAGAAGAAATATAGAAGATTTGTGAAGAAAAAAATTTGTCCACAATTTTATTTTCTTTTTTTCTCGGGGCATGTACAGCATTACAGCTTCTACGGACTGCCCGTCCCTTCGAATCAGCTATTTTAAGATCTTTCAACCGGTTTGCTGTCACCGTACTCGATCGGGACATTTGACTTCAGTTTGTTTATGTCCTCTTTTATTTTTTTATGTCACTTTTGTGGCGGTGAACCTGTTCACTAAAGGCCAGTTGTTTTACAGAATTTGAACTATTCGTCAAATATGAAAGTTAATTTTCAAGTTGTGTGAAAGTTCTATTCATGTTCTGTTATTGCAATTTCAGTTCTGTGAATCAACTGGCCCATAATGATGTAATAACATCAAAAGAATCAAAACTTGAACATGACTTTCACAGAATTTAAAAATTTAGCTATAATCCGTCCTCAGCATAACTAATTCTGAAAAGAGAGTCATTAGGTGCCCACTGTGAGTATCAAGCTTGATCATTTCAACTTGTATTCGGGAGTAAAACCCACCGGGCTATCAAACATTCAAGCAACGTTTTGATCCAGGTCGATGGTGATCTCTCACCATGGCGACAGGGTGACTCTTAATCGTCCAGAGGTAGACCTAATATTAAGTAGTTGAATGCTTCATCCCTTCATGAAATTTTTAGGAGTCTGACAGTCCAACAACTCCCCAACACATGGCCTTCCCAGAAGAAGAGTACAACCTGCCAACAGACCCTCGCTCCCCGTACTACTCCCCCCGCCGGCTGCAGAAGACGGGATCCTTCAGCGGCAGAGGGTCCTCTTCCACGGCCCCCGACTGGCTGCAGCGGAGGTCTCGCGGGCTCATTCTCCGGGCCTCCAGCCTGGAGCACCCCGAGCCCTCCCGGTCACCTCCCGCCCTCGGAGGCAAGTCCAGCAGCATTGAAGGGGGCCACAAGCGCCTCTGATGCATGTCCCTCTGGTGTCTCGTGAGCGAGGGGAAGGAAACCCATCAGTTTGTTATATTCTACTGTGTCTATTGGGATTGCTACGTCATCTACTGTTACACAACTAATAATTGAGTTGAGAGCAAACAATTGCAATGGTTATTATGACGTATTATCCTTGAAGCTCTTTGTGTCAACATTTGTGATATTTTATTTTATCCAACATCAAGAAAGAAGTTGGTACTCTAGCAATTATGTATCATTGTTTTTATCAAGCACTACAATCAGTTCTTATAGTAAATATTCACCAATTTTCCGCACCAATTTTATATACATAACAGAATACTTTTTGGCTGTTCATTTATCACAAAAAATATTGTCCTTGTGATAATTTTTATTGATTTTTGTTCTGCACAATTTTTTCATTCTAAATTGTTTTTTCAAAACAAAATTTAAAAATGTAAGATTTATACGACAAACTGATGAATTTGTAATAAAAGCTATTTCAATGCCCAACCAAAACATTTGATTGCAAGTATTACACGGACTGCACATGTTCATTGCATTCACAACACTTTAGAGTGAAAAGGATAAAATGAATTAATCGCCTGAAGAAGTTATCAATTGCAGGCGGAGTGTTTTGTTGAGAAAGATGGACAGATTGGTTTAATGACACAGTGAGACATTTAATTAATACTATTAGGAACATTATTGAGTGATTTGATATTCAGTGATATTCCTCCTTCATAAACTTCATGTTCTTAAACCTATTTTTATTTTTAACGAGACTTGAAAATTTTATGTTTTAGTGGGTAATTCACCAACCACGAAAATTCTAGTGAATGTGAAACATAGAAAAAACAACTTATTTATTCCTTAGATGGAACCTATCTTTAATTCTATACTGACGTTAAATCTTGCAAATGAAACTCTATCTTGTTTAATTTTTTATATTTATCGCCTTATGTTTTTGAAACAATGTACGTACGTATGTATGTACATCATTATGAATAAAATTGATTCATAATAATTGATATTCTTGAAAACTATTGTAGTTGATCTTTTCTCCTCTAAGATATTTAATTTTAGCCTAAAATCTTCCTATCTTCTTATTAAAAAGTGATATGAAAAAAAAAACATATGTAGATAAATTAAAGTATTTTAAAATTCTTAAAAAGTAGTCATTTGAGTAAATTACTTTTATATAATAATATTTTCTTCTGGGTGCATAACGAACAAGTGCCAAATTATAATTTTCGAAAGCAAAATTTTTAATGCTTTATATTATATTATTATCTTGAAAAAAATATCTAAGTCGATCGACAATGGAGAAGATAATTTAGTGTTGCCAAAATAAAAATTACTTCAATACTTTTGTTAAAACTATTTTTAATTCAAACACGTTATCAGTAATGAAACGATAACTAGAGCACAAATGATACAATTAAGAATAAAGAAAACTATATACATATTATTGTTTAGCAGTAGACACTGTTTTGAGTTTTTACTTAATTTATTTATCTTTCCCTTTAATGACAGATTATTTTATTACAAATTATTCATTATTTTTCTTGTTTTTAAACATGCCTGTTTTAGGCCCTTCTTCCTCGGGGATATGCAAGTATCTCATTCTCATGTTATGTACTCACGTCACAAACACTCGGTATACATCGCTATTGACGGCCGGCATAGTCCAGTGGTAACGCATTGGACTGCCATTCCGAAGGTCGCGGGTTCGAACCCGGCGTGCGCAAATAAATTTTATTTGATTAATTTGTGTTATTTCACAATTAATTAATTAAAATAATATATAGTATATTTGCGGCACGATCCAGAGTGGAAGATACTACCAGTATCCCCCTGGTGTAAGACCACCATTCAGAATTGAAACGTTGCTCCAAATGGCTTTAGCCGTGTTTAGTGACTAGATCTGAATAGCCAGGTACTTCCCCACCTTCCTCTTTCCCTTCCCCACTTACCTTCAGCCTCACAACATCCCCCAATTGGGGATGCCATAGTCTCACTGCCTCCAGACGGGAGCAGTTGGGACTCTTGTGAGGTATTCACTATAAAAAAAAAAAAAAAAAATTCAAATCAAGTGACCCGCTTCGCCATCAATCATTGTTAACCTTTTAAATGCCAGTAGGTAGAAGTGTAGCTGTGCACAGCAGGCCAAGAATGCGAGTTAACTCGCTCTTGGCACAGAAGCGGTTAAATTCTGAAAACGTCAAAACTAGAATTCTTTTATAACCTCACTCACAACCAGAGAGTTGTTGTAGCTGTCATTTTTATGTCCTATCATTCTTTGTTGACTGTTTTGTTGGTAGCATTGCTTTAAACATATGCATTGTTACAAAATGTCTGATAGAAGCGATGCCATGTTTGAAGTCTGGTCAACACGAGTGGCAAATACCACACCCAGCCTTGTCATGGGAGACTGGCATCACCGATGAGTTTACAAATGTCGGCAACGTGTGACTGTGCACGAACCTCGTCACATATGTATGGTTGTACATAGTCGCAAAGATACTTATATGCTATCGTTGAGTATGTGATACCCCCGTATCTCTGTGGATTAGGGGCCTTGTATGTTTTTTTGTAATGTTTCTTCTTCTTCTGATGTCCTCTCCTATTGAAGGTTGGATATCTTCACATCATTTGGGCAATCCGCAGTAATGAATGTTTACTTTCCCTTCTTTACAAGTTATGTTTTGGAAACTTTAACCTTTTTACTGCCAAGAAATCAGTGGTCTGCAAACTCTTCTTAAATTAAATTGTATTATTTACTAATTTATAAACCTATAAACCCGTCCCAACTATTTATTTATTCTCGTGACCAAATCTAATGACTGTAGTAATAATAAATATACAAGAACAGCTAACATTGCTATGTTTTTTTCACAAAATGTTAAGTCTTTTGCAGAAAACTATTTAAAATGTGATGTAACATATTTTCATATTTATTTCAAGCATTTTCTTTTAAATTGTAAATAATTATAGATAAATAAACAAACAAAATTATTAGAACTACAAATATTATACATAAATATATAACATATTATTATAAAATAGAATAAAAAATATTGCCAATCGGTTTACAATAAATGGTATTTGTGACTTCGAAATAACAGTAAATGTAATGAGGAACCCGCAAAAGTAATAATTCTATCTCTCTTTCTTTCTGAGGATTTGATATTTTATTGTATGCAAAACAATTATTATTGAAGTCACAGGTACGATTGTGTTCTTATTCAGTAAAGGTTTAACATATCAATAATCATTGTCAAATAAGTTTTTTCTTCTTCGAATGTGAGCAAATTAACCTTTATCCGTTTCTAAAATACAGTATTCACCCATTATCTGTGGTAATTGAGACACTATCTTGAGATTCTTGAAAAACATTTTAAACTTCCACAGCCTTTTCTGTCCTATATGTTTAGTTCAACGCATCTATTTTAAGCTCCAAGTGACATGTTTTTCATTGACTATGGAGCTTTGAAATGTAAATAAGTGTTGAAAAATATTACATCAACGTTATAGTGATTTATTTTTGGGGTATTATGCCGTGTTGCATTACCTCCTTTTTTAACCAATATTTCGGACAACATTACAGTGTCCATACAGCTGTCTGAAACGCTGGTTAAAGAAGGAAGTAGCGCAACACGGCATGATGTCCCAAAAATAAATCATTGTAATACCTTTGACCGTGAAAATCTCAAATCATATCGCACATCTAAATTTTTACATATTTCGGTCAAAAGAAAAGATTTCAAACACAGTTTTCTTATCCGGGTAGCATTGCAAATAATAACAAAAGGGATTCTCATAGCATTAGACTTACAACAGTTTAGGTCCTTCATGGTGATTTATCTTTGGGGTATTATACCATGTTGCACTTCGTCCTTTTTTAGCCAATAATTTGGACAATGTTACAGTGTCCATTTTGGGAGGCGGGAACGGGTATCGCCGCCCTGGGAACAATTTTTTGGGTACCCAACACCTCTTCCATAAGTCACCCCGAGTAGTTTGCTACGTTTTGTGACTAGAGCAGGTGTGCCCGGGTTTATGGGGTGAGGTTTGTCCAGGTCTTGGAGGCGGATGAGTCTGCTTATTTACTGCGTGGTGGGCTGAATCAGGAGAGACAGTGTGAGGGAGACCTTTCGACCGCTCCAGCTGGACTCTTGACCCATCGCCTTGCATCGCAATGGGAGGGATGGATTTATACGTCCGTCATTCCTGGATCCCAGATTTCTACCCGCCCCTCGTACCTTTTTACTTCACAGAACTCCCTCTCATTCCTTTCCTTAAAAAGGACCCTCTGCAAAATATCCCCAAAGATGACAGAGACCCCGATAGAAATTATTTTCCTGAGGGCCTCCTGTGTGGAGGTACTAATTTTAAAAATAAAAAACATCAGTCTTATATCGAAACATATCTGACCTATTGATGGACACTGTAACACTGCCCTAAGAGTTGTCGTAAGAGGAGGAAGTGCAACACTGTATAATACCTTAAAAATAAATCATGGCAATACTTTTGGCCGTATAAGCAGAAATCAGCCTAGGTCCTAGCTTAGTATTTTTCAACTGGCGGACACATGAAAATTACAAAATCAATTATTAAGCAGAAGACCACGATAAATCAATCTCACAAATAATAGTTGTTTCACTGTATTTTAAATATTTTATTTTCTGCAATTCAGATATCATTTATTTGCCTTTTTTAATTGTATGTTTATTATACAATGGTTTTTAAAATATCTTTTGTGGGATCCCACCTGTTGAATCAACCAAATGTGTAAGATACAAATGAATGAATAATATTGATGATGATGATGATACTTTATCAGAACTATGTTGACTTATATTATAATGTTATTCTATGGAATCGTGAGGGACGTTTCACGGCAGATATTGTCACAAGTTAAATTTTTAATAAACTAATAAACAAAAATGACTTATGACCAATAAAATTGTTTTAATGTTTTTATACAATTTTTATATGACGACATGCAGTGATGATTTAAAGTTGTCAAAGGAAATGAGGCCATCAGTTCAAAATTGAGTTTTTACTAACATGACAATAATCGTGAGAGGCGATTTCATTTCTAGAAGAAAAAGGATTTTTTCTTAAACTTAAAATTAACAACTTTTCACTCTCATCCGAGGGAAATGAAATCGCAGTTAATGAAAAAGTCATTCATTTTACTCTCCCCTGCTCTACCTACTACCTGCGCCAGTGCGGTTGTCCCAAAACACTGTACAAGCCATTTTTTCCAAAATAAGTTTTATTGCATTTTTCTGGCTGAGGAAGAGAAGAGCAGTAGACTGGACACTGGACTGTACAGTAGAATTAAGAACCCAGACAACAAGATAAGCCTTGGACATTTATTAATGGAACTGGAGAATGTATGATGCGTAAGGGAATTAAAAAAAAGTCGAGGATGCTCGAGGAGACATAGACAGTCTAGAACTCATTTTATTAGTAAAATAATAAAACAGTATTTGTCTTCAAATCAATTTGTATTTTATACTTTTTTTTTTTTTTGGTTTTAGGCATTTCACCCTGAAAAGAGTGCTTTGTGCCGGTAACAGTTAAAGTGGATAAAAAAATTCGGTAATTATATGTATTGGGAGAATAATAAAACAAATTAAATATTGGACTAATTTAGATCACTAAAACAAATTAAATGTTGAATTCATTTAGGTTAATAAACTTATATAAAGCTCTATAAACACGAGAATTGTTAAGAGATAAAAGGTATGAAATGTTAAGGGGGGACTGGTGTGTGATTTTAATAAGCCGGCGGTATATGTTCTTGAAAGATGAATGGTTTTTACAGTTAAAGAAAACGTGGTCGAGGGTTTCCTCTTCCACACCGCACTGGCAGACCGGATCATCCAAAACTCTAATTCTAGCCAAGTGAGATGCAATTGAACAGTGACCAATTCTCATTCTCGAAATACATGAAATGAATCGTTTTGAAAGTTTTTTACCGTGAAACCATGGCTTAGCAGGGATATGGTTTTGAATTCCAGCATAGAAAGATCCAGTTCTTATTTTGGAGACTGCCCAATTTTCTTCCCAGGCACAAGTCATGTTGGATTTAAGAATCGGGAAGACATCGGAGATAGGAATTCTAAAATTTTGTGGGATAGTTCCGGAATCTGAACCAGATTTGGCGAGAGAATCGGCCATCTCATTACCCTCGATACCCAAATGGGCAGGGACCCAGGCCAATATCATCTCAAACCCAGATTCACTTAGAGAATTGAGAAGATTTTTTATTTTACATATAATACTGTCTTCCGGATAACATAGAATATTTGACATAATTTTAGTTAGAGCACTTAGCGAATCAGTACATAGTAAGGCTCGATGAATGTTGAGAACCTGGATTTGATTTAGCGCTTGTTCAATTGCAAAGCATTCAGCTGTAAATATGGAGACTTCTTTCGGTAATTTATAAGTGAGATTGATGTTGAATTCTGGACTATATATCGATGCTCCACAACTTTTATTTTCAAATTTGGAACCATCTGTGTAAAGGATGGAAAATCCAGGGAATTTTGAAGCCACAATGCTTTTAAAACAGTCATCCACATTTTGAAATTTATTTGGGGAAGATAAAATATTCTTCCGAAAGTCTGATGTTATTGTGTTTGGCATAAAAGTGATTGCCTTAAATGGAATATTGTATATAGGGAGATTGGGAACTTCTTGAAGATATTGGAGTGAAGATGACAGAGAATTATAGAGATGAAAACTTTTAATTAGGAGAGGAAAACATTTTTTTTCTCTCAATCTTTTGTTAGAATTCAAATTAACACTTAACCGATTAAGACTTTGTTTAATAGGATGATGTGATAACGATAAAGCCTTGAAAATATATTTATTGGCAAGGAATTGCCTTCTGAAATATAATGGAGGCTCCCCACATTCCACCTGAAGCGCATTAATTGGAGAAGACTTCATAGCTCCAATAATCATTCTGAGGGCTTTTGATTGAATTCTTTCCATTTTCTTATCTAAATATTTAGGGAGGGGGTCAAAAAGGAATGTGCCATAATCCAAGTGGCTCCGAACTAGGGAATTATACATTAATTTAAGAGTGGTAGAATGAGATCCCCACCATACTCTGGAAACTGCTCGCATCATATTAAGTCCCTTTTCACACTTTGTAGAAATTATCTGAATGTGTGGAAGCCAGGATAATTTATGGTTCAAAAGAAGACCAAGGAATTTGATTTGAGTAGCGGTTTGTAGAGGCACATTATCAAAAGAGATTGAGAAGTGGGGAATTTTTCTTTTGCGCGTGAAAGCCACGACCCTTGTTTTAGATGCCGCCAGGTTCATCCCATTCATTGACAACCAGCTTTTAATATATTGTAAAGCCAAATTCATTTCCTTAGCTGCAAGAATAATATTTTTATGTAACAAATATATAAGGATATCATCCGCAAAGTAAAGTCGCTTGATAGAAAAAGGAATGACTGAGTCTAGGTCGCTCATATAAATATTAAACAACAGAGGACTGATAACAGAACCCTGAGGTAAACCTCTCCATAGTTTGCGCCTTAAGCATTTAGAGGAAGACTCAATAATAATGGACCTATCTGTGAGCAAATTAATAATAAATTGGACCAATTTCGGGGGGATTTGTTTTTTAATTAGCTTCTCTTTCAAAACATTCAGTAAAACATCATCGTAAGCTGATGAAAGGTCAAGGAATGTGGCCAATGTATAAGAATTTAGGGATTGAGAAACTCGGATATCAGTTGTGAACAAACTTAAATTATCCATTGTAGATTTCTTTTTCCGAAAACCATACTGATTTGGTGAGATAATATCTTGACTTTCAACAAACCACTCTAGTCTGTTTTTTATTAAACGCTCTGCTACTTTCATCAAACATGATGAAAGAGCAATAGGCCGATAAGACGAAATTTCAGATGGATTTTTTCCAGGTTTTAAAATAGGAATGATTTTTTGAGTTTTCCAATCATCCGGAATTAGTCCTGTTTCAAACATATTATTAACAAGAGATAAGAAATATTCAACCGCCATATCAGAAAATGATTTAATGAAACTATAAAATATTTCATCGGGACCCGGAGCAGAGTCAGAAAGGGCTCTTATCACTCGTTTCATCTCATCAATGGAGAAAGGAGCATCTAGCCAGTTAGAGTGGGATGGATACGGCTTAATAGAAGGCATTTCTTCACATCCGGCAACTGATGGGGGGGCTATTTTATCCGCAAATCCTATAAGAATTTCTTCTGATATATGTTTGATTCTCGGCGGAGAATACGATGATCCGAATTTTTTTAAGCTAGACCAAACTGAAGACTGGGGAGTTTCCGGAGACAAGTTCTCACAGAACTTCCGCCATCCAGCGCGCTTCTTATTTTTCAAAATTCGTTTGGTTTCTGCCTGGGCTTTTTTAACTGATAAAAATTTTTCTAGTGACATGCACTTACGAAAAGAGGAAATTGCTTTTTTTCGAGAGTTGACGGAGCGAGTGCATTCCTCGTCCCACCACGGAGTAGAGTGTTTTATTTTAATATTCGCATTGCGTTTCGGGATGGATTTTTCTGCTGCATTTATAACCATATAAGGAAACGTCTCACATTGCATTCTGATGTCTCCCGGGGACGATTTTGTTTTTTTTTTTTTTTTTTTTTTTAAGTCGGAGGCGGTTTACTTAAGTTCCCTGCGAGCACTTAGGCCATAGGCCCATTGTACTATCTCCCATTTTACCTCATTACCTTGCCAGTAACCCGGTCCCTTTAATGAAGTTCACCAGGGCTGTCATTGGATATGTGGCGATGTCTTCTGGTTCCACACTGTGTCTTCCCAGGCACGGACGTATATATAGCTTTGATAAGAGGGGGGTCCGCAAATTAAAAAAAATATATAAGGTCATGTTTTCGTGAAAAAAAATAGTCAGTCTTAATCAATCAGCCTTTATTTTTAAATATTATATATGTAAATCATTCAGTCTCTGATATTTGAACTAAAAATAAACATAACATAATTATCGCTCCTTATTTAAATAAAATCGCTTCGTTTATAACATAAAAAAAGAAATAACATAAAATAAAAGGTGGAAAACAAAATAACTTTTTTTTATACCTAATTTGTTAAGGTACACTAAACAAAAATACTCTTTCATCTTAAGAACAAATAATTTGTTTTAAAATTGAAACACCTTTTATTTAATCACATAACCAAATAATTTATTCTAAACTTTGGTCATATTGTAAGGCACTCTTTTTAATGAACTACAATTATAAAATTAAAATCAAAAAGTATCATCCTACCTACAATAACAAAATATTTTTAATGCAAATAATACTTAATGTATGAAAAAAATAAGCGTTTTCTCTAAAGCTAAATGAAGAGCTTTCATCTTAAGAACAAAATAATTTCTTTTAAACTTTGGTCGTATTATTATGACACTCTTTTTAATGAACTACAATATAATTAAAATTAAAAATTACCTACCTACCTACAGTAACACTAACAAAATATTGTAAATTCAAGTTATACATGAAAATAAATGTAGTTTTCTCTCAAACAAAAAAAACTGACACGAGATTCATTGTTTTACAACTACTATTAATTAAAAATTATCATTCCTTATTTCAAATAAATGGTTGTGCTTTTTTAAATAAGTTATAACTTCTTCGTAAATAATATAAAAAAATAAACAGTATCTAGGTATTACCTGTGTGAACATTATTAACGAATAACATAAAATAAAAGGTAGAAAACAAAATTACTTTTTTAGGTGCACTAATTTATTTAGGTACCTACCTACACTAAACAAAAAATACTCTTTCATTTTAAGAACAAAATAATTTCCTCTAAACTCTGGTCATTTTGTATGGCACTCTTTTTAATGAACTACAATATAATTAAAATTAAAAAGTACCATCCTACCTACAATGACAAAATATTTTTAATGCAATAATACTTATTTGAATATAATGAAAATAAAAAGTGTTTTCGTGGCTCGCAGTTCAGTGCACCGAACATGTCCGACCGCAGGACGAAATCTCCCGAATTCAGTTTCGGTTTCGGCCGTAGTTTCGGCTGGATGGCGGCCGAAACCGAAACTAAGCCGAAACTCGTTTTTTGGCCGAAACTAGGCCGAAACCGAAACCGAAAGTTCGGTCGGACACTACTTTAAAGTGATACATTTAGTCTTTTACGTTTAATTGCTAACTGATTAATAATTTCTTCGGAATCAAGTTGCACCGCCAGATCTCGGTGTACGCTCATTAAAGCCAGACCAGTAAGTCTTTCGTCGCCCATTTTATTTCTTAGGTAAGTTTTTAACCTCTTTAATGTAGAGAAAGATCTTTCAGGGGTTGCAGTGGACACTGGGAGTGTGGCTAAAATAATTAGAAGCTTTTTTATTAAAGGGAAAAACTGATCATCGCAGTTATCGATGGTGTCGATCACAGTTGCAGGTTTTTGTGCTACAGATTTCCAGTGATTGTGCCATATCTCATATTCACTCAGAAATATTGTGCCTTTATTTTCCCCACCCAGAAATGTTTGTGTAATCTTGTTAAGATTTTCTTTTATCCTGGAGTCATTACTGGTTTTTTCAGGTAGCAGCATTTGAATTCCTTCGATCTTCGATTCATGTGGTTTAAAACGAGCGTCGAGTTCTGTAATAACATGATCAATGAAAGGGTAAAACACATTTCGTCGGTAGTATATTTCGGCAGTTTCTGCTGCAATATTATTGCGCAGGGTTTGCCTTCCAGTTATTCTTGGCATTACTATATCGCTTGAACTCATCTGCTGTGCTTGCTCAAAAAGAATTGCGAACTGACTTTCGTTCCGAACATTTAATAAAGTCGTTTTTACATTTTTTGTATATTCGCAAATGTTGGTCAAATCGACATTGACTTTCTGCATTGCTTTGTTAAGGTTTGCTGTATATGAAAAAACTTTTCTCAGTATAACTAAAGAAACAATAAACTGGCTGTTATCCATAGCGATTTGAAGATGGTATGCTTGAGTAGCGACATCGCTACTAGCAGCATCTTGAAGTGCCCCAAGTGTTTCGCATATAACGGGAACCATTTCTGCAAATCTTTCGACAGCCACGTGTTTCTCGGTCCATCGTGTCTCACAAAGAGAGATAAGCGTTGAATGAGATGAATTAATTTGATCCGCAATTTTCTTCAAAAGTCCGTCGCGAAGCGGTGATAGGCGAAAAAAGTTTATTACGCTCTTAATTGTTCCGATACAGTTACGTATTATTGGTATCTCACATGAATGCGCTAAAACTAAGTTGAGAACATGAGCAACACAGTGTACGAATTGCGCTCTCGGGTATTGCTCTGCGATTATTGTTCTTACGCCCCGTAACCGGCCGCTCATCACTGCAGCGCCATCATAGCCTTGACCAATCCATTTATCCATATCCAAATTATATGATAAGAGATGTGATATAATAGTCGTTGCCAAAGCTTGAGCTGAAACATCTTCTACGTGGATGAATTCTAAAAAATCTTCCCGTATAACCGATTTCCCAGATGAGCAGTGTCTTAAACATAACGCTAATTGTTCTCGCCGTGATATGTCTTGTGTTTCATCAGCAATTACAGTAAAAAAACCAGCCTCTTTGACCCTATTAAGTACTTGCGCTTGAATAGCACTACCACATAGTTCAATCACTTGATTTTGAATTCCTGGTGACGTATACATGGCTCTACTGTGAATGTTTTGTGTTAGTAAATGATTTTTAAGTGCTTCATCGCCAGATCGCGCACGAAAACGAAGAAGTGCTCTAAAACTACCATCATTATGTTCGGGTTCATTTATCCCAATTTCTCCAAAATCACGACTTCCTCTTAGTGCTATTTCTTGCCTTCCACAAAGAATAATTGTTTCAACAATGGCTTTCAATCTTTTTCTGTTCTCTTCGGCAATTTTACTGTTTTCTGCATTCATGCACTCTATAACATCAAACGTTTTTCCTTCCATGATCCTTGCAAAATTTGCTGCCTGCTCAACAGCAAATTTATGATACTTAGTATCTGCATGGTGATCAAAGCTCTCTAAAGCTTTCTTCCAGTAAGTAAATGGCTTACTAACCAAGGCTCCAAGTTCTTGCTGACCACGACCGCCATGCTTTTTTTCCAAATAAAACACATACTTTGCAAAGTGCTCCCTGCATGACGTTTGAATATACAAGCCATGAGTACCTGGTAGTCCAATGGCGTTGAAAAGAAAGTTTCTTTTTACCAGTGATAGTGACTGGAAATTTAAATGTATCCGGAGGGGTCCAAAGCTCTTTTAATGCTCTCAGCTTTTCCTCGTCATTGCTTGGAGGATGACATACGTAGAGCGCAATATCATAACCCGTCCTGGCTGCGGCTGCGGACGTAGCCGAACACAAATCCATCCTGGCTGTAACAAAGGCATATTTGACTAAAACAAAACAACAGCACATACCCATCTTCAAACAGCTTTTTGGTCATATTTAATTGTAAGAATAATAATAATAATTTGTGACTCTAATACTCTAATCCATACTATAATTAAATCGTAAGCGTTCCGTTTCTGTAAGTGCATAAATATTTACAAAAAAAACAATTCATACGCACTATAATTATGTTACTGAGGTCAATAAAATAGTTATTAAAATTTTTGTCTGTTTGTCTGTGCGTTTGACCACGCTAATCTCAGAAACGGCTTAATCGATTTGTATGCGGTTTTGTTTAACATTTTAGTCTATGTTTCATTCCAATCGGTTCATAAACTAAAAAGTTATGTTAAGAATAAGAATTTTCAACTAAAAATTAAGTCTACGCGAACAATGTCGCGGGCACCAGTTAGTTGTTAGTTAAATATAATTGTATTTCTTTCTTTTAAAAGGCGAAATGATTTTATAACACTTAGGTACACGTCGCATATACACTGAAATTACCATTTGTCAAATATTTTATGCTCACGGCAAAACATTTGTTTACAGAAATTCTCTGGGAATAAAAATAAGAGCAGGATAAAAGTTTTTAAAATTCTAGTAACTGGGTTCCTTCCTAATAAAATAAACAAGAGACTTACCTTTCTTCACTTCATCGTCATCAGTATCTGTGGATGGCCCCGCTCTATTTATTCCTACTTCTTCAATATGACAGGATTCCACATTGTCTTTTGATAAAAGTTCATTGGGATTTGGTCTCTCTTTCTTAGAAAAAAAACTCAAAAGAGATACCTGATTTGATCGTTTCATACTTTTTAAATGCGACACTTCTTTCTGTATTAAAACAACTGACAACTGCGCAACGCGAAAAGACAAAATAGACTAAACTAGATTCTAGCTTGGTATGGTGCGCGCGGCCGAAACGCGGGCGGCGGCGGCGCGCCGCGGCGGGGGCACTGCCCATTCCCCCGCTCCCCGCACTGTGGCGGACTTAAGAAACTATCGTATTCTACAATCGGCGCGGTGCAATGGGGGGGGTCCGGACCCCCAAGACCCCCCCCTTATATACGTCCGTGTTCCCAGGTATCTGAGCCTTATTCCCAGCAGACCGGGACATTGGCACCATAGGTGAATTGGAGTCTCTTCCTCCTCTTCACATTTCCTACAGATGTTGGTGTTTTCCACTCCCAACAGTTGCATGTGTCTCCTGAGATGGCAGTGTCCCGTTAATAGTCCTACCAGTTCCCTCAGTGAGTTTCTGTCCATATCGAGTAGTTGCCTGGTTCGGTTAGGGTCCGGTCCGTTTATGAGTACTTTAGATTGCCTCATTCCGGGTGCCTTCTTCCATTCCTTCCAGTGTTGGGATTTGACCCACCTCTTGATATGTAGTTTGGTGTGGCAAGCTGCTACTCCTACGGCCGGCTCGGATCCCGCAAGTGGTGCTTTCGCCCCTTTCCTTGCTAGTTCGTCAGCCCGCTCGTTGCCCTCAATACCTTTATGTCCTGGTACCCAGAGCAGGGTTACTTTATTGATGGTCGCCAGTTCTATAAGGATAGTCCTGCATTCCATCACCAGTCTGGAGTCGCATCGGTTACTTTCCAGTGCCATTAAGGCCGCCTGGCTATCTGAACATATATTTATGTTCTTATTTCTGTACCCGATACTCATATTCTCCTGTGCGCAGGCTAAGATGGCTTTCATCTCAGCTTGAAACACAGTGCAGTGCATTCCTAGAGGTATACTGAGTTCCCTCTTAGATCCCTGTAGACAGACCCCGGCCCCTGTTCCTTCCTCCATCTTGGACCCATCTGTGAACCAGATTAGTTCCTGTTTGGAGTTTGGACCTGGGACCGAGTCCCATTCCTCCCTTGTGGGGTACGTCACTTTAAACAGCTGTCCGAAGAAGTATTCGGCTTGCTTGCCGTCCTGCTTCATC
The DNA here is from genome assembly GCF_061612785.1 of Hesperophylax consimilis. NCBI lineage: Eukaryota > Metazoa > Arthropoda > Insecta > Trichoptera > Limnephilidae > Hesperophylax > Hesperophylax consimilis. The sequence goes on along the minus strand of NC_142857.1, from coordinate 29,888,100 downwards.
CCAGCCGTCGGACTAATTGCCCTCAGTCTTATTCCTATCTCCGTGTGACTGTTTCTGGGCAACTCTCCTCTCCATTGGCCATTGCAATGTAACCTGTAGGCTGCCGCCATCGCCGCCCCCTCTATTTCTATGTTTAGTGGGGGTAGGTTCAGCAGCACTCCCATGGCTAGTATTGGAGTGGTTCTCATGGCTCCTGTGATGCTTCTGCATGCAAGTCCCTGTATGTGATTGAGTGTGACCATCACTGTTTTCAGTGTTGTTCTCCTCCACCAGACCAGGGCTGCGTGCATGATCCTTGGTTTTACAACGGCTGTGTAAAGCCATTGCATCATTTTAGGTTTGAGACCCCACGTTCTGCCGCAGATTCGCCTAGTTGCCCACATCAGAGCACAGGCCTTTCTGCCTACAGTTTCCACCTGGTTTTTCCAGCTCAGTTTCTCATCTATGATGACTCCGAGGTACTTAACCGTGTCAGAGGGTTCTAATTCCTTTCCATAGAAGGTTGGATTGCTCCATCCTTCTAGTTTCCTTTTACGCGTAAAGATTACTAGTTCTGTCTTGTCTGGGTTGACTGACAGTCCTGTTTCTTCACACCATTCTTCCACTGTTGCCAGTGTTGACTGTATAAGGCCTCGGGTTGTGTCTGCATCCCAACACCTTATTATGGTTGCAATGTCATCCGCATACCCTTGCGTATATAGGCCCCTGTTGTTGAGTTTCCGGATGAGGTTGTCCACCACCAGGCTCCACAGCAAGGGTGATAAGACCCCTCCCTGTGGACACCCTCGTGTCACCAGCACTTTGATGCTTACCTCACCCCTTGTCACCGTAAGTATCCGGCCTGAGAGCATGTTCCTCAGCCACCTTCTGGTGGTTTTGTCGAGTCCATGTCTTTCTGCCGCTTCATCAATGGATTTAATAGTGGTGCAGTCAAATGCTCCCTCTATATCCAGGAATAGCCCTACCGCCAGTTCCCCAGTCGCTTGTGCCTGCTCCAGTTTGTACACCAACCTGTGCAGTGCCGCGTCGACTGACTTACCTGCTTGGTAAGCAAATTGTAACTCGTGGAGGGGCTTCTCTTTCAGTGCCCCGTCCCTTATGTGCCTGTCCATTAGCCTCTCCATTGTCTTCAAAAGAAATGAGGTGAGGCTAATTGGGCGGAATGCACCTGGTTGGTCGTAGTCAGCTCTCCCCGGTTTGGGTATGAACACTACCCTTGTCTTCCGCCATGGTATGGGGATGTATCCGAGGGCACAGCATGCCCTCAGGATCTTCGTCACCGGAAGTAGGATTGTATCTAGGCCCCTCTGTAGAAGTGCCGGAAAGATTCCATCCTCTCCTGCGCTTTTAAAAGGGTCAAACCCTTTGATTGCCCATTTAACTCTGGAGGGAGTAACTATTTTAGCCGCAGTGTCCCAGTCCTTACCTTCCCGTGTAACTCGGGCTGGTGGTGGACCGGTGTCATCTGCTTCTAACTTTTTGTAGCCGGGAAAATGTTTCCCCAGCAATACCTCCAACTCCTCCTCCCAACTGTTGGTAAATCCTCCATCTGATTTTTTGAATGGGCCTTTTGCTGCCCCTGGGTCTTTTGCAAGAATTTTTTGGATTCTTGCAGTCTGTGGGATGGTTTCCACCTCCCCACAGTATTTCTCCCAGGAGCATGTTTTGGCTTTCTGGATTGCCACCTTGTACTCTTTCTGGTATTGCTTGTGGGCATCCCAGTTTCCTGACTTTTTGGCCTTGTTGAAAGCTTGACTTACTATTTTCCGTAGCTCCTGCAGTCTTCTGCTCCACCACGGTGTTTTGTCCCTGGTACTTGTCTTCAGAGGGCAGCTATTTTCGTATGCCCTTATCATTGAGTCCCTCAGTACTTCTACTGCGTCCTCAATTTCTTCGGGGCAGCCGTATTTAGCTGGGAATCTTGTCATTCCTATATTTAGTTCCTCCGAGTATCTAGTCCAGTCAGTTGCTTTTGGGTTCCTATATGTATCGGTCCCCGTTTTGCTTGTTTCTCCCTCTAGTTTAAATTCTATGTGTCGGTGGTCCGACAGGGATGGTTCGTCCGATACTCTCCATCCTGAGACTCTCAATGTTCTTAGGGTCAGGTCTATCACCTCCTGTCTGTTACTTATAACGAAGGTGGGTTCCCTACCTCTATTAAGAATCTCAAGGTTCACTGTCATCAGGTATTCCAGGAGGTCCTGTCCTCGTTTGTTGATGTCCGTACTCCCCCACACAGTGTGGTGCGAGTTAGCATCTGCTCCGAGTATCAGTTCCCTACCCTTCTCCCTGCAGTCCTGGACGAGTCTCGTTATTTCCCTTGAGGGTGGTGGTTCCACAGAGTCATAGGGCATGTATGCTGATGCCACAACTACTTCCCTGCTTCTTTGGTCCAGCGTGACCTGTAGCTTCACAGCCACTAAGACCCTACTGCAGTGTTCGGGTAGCAGTGTGCCAGGTATCCCTCTGATGAGAATACAGGCCCTGGGTCTGTCCCCCGACTCGTTATAATAGAGTAGACCTTGGTTCATGTTTAGTCCTCTGACCTTCCCCCTATAAGTCCAGGGTTCTTGGATCAGCGCGACGTCCACACTGTCCCGGGTGACTCTACTGCTAAGCACTGCAGTCGCTCGGTGCAAGTTTATTTGAATGAACTGTAAGTTTTTAGCCATTACTGCCTAATCCTTGGGTCATTCCTCCTATTTACGCTCCTCGGTGTTAGGAGGGCGCACCGTGAAAGTGGCCTTCCTTATCCCGACATGCGCTATTTTCCAGGTCCCCTGATGGTCCCTGCATTTCCACGTCTGGATCCCCTGGGGGATCCCGCCGCGTTGCGTCCGTCGGAGGTCCTTCTTTACGGTTCCCAGAGGGCCCCTCAAGGGAAGAGTCCACCAGGGTGGTCCCATCTCTCCTCTCCACTTCCTCTTGGTTCCTCAAAGGCCCCAAGAGGGATGAGTCCACCGAGGCGGCCTCAACTCCTCCTTCCACTCCCCCTAGGTTCCTTAAAGGTCCCTCGTCAGTGTTGTCTTTGTTTTTGCAGTCCATATTTGGTCCCACGAGTATCTAGGGAAATAAAAGGTCCACCCCAGCAGAGCCCCGAATGCTGGGGTAAGGTCTGTATACTCCGAGATGCGACCTTGTGTCTCGGAGGAACCGTTCGTGACACTGTTCCCCAGTGTCATTCAGCCCTGAGCACGGTATCCCACACCTTAGCTTGGGATGGCTATTGCAGGTCGTGTTTCCACTCCCTGAGCGATGGGTTCGCCACACTCCCTACGCTAATTTTGTTAAATTAATAAGGTTATCTAGTTCAGAAGAGAAAGTGCTCCAATTCGCGTCTTTCGTTCTAAATTTGAGATTATTTTTAACTGGGGGGGAATAAGTGTTGAATTGATGGTGGAAGCGGATTATAATTGGGAAATGATCACTAGAGAGGGGATCGTTTAGGATGTCCCAAGAGCATTTAGATGCTAACGAATACGAACAAAGAGATATATCAACAGCACTTTTCCGTTGATGAGGGGGGGTGAATCTGGTTGGAGATCCGTCATTTAAAAAACATAGGTTATGGGTATCAATAAAATTTAAAAGATTGCGGCCAGAACGATTTGTTATTTCGCTACCCCAAGAAGGGGAATGTGCATTAAAATCTCCAAGGATCATATAAGGTGAACAAATCTGGGTTAATATTGGTGCCCATTCATTTTCAATAAAAGTCGTAGAGGGAGGAATATATATTGACAATATTGTGATATCAGATAAGACAGCTGCTATTATCTGGATATCGTCGGAGGGAGTATGAATATTAATTTGTTTAAACGGGATAGAATTATGGATTATCAGAGCCGTGCCGCCTTTACCATCCGGTCTGTCGTGTCTGAGACAATAATAACCTGGAATTCTTAAATGAAAGGAGGGTTTTAACCACGTTTCAGAAATGGCGGCTACTGAAACGTCGTGTTCGTCGAGTAATTGAATTAGGTCAGATTTGTTAGCGAAGAGGCTTCTACTGTTCCACTGAAGAATTTTGTTCAGTTTCGGAGCCATTGGGGAGGCAAGATAATAAAGATTTAATGAAATCGGCAGCGTTGGACGGTACAGTATTGTTGTTTGTGAGGATAGAAATTAAAAGGGTAATTAATGTTTGTATAAAAGAATTATTATTCATTATTTCGGGGAGAGCAGGAGGGGAAGTATTGCCATTAATGGCACACCCATTGGGCGTCTGGGATTTGGCATTCCCATTCGGGCTGGCCAAAATATTATTCAATTGTTTTTTATCAAGGTAAGGTGTATATTTTGGGTTGGGTTTGACTGGCTTGAGAATGGTTTCTCTGTGAGAAGATGACGTTGAATTTAAAAAGGTGGTTGTTTGGAAAGGAGCTGAGGACGATGTCATCTCTGCGAATGATTTTTTCGCAGGAGAGATTAACTTTGAGGCCTGGAAGTACGAAATGTTGTCGGTAGCCATTTTATGTTTTATATTCTTCTGTCTTGTTAATTCCGGACAGGCTAGACTGACCGCGGTATGTGCACCCGAACAGTTAATGCAAATGGGATCATTGGAAGATTTCGGACATTGATCAAATGGGTGACCTTCTCCGCAATAGTAACAACGTGGGGGGGAGCGGCATACGGATTTCGAATGTCCGAACCGGCAGCAATTGAAACATTGAATTGTTGGAAATTTATAAACTTCGACGGGAAGCGAGGTATAATAAATTAACACACGAGGCGGTAGGGATTGTCCCTCAAATGTAACAACAACAGACTGGGAAGGTTTCCAAATCGTGTTTCCATCAGTAGAATCCTTGTAGTTCAGTCGACGTGCTTTTAATACTTTCGGGGTTCCATGAGAATTATTCAAAGCATCAACAATTTCAGCCTCTGGGATATCCGCGGGAATTCCTCGCACAAGACCCATTCTCGAAAGGTTAAATGTAGGGATAAACGATTTATATTTATGATTTGAGAGCGAGTCAATTTTTTTTACAAATCCATTTGCGGAAGCGGCAGTGTTAAACTCGATAGATAATTTATATCGCCCTTCCGGTTTAATTGAACCGTTAACAATACCAAGGTTTTTATTTTTTGAGTCAAATACGAATTTTCCAAAATCTATAGGATGAATAAGTTTTCCCTGTTCAGCTCTCTGAACACTAACGATAAATGGACCGGAAGCTGAAGCAGGATAAAGTAAGTCAGTACTTTTTGCATTATTGCTAGTTAAAGTACTTGGCTGGATGTTACTATTTGTGTTAAGGTCGTTAGAGGTCGAGGTTTGTTGAATCGGTGGCATAGATTTAACTTTCGATGGAATGTGAAGGCTACGCGATGGTCGTCGTTTTCGAGATGGGAGCGTAACAGAAACCTGGCTCGTATTAGATTCCGAATCAGAAAAATCCAATATCGACCCTGGGTCGGGAGGCCTATCCTCGTGTTCCTCCATTATATAAAAAAACTTAACTTTTAAAAATTAAACTGAAAAAATAATACGCAGTCTATTTCATTGACTGTACAAACAAAAGCCGTAAGCAGGAATGCAAACAAATAGGTATACGATAAACAAAATTAAATAAAATGTAACAATAATCTCTTATCTGTACGCGGCGCAGGAACGGGCGAATGGCACTATGCAATAGTAAGGTACACACAACCACTGTTGACCGCGGCTCGAATCGGACTGCTATTTTATACTTATGGTGGACTGTAATCAACTGTTTTAAAAGTGGTACATAATACACACAATCCCAAGAGCGTGTGTTGTATACATAGGTAATGCAGGTAAGTATTGTAGGTAGGTACTGTAGGTAGGTACTGTAGGAAGGTAGTGTAGGTAGGATGCAGGTAAGTATTGCAGGTAGGTACTGTAGGTAGGTACTGTATGAAGGTAGTGTAGGTAGGTACTGTAGGTAGGTACTGTAAGTAGGTACTGTAAGTAGGTACTGTAAGTAGGTACTGTAAGTAGGTACTGTAGGTAAGTACCGTATTTAGGTACTGTACATAAATACTGTCGGTAGGTAGGTGCTGTAGGTAGTTTCTCTGGGTAGGTACTGTAGATATGTAATGTAGGTAGGTACTGTAGGTAGGTAGTGTAGGTAATAATAATAATATAAAGTCTTTATTGTGACAAATTTTCAAACTATAACTATAGAAATATATGAAAGACTGTTTTGTGTACATTGGTTTATAAATTAGATGAGTATATAATTTTATCAACGGAAAGTAATATATAAACAGTAGGTAAAATAAATGTAAATAATAGAAATGTTAATGTAGTTATGTGTTAAGGTTTATCATAGCCCACCTCACTAGGCTTAGCCTGTGTTGAGGCAGCTATCTACCAAGTTTATTTATAGTACTATAACGTACCTACAATTATATAAAAATACATCAATACATCATTTACCAAGTTCGTTTATAGTCCTAATAATATACCTACAATTATTTATATGAAAATACATACAATAATTAGGTTGCATCATAACTGCGAATTTGGATGAGTGCACCGGTAAAGGCCCTATCATTACTTTTGATCCAAATTTTTACGCTATCCTTGAAAGTTTTTTGTGAATGACATGTTTTTATTTTATCAGGAAGAATTTTGTACACTATAGATAAGTAATAGGTAGGTACTGATACTGGAACTATTTTTCTTTTCATATTTAATTAATGGAACCGTAAAATACCCGCAATCTGCATCAAACTAAGTGTATCGCACTACGCAACTCGAGTGACTCAGTGATACATAATTGGTACATTAGACTTTGGAAGAAATCTGACCTTCCTTATTCGTTAGCTGCACATCTTATATTCGTGAGAAGCGAACTAATGGGCATTGAGGGATCACTCGGTAATTACTGCACAAGTTTCTGGAAGAGACTGACTGGTACACTTGTTGCAAAATATAGAATAAATAATAACACAAGAAGCGCCTTGTGTGCATGCTTCGTGATCCAAATGTAAGCCGAATTTAGGCCTATGTTTCCAAAACAGTGTTTCACCGTGATTACGAAATTCAAATGCGATGGCGATATACAATTTCAGGCAAGTGTAAGAGAGACAGACTTCGTGTTAAATGGTCTTGAACCTAAAGGTACTAGGTCAGTGACACATTAATTTCAATTCAAATTTATATGGAAGGCAAATCTAGTTTTCTTCTTTATTCTATGTAGCAAGGTCAGCTATATAATATAGGTACGCACCCCAACATTGTCAGAAAGGACAGGTGATGGACAACGGGTTGCATGGAGGAATGAGGGGACATACAATGTTAATTGGGGATGCATATAGTTCTGTATAAAATAGCACAGCTAAGGTGTTATACTGACCATAACACAACCAACTATTGTAAAAACGGTGGCATAAATTCAATATCAAAAATACTAATTTTGGTTGTCTGTAATGATGTGCGTGATGTGAAATATTCCTGCGTAGTGTAATGCGTTAAACTATTGATGTTCAATGAACTTTTTGCTGATTGTGGGAGTGAGAACGTAGGTAGCATAATTATTTTATTATAATAATAATTTTATATGTGATATGTGCATTTCTTTTGTTTAAATTTTTGACAGATCTAAATCTGAATCACTAATGATTTTTAAAGTTTCTTACGCTGTTACATGGTATGAAAATTTCTGAATGTCTCGTATTATTTTTTTAACAGGCCTGAGGCAAATATTATTTAAATACTATCAGCCGAAATTATACTGTTCATTAATTTATACTAGTTTATATTAGTTATCAATCTAGATTTGTGGTGCACTCAGGGGGGGGGGTTCAAGTCCCCCCGCCCCTCCCCCAAAACTTATAAATATATATTTATAATTTTTTACTTTGTAGAAGATTTTTCAAGAAGTAGCTTAGCATTTTATGTGTGCGTATTTTTCTTTACATTAGCTCCACACAGGAGGCCCAGAGAAAATAATTTTCCTCTGGGCATATGTTACCTTTGGGGATGCTGTGTGGAGGGTTTTTTAAAGGAAAGGAAGGAGAGGAAGGAAAGGAAGATCTTGGAAGGAAAAAAAATATTAGGGGCATGTAGGAATCTCTGGGGGTCAGTGTGTCCAGGAGTGAAGGATGTTTGAATTCTTCCCTCCCACAATAGATAGGTCGAGAGAGCCCTGTTAGAGAGGTAAAAATATCTCCATCAACCAGTCTCTTCAAATCCAGCCCGCCATACAGCTGGTGGGCAGACGCATCCGCTACCAAGACCCTGACAATCCTCACCCCTTAAACCCGGGCACCCCTGCCAAGTCACCAAACGCAGTTAACCACTTGGGGTTACCTATAGGGTGTCTGTGCCTTTCGAACAATTTTATACTGTGCTAATGTTTTTCACCAGTTAAGGTATTTGAAAAAGTCAAATTTGTTTGGAAAACGTGCACAAAGTGATATATAGAGACTGATTGAAAAAGGTGATTTAAATAATGTGTGTGGTAATATGGCGGTAGGGACTCTTGTGCGGTATTTAAAAAAACCACGAACTATTCAGATCCCTTATTATGTATCCAAACTTATTGAAATTGACTTCTTCACATGTACGCAAGACATCTGTAAAACTGGTGTTTTCTTGAAATTGGCTTGTTCACATGTACGCAAGACATTTGTAAAACCTGTGTTTTATTGAAATTGGCTTGTTCACATGTACGCAAGACATTTGTAAAACCTGTGTTTTATTGAAATTGGCTTGTTCACATGTACGCAAGACATCTGTAAAACCTTTTTTTTATTTAAATATTGAAGACAATATTAGTGATTTTTTAAACGAAAATCTGAAACAGAAAAATCAGAAAAGGAAACGGTCACATCTGGGACTCGAACCCAGGACCCTTGTCTTTCCGGGACAATGCTCTACCAACTGCGCTAATGGGACCCTATCCTACTCGGTCACTTTTAACTGTATCATACTTCGAATAAGAACTACCAACATTGTCTTCATTTTCTTCACCGCACATTTTTATTGGCAACTATCTTTATGTATGAGTTTATTGCTTTTATTGAGTTATAAATTATAATTATGAATAGAATATTTTCATTATTTTAATTCGGCCACCCTCAACACAAAACCTGGGTGCGCTACACATAAAGCGAAGATGAAAATTGTATTAGTAATATTTCTATGTATATAAGATTGTTTTTTAAATTAGGGCGTAGAGTGATATTTCCAAATGAGGATACTATGCAGTAAAGGGGTAGTTAGGCGAACGGTCATTTAAAATTTTGTTCTGGAACATTCCACCACCACGTGACGACGCTGCATCGACGAGGAATATTGTCCCGCAGTTGCCGTTCAACCGGTGCAGCGATCCAAAATATTTTTTTACCATTTTATCATATATTGTGATAAAATAACGAGAATGAACGTGATGTTGATGATGATATGTATAAAGTTTGTTTTACTATAATGACTATCGTATATAATATTGATCGGAGAGCAACAAATTTCTTAAAATTAGGAATGAGACAAATAGGCGAATTCCGTTCGGGGCGGTTTGGCGAATTCGTCTACCTGCCCCGACGGCATGGAAATTGACGTTTATGCGTGTTATTTCTAATGTATGATTTTTTTTTCACAATAAAAGTTTTCGCCAACTTCCCCAATGGTGTTCGCCAACCAACCCCGAGCAAGGGCTGAATATGAAATACTTCCCAAAAAAAAAAAACTAGAAATAAAACAAGTAGAGTTTTGTCTTTCATTGGTATCAAAACTTGTTTCTAAATACACAATCTTTCTAACTGACACCAAACAGTTTTGATTATTTTGTTTAGCTTTTATTCAAAGAAATACAAAAAGTTCGCCTACCGGCCCCGGTCTCCCCCACACTAGGGTGGAGAGAAATGACCTAACTTTGTATTATGGAAATTGGGAATATATCAAAAGTTGTGGTTTTGCTTCACTAGTTACGGTGTAAAATTACAAAACCGTGAAATTAAATATCTTTTCTTTGCGGATGGTAAGATTTTTTTTTTTGAAAAATCGCAATGAAAAGTATAATGTATATTTTTTCTCATACAAAAAAATGAATTAAAAGTATATAGGTATGTAATAAATAATTATGTCTGCGGAAAAGAAGAGCAGATTAAAAATGCTAATAGTCACATGATTTATCAAGATTTCTGTTTAACTATTTATTTATTTATTTATGTTCTCTATAAAACGGTTATGCACCAATATAGAGGAGAAAATATCTAGAAGAGTTTCCTAGGGTGGGTTTTTTTTCTAACCAATCTACAGTTTTATTCCGAGATTGGTGAAATTTTGCACACTTAACCTACAAAACAGTAGGAAGGCTTATGTCTACACGAGATTTCAATAAACCACCCACCCCTTAAAGCAGAGTTTTAATACTTCTTGAGAAAAATTACGGAGTTTTTTCACAGAGAAATCTACCCTAAACGGTTTTTTAAATTAATTTTCTCCCATGGATCTACGAAATGACTAATTCAGATTTTCAAAAACCAATATATTTACCTGCTTTATGCCTAATAGAAAACGATAATTTTTCACAAAGTTAAGCATCTTTGTATCTACATTTATAAAAAAAGTGAACTAACTAGGTAGGTATATAATGTGAATAAGCCTTTATTATCTTATTTCAATTTATCTGAGTAGGCCTCCGGTTATACAGGGTGTCCGGGGGTAAAGCGCAATAACTTCAGGGGGGATTCTACATGATTTTAAAAGTAGAAAAGACAAATAACTTTTTTCGTAGTTTTTAGGTAAAAAAAGTTGAATTGTTTGTATAGGAAAATAAATATTCTTCTATGAAAAAATTTTTTGGTACGGGAAAAAAGTTATATCTGATTCCCTTTTTAGGTGTAAGAAGGGAACTTTGAAAGATAAAACAAATGTATTTTTTATTAAAACAGTAATTTAGCCGAGTACCCGGAGTTGATCGGTGTTATGAACAGAGCCGTTTTAAGCCTTGAAGCGGCCCATGAGCCGGCATTTATTACAGTTTATAACAAATATTTTTTTCTATTGTATCCTCAATTGGTGTAGATATCTATGTGGTGTGAATGAAGGGTTTAAAATGTGAATTATTTCTTTAATAAATGTACGTACGGAACAAGCGTGTCTTGCGAAAAATGTTCTAGGTCGAACTGCAAACCAGTAAGTGCTTCCGAACTTGCTTACTAAGTCCTTTATAACTGGCCGGGGCCCCCACCCCGAGGTTGGGACCCTAGGCCTTGGCCCCTCGGCCTTAGGCAGAAGCCCGGCCTTGACCGAGACGACGCGTTATGTCTGTATCATTCACTAAACTTGTATTATTAAAAATAACAGATTTGTAGTTATGGCGCCAGTTGTAAACGTTTTTTTCCAAAAATCGTCTAAGGGGTGGGAGGGGGTGTAGCTGTTCCGTCGACGCCCATGACAGCAATAACTGATCGTAAATCCTACACCGCACGGGCCTACTTTCAAGACTGCAGCAAACCATGGAAGTGTTCACGAATATCCCTGAAGATTTAAAATAATTAAAAAGTAATTTAAATTCAATACTAGGGAATACCCACTGGATCCCAAGGGATACCACTTTCCACCAAGGTACTACCGCTAGCATCACAACATCTTGGTATAATGAATTTACCTCCCAACGATTATGTACAACATCAACTATGCTAAATGCTGCTTCAATATGTCCTGAATTTTGTTACGCTCTTACTATTTTATACATCACGAAAAGCCCTTAAAGCACCTTGAGGACCAAAGGGTTAGGATTACCCCCTTCTTATTGCCCTCCCAGAGGCGGTAAAGGTCTGGTGGCCTTTAATGCCACCCTAAAGTCCTCGAGGACGATAGCGCAGTGGTTTTGATCTTGGTTGCCATTTTCCAGTTGGTTAAACATTTCGTTTAGCTGCATCTTTCTGAAAATAAACATTTTGGAATTTATTTTCTGTGTTTTTCTTGTACTTACTAAAGGATAAAAATCCTGCTTCAAGAGTGGGAAAAAGGTGTAAGGTGGTTCTTAAATAAGAAAAAAAATATTGTCATCATCTGATTATGAAAAACTCTGTGTGAAGCCTGAAAAACTCTGGGTGAAGCCTAAGAAACTCTGTGTGAAACCTGGAAAACTCTGTGTGAAGCCTGGGAAACTCTGTGTGAAGCCTGGGAAACACTGTGTGGAGCCTGAGAAAGTCTGTATGAAGCCTGGGAAGATCTGTGTGAAGCCTTTGAAACTCTGTGTGGAGCCTGGGAAACTCTGTGTGAAGCCTGGGAAACTCTGTGTGAAGCCTGGGAAACTCTGTGTGGAGCCTGGGAAAGTCTGTGTGAAGCCTGGGAAGCTTTGTGTGAAGCCTGGGAAGCTTTGTATGAATCCTGGGAAGCTCTGTGTGAAGCCTAGGTAACTCTCGCATGTTCTAGAAGTAAAACTTTTAATTTTAGACTAGAAATTTAGGCAGCTACAGTGTCCACGTTAAGATAAAATCTGTAATTTTTTATTGGGTGAACTGTTTGAAATATGATTTACCTCCATGTACCTACTATTTACCATTTGCACTTGATATTTTATTTATACGATAAAGTTTTTGAAATTCGAATTTGCATCCAAACGTCAACCGTAAAATAGGCAAATTCTCGAAAAAGCTTTTACTTTGTCGCTTGTCATAAATCTTTTTTAAACCACTTTATTTTAAGACGACACAATATCCTGAAATAAAGTGGGAATCATAAGTGAAGAAGGCGTCTACAAAAATATTCGTATTGAACGGACCTACGGACGAATTTGCCCTTGCAGGCCTGGAATGTTGATCTTTCGCGGGCTTTATTGTAATTAATTCTGATTGTATTAACCACCTTGGAAAGTTACTAATACGTCTAGAAAAATTAAATCTGGTGCTTACTACTAATTTTAGAATAGAAAAACCTTTTACACATTTTTCAAACTAAAATATTTTAATGATTAGGTACTATTTTTTTAATCTTAAATGTCAATAACTTACATTCGTGAATATCGGTTTAAAAACGGTATTATTACTACGAATTCATCCAAATTAGTTAAAATGTAAGCCTCGAGCAAATTGCTCTACCGATTTCAGAAGTGTTTTTCGTTCATAAATATATTTAAAAATATAATATATTGAAACTGTTTTAATGAATTATATTAGTTTTAACATTCTCTTTTTGAAACTACTGAAGCAATGTATTCAAATAAAGTCTTTTAAAACAAATTTATGTGATTATATTGTATTAACATATCAATAGTTATTTTTTATTCACCACTACAAAAGCAAGGGTCTGTTTAAAATAATATAAAAATCTTTTTTAAACCTACGAGGAACTTATCTTCCTACAATATTTGAAGTCCTCTCCTGTCTTAGCATTCCTGATAAAAGCAGTCTAGAGCGGTGGTGATGGGTGGTGGTTGTTAGGAAGTGTTTGTGTTGTTTGGGAGCAGCGTTAAATCCCTAATGGTTTAATCAGGCGGTTAATGGTATCCACTCACCCCACCACCCCGTCTGATGTCACCGGGGAAACTATTCACTACCCACTGTCTTACGTACGGAATTAAATCCCTTCAGTTATTATTGTACGGGGTGACTTTGATATGCTTTTAGTGTGTGAATTCTCGTTGGCTCGTTTTATTAAAAGGGATTAAATGTTCGGTGCATTATTCGACTACCATAATACGGACATGTGTCTAGTGTGGTAGTCGAAAAGCATGTAAAAAACCTGTATCCAAATATATTTTTATGAATAAAAAAAAAAAAAAAAATGCAAAACTGAATGGCCCGGATTCACAATATTCAATTGAGGAACGGTGGCAATTCGGGAGGTACGGGTACCGCCTCCCGGGTAGCCATTTATTGAAAAACAAACCAATTGTCTAATTCTTAAAAAAAATTGTGCGATAATCACCTAAGAAATTGAATATAAAGCGTTTTTCAAAGTAACCCCCTGTGAAAAATTTGTGTCACCTTTTCGCATATTATTATTATCTTGTGAGAATATCGGGACGGCACCTGATTAGGGCTGTGTATAGATTTCCAAACAGGGTCCGGGTCTAGGGGTCACTTCAACCTGCGTTATATTGTTAACAATACCATTCCGTGGCTACGCACCACCGTAATGCCGAGGAAGTACAAACGCAAGGATATTTCTATCATTGAAGGATTTTAAATAACCAACTGCTGAAAAAGTCACCATCTGCCAAAACACTTTTTCTTGAAAAAGTAAAGCCTCAATTTAATTTGTGAGGAAGGTATTTGTACTGCCGCCAGGGAACCATTCAATTAATCAACATCTCTACCATAGGTCACCCCCAATAACCAAAGGTTCACTACGTTTGGTGACTTAACAGGGGTGTGTGAGTTTATGGGGTGATGTGTGTCCAGGTCTTGGCGGAAGATGCGTTTGCCAACCAACTGCGAAGCGGGCCAGATCGGGAGATGGGTTGATGAAGACCCCACAACCTCTCCAGCAGGAATCTCTTGACCCAACGCCTTACACCACAGTGGAAGGGATGTACTCATGAGTCTGTCACTCCTGGACACACTGCCCCCAGATTCCGAACCACCATCTTACCTTTTTCGTTCACAGAACTTTCTCTCCTTCCTTCCCTTAAAACGACCATACACACACCATCCAAAATATGTGGAGTTCATAGTAAAAATTCTTAGAAGGGCGCTTTTTTGCAAGTCATGGAGATAATAATAATAATCTCAGTATCGCCCTTGTGAAAGACAAACATCAACTATTGAAACTTCGCGTTGATTGAAATAGCTTTAGATGTGTTTGGTGACCATGTTTAAATACCCAGGTACTTCCTGAAATTCCTCTTCCCTATTTCATCCCCTTCCCTACTACTTTCAGCCTCACAAAATACCCATAAGGGAATGCCATGATAGTTCCACTGTCTCCACAATTTTTTAATAAAAAAAACACCCTTTTGCAAGAAAGGACACACACTTTAAATTTCTTACGTCTAAAACCTTTATTTTTCTTGGTGCGAAAATAAAGATTTTAGCTATGAATGTAAATCTATCGAAGGCATCCATTATATTTCATGTACCATTGTTAAGACTATCCTATCTCACTACCCTTCTAGTTCTTGAGGATAGGAGAGTGGACTTTTCGTGTAGAAAATTATCCTGGAACCTTTGATCTCGGTGTTTAAGACGAATCGCATTATTCCTGTATATTTAGGAGGGAAATTCATCAAGGTATCTAGGCAGCAACCCGCTGTGCCTAGAACCTCCGACACACGGGCCGGTTTTGTCTCCGTTAGGTTGCCGCGGCGAGTGATCGCCACAGTAATCTTGCAACCGCTAGTAGACGTAGACAGTAGACGTAGTCGTACAGAGCTACTGGAATTTAGAGTAAGTAGCGCTGATTGGAATGTCCTACAGTTTATACTGATAACAACTTTAGACAGACAAGACTAGCCTATTGATTGGAAATTTGAGATTTCAGAAGGCGACTAGGTCACATGACCGATGACTAGATCACTCGACTATCAATTTTGCACGTTTCTGGAAACGAGAATTATTATTCATTTGTGTTTTTTCGATACAAGTCACAAACACAGATTAAATCTTTTTTAAAATAACAAAACAATCATAAAAAATGTTGACTTTCTATCATGATTTGAATTACATTTAATTAACAACGGAGCTAGCAAAATATTAACTGATAACTTTTGTTAACTAAAAAAATATTGGTAAATGATTTTTGTGAGTTTTGCGGTGCTATTATAAATATCTGCCACTTCTACATAATTGTCATCTAAGCTATGAATGCATGGTACAAGAGAGTTTATAAGCTAATTGGGTGAAAGAAATTAATGCAGACATACTAGAAAATGTATTAAAAACATCATAGAAACTAAATAATAGAAAATCAAAGAAATCTACCAGTCCGCCTCAGCACAGGACTACTTAGTGAGGAGGACTAAGAACAAACAGATGAAATATTATAGATTATCATATATTGTAACTCTCACCAAACCTGTAATTAAATAGACACTAATAAAAAATAAAAATAAATTAAAAATGATATTGACATTATTATTGTCACTTTATAAGGAAGTGGAATGAAATCAGATTTAATAATGCAGGGCTGTCATCAAACGAATAACTAACTAATGGGTTAAAAAAGAAACACGACGTCAGATACTTTAGAACGTCTTTTAAATTGGACATGTTCTAATCGAGTCGCCGCCACGTTTAGTAGCTGATAGTTGAGTCACGCGCAGCGAGTACTTCATACCGGGTAGCGTTGTCGTTACTATTCAAGTAGCAGCGGCAAATTTTGCCGCGTGTGACCGAGGCTTAACAGACATGTAAAATTTTACAAGAGACTGTCCCTAACCTCTGCCTTTATCCACCGCCCTAATATAACTCGGTAAATATGACCCTTGTTAATTGATTGAAGCCTCGTTACACATTGATTAACAAAACAAAGACTTCCAACTTACTTTTGGCTTAAGGCAAAGTATGATGTTATTGAAGAACTTGAAATGACCAAAAAATTGTGTTTCTCAAAGGAAGATTGATAATGATAATGTGATTTTATCAAATAATCTGCTTTAGTTTGAATACTAGAAAAATCAAGAGAGTTAACAACATTCTTTATTTACCTAATAGTTAATCGCTGCTCTGTGTGAGTTTCTAAACTCTACAAGACTTCTTTTATCATTCAAACAATATTCCAATGCAGAACTTGGTGGAAATGATGCTGAAAACTTGAAAAAAGATTAATAAGAAAACTCTGCAGCTATGTTATTATGAATTGGAAAATTAGAAATATTAGGTTAGTTAGATTAGATAGGTTCACATTCACTGGGGCTGGAATACATTAGAAAAACTTGAAATTGCATGAATCATTATTATTTCATAAAATTCACTTTAATGCAATAATCAGAAATCAGTAGTATTACTGATGTAAATATATCCAAGCAATGATATTATTACTATTGTTAATATATACAATAAGTCATAATATTACTGATGTGAATATATTCAAGAAATCATATTTTTACTATTGTAAATATATCCAAGAAATCATAATATTACTGATGTGAATATATTCAAGAAATCATATTATTACTATTGTAAATATATCCAAGAAATCATAATATTACTGATGAAAAAATATCCAAGAAATCATAATATTACTGATGTGAATATATTCAAGAAATCATATTATTACTATTGTTAATATATCCAAGATATCATAATATTACTGATGTGAATATATTCAAGAAATCATACTTTTACTATTGTTAATATATCCAAGAAATCATAATATTACTGATGAAAAAAAAAAACAAGAAATCATAATATTACTGATGTGAATATATTCAAGAAATCATATTATTACTATTGTAAAAATATCCAAAAAATCATATTATTACTATTGTTAATATATCCAAGAAATCACAATATTACTGATGTGAATAAATCCAAGAAATCATAATATTACTGATCACTTTTCATGATTCTTCATTTAACGACTATGGCAAAAAAAACAGGTACGTATCTAATTTACTTTTTGAAATATAGTGATTTATACCTACAAAAACCGAAGCCGTCAATGTGACGGTTAGGGCCATTGAGCTCAGTTTGTTTACAACATACCCATTCCACCTTGCAAAATAATAGTACTAATCTGTATGTCTCTTTCTTTTGATATCACATATCATTCGAACTTGATCTATACGTTGATTGTTCGCTGTCTTTTGGAGTCAGTTGTTGAACCTTTTGAACGCGTTAATTTGCTCCGTTTTATCTATACCCGTACGCGGTACATATTTTCAAATACCTATGCATGCAATTAAATATCAAATTATAGCATTCTGGCATGATTTATTGGACTATATAGACAGAACAGATTATTCTCCACAATATGAAAACAAATCCTCGTGTGTCAACACTCTTAGATGTTTATAAAAACGAAAACATAAAATTTCATACAAAGACGTACCGTATCTTTTGAATGTGGTCCCGCCATTCACTCGGCGTCATAAATAAACCACTCTCGGTGTGTGTGTACTTAGGCCACTGTGTTTATAGACACAAGTGGGACACCATGATCACTTAGTTATGAAAAGTTGTGAATGACAAACTAGTACTAACGCCATCCGTTGACAAAAATGTAAACTAAAGGACTAAAAGGCGTGAAGAGGCGCACTTGGTTATCGATCTTTTTTTATGAAATACAATTTTATTTTTGAGAAATTCTTGTAGATGTCAGCATCGTGATAGTTCTACGAATGTCCAAGTGAGCAAGAAATACATTTATGACGAAAGAGAGCGGGAATATCGGCCGTCAAAGTTGCCGTATCAACTGTTGATACAGCCGCGTGTGAGTATAGACTTTTTGCCGTAACAACAGTTGATACGGCCGCGTGAAAAGAGTATTCTATTTCATTTTGATCTCTGCGCACGTATTTCAAATCTCCGATTATTCGTTTCGTTTGTGTTTTTGTAGATTATATTCTACCAAATGTTTACTTAATTAAATAAAGTAAGCAATTTAATTAGTTATTGATTTATTTATTTTATATTATACCAAAAATTACACTCACATGTGATCAGACGTCAATATGAAGGTTGCGGTCTTTATATATGTGTAGCAGTACCAGTAACTCTATAATTTAAACATATTTCTTTCTTAGTGCGACAATAATCTAAAACATTCATAAAAATATATTTATAAAAAAAAAACAAATAAAATGAAAAATGTAATTGAAAATACACAAAAATAACACTATTTATGTGTTTTCAAAACATCTTCTAGAGACACCGTGTGGCGCCGATTTACATAACTAAATTACCTACCACTAATTTCTAGAGCAATCAATATTTTTGTGTAAGCAAATTACTGATTCCTGATGTTTTTTTTGCGATTTGTCATTGCTATATTCAGCTGGTGTAGTTCAAAATTGGCTTAAAATCAACTCGCTTACCCTTAATATAAACAAAACAAAATATATAACATTTTCAATAAACGCAAGGAGCCAACCAATAAAATCACTAGAACTAAAACTACACGAATGCCATGGAAATAATATACAATGTTACTGCCCCGTCATCGAAAAAACACAAAACATAAAATATCTCGGAGTAATAATCGACGAAAATCTTAGATGGGACCTACACATCAAAGGTATTACGGAAAAACTCACAAGCCTTATATATTTCTTTAAAAATCTAAGAAACGTATTAAATAAAAAGGATATGAAAAAGGTCTACTACGCATTATGTCATTCTCGAATTGAATATGGAATCATAGGATGGGGATCTGCTACACATACGTACCTACACAACCTGAATACGATTCAAAAAGGAATCATAAAGACCATATTGAAAGTACCAATTAGAACGCCTTCAATTGAAATATTCAATTCCTTTGACGTACCAAATGTACAGCAAATATATGCCAAAAATATATTATTGAAGCTCTTCAAAAATAACAAATCCTCTACTAGACTGTGTATGCATAACACTAGATCGAACAAAAATGATATAAAAAATATTCCAATTTATAAAACCACATTCGGACAAAGAAACTATACATACTTTGCAACAAAACTCCATAACATCCTTCCCCAAGACATAAAACTAATAAAAAATCCTAATGAATACAAATCATTAATAAAAATATGGCTGAAAGAGGTCAATGAAAAAACCCTAATGAAAACACTAAAAACGATATAGAAGAAACTAAAAACGACATAGAAGACACTAAAAACGACATAGAAGACAAATAAACCATATTTAAATAACTTTAGTCCGCCTCGGCACAGGACCCCCTAGTGAGGAGGACTAAGAAATACAATATTTTATACTTAATTTCACCATTATATTTTGTATGTAACAATTATTTTATATAGTCGCTAAAATAAAAAAAAAAAAAAAAAAAAGTTAATTTGTAGGTGCCTATCTACTACCTACCTACTATTTCTATTGTTTCTCAGGTCGTGTCGTATGCTGTGAACTGTGTTATTATTAGATAATAGACTCTAAACAAATGTAATTTATTTTGTCTTTCATATTTGAGAGGGAGAGCTGGGGTGTGAAGGCCATATAACATAAAATATATTTGCAAATATGTTAATGCGAATACGAATACAAGTTTAAAATTTAAAACATCCCTCGTTTGAATTTCAATTTCCCCCCACCCTTGTTCATAAATTCCATGAAAGATCCTGCTCTGCATTTCAGCGCAGCGTTCCAACCATTATTCCGTTTTTTTGTTTGTTTTAAATTTGTTTACAGCAACAACATTGTGAATATTTTAACATGTACTTACACTTGTTACTTAATAAATCTAAAAATTTATTATATAATGGCAAACGATATTTTCGGGATGTATGATTTTTAAAAATTCTTTTAGTACCACAGAAGAGTCCCAACTTCCCATTGTTAGTTCATTACAATGCATTCTAACTATCATTGTGGGCGTTCATGCAAAAATTCCCGGACACATACCTACGAATGTCTCTGAAATTGGATGACGTGACAGCTGCAGTTAATATACGAGATAATTGTCGGTCCTTCCCAATCACGCTTTATTACAGTTGTTAATACGGTTAACTCCAGTTCCTGGGGATGCAGGTTAAATCCTCAGTCAAATCGTTTTTTTATTTATTTGTGTATGTTTTTTAAGACCTCGTAATTTAAAAATTAATAACCGTGTACACAAAACTATTTAATCAAAAAGGAACTACATGTTTTAAAACCAATGGTTTGTTCGTTTTTTCCCTTGTTGATTAAATAGTGGTGTATACAAAGTTATTTATTTAATTTAAATCGAAATGATGCCAAGGTGATGTAATTATTGAAAAAGACATTATAATGGTTAAAACTTTTGATGAAAATTGATGTTTTATAATAAAATTATGTTTTTTTTTTTAATGCATAATTTCATAATATTTGACCATTGGAAAAATAATTATTTTGAGATTGTACCAAACTAATACCGATACATAATAATATTTAAAATACGTACATATTATAATAATAAATATTTTTTCTTTTTATTTCTTTCGTTTCAATTAATTTCTTGAAATTCGTTTATTTTTTTTTCTTCTCATTACCTTTAGGATAATTAAAATAAAATTAGATTATTGGCCCCTCGGTACAGGCTCAGCCTAGTAAATAGTTTCATAACAGCCTAAGTTTATACCAAAAAATATTGATACTTTCTATGTGTATGGCTTATAATTTATAAAAAAATATGAATAAATATTGTAATACTAATTACAAAACCGTTTGCATTAAAGTTTTGATATTTTTAATTTGTTTAGCACTAAAAAAATAATAAGCGCAATTATTTTGAGAGAACCAAGAGACCAGTTGGAGAGGTCAAAGGGTCTCCCCAAACCAGCCTCTCCTGATCTGGCATGCCACGCAGCTGGTGGGCAGACGCATCCTGAACACACCTCACCCGATGTTTTTATTTATTTATTAATTAATTATAACGCATGATAGCTGTTTCGCCTTCCCAATATTGTGTTGAAACCACTGGTAAATGATATTGTGATAGTATTTAGGCTTGACACTTGAAACAAATTTCAACACGTTTAGATTTTAAAAAAGGATTTGTTAAGTATGCACTATTTCGAAACATGATATACGTGTATTAGTCACCTTAGATCATTTGATCTGAGATAGTCACTGTTCGTTGCCAATCAACCACCTTTCGAATAGAACATCAGTTCCAGATGATTTATTTATTTATTTATTTTGTAAGAAACAAACAGCTTTTACATAATATAAAATGATAGATATAAATATACAAGTTAACTGAAGTCAAGCCAAAGAAGTTTTTTTATGCTAAAGTTCATTGGAAATGAAGTTTTAATATCTTAAAATTCATTTGGTGTTAAAGGAAGGGGAGAGGAAGAGGAAAATAGGAAGAGGATAGGAGATGCTCCCGATACATTCCATACTTTCATATATTATTAATAATCGATCGTACGCATTTCTTCATATCGATATTTCTTTAGGTTATTACCAAAAATGTCAATGCTGTAAAATTTTGTATTATATTGTGCACATATACGAGGATTTGGGGAATTTTTTCGAATGTTTGTTCCACACGAATGTAGATAAAATAAATCAGATTGTCAGGTTGATCTGGACGGAATATGAAGATTTATTAAATTGGTAAGTTCTGGTGAGTCCAGAAAATTATTTAGGATTTTAAGCAATAAGATTTGATCAAAAACTAGACGTCGTGTTTGGAGGGAGTTAAAATTATGAAATTTAATGGATTCGGTATAATTTGAGAATTTTAAGTTTAGTTTATAATTTATGTGTTTAAAATTTTTTTTTGAATTCTTTCTATTCTTTCGATATGGGCTTGGTATAAAGGAGTCCAGATCGGTGTACAGTGTTCCAGGTGCGGGCGAATATATGAGGTGTAAAGGGAATAATATAGAGTGTTTATGTTGTCGAAGGGTTTTGCTATGCGAATTATAAATCCCAGCATTTTATTAGCTTTGTTAATGATTTCATCAGTGTGTTGGATAAAGTTTAATTTAACATCCAGTGTAAACCCAAGGTCCCTGATATATTTTACTTCATTGATGTGTGTGCCGTTTTCTGTGTATTATGCAAAGATGATGCAAACAGTGTGTAACATGCGATGATAGAAATCTCTTGTTGAAGTGCCAAACTACTTAATTAGATTTGGAATTAATCGAAGATTTCTAAGAGCGTGGACTTTTGAAATAATTACGATAAAGGTTCTTGCAAATTGGCTAAAATATGGCCAAAAACGCTCCAGTGGTTAGATCGTAACATTGTTACTTCACAATAAATCAGCAAGTCAGTTTAAAGAAAATACAATTTCTGCAGGCACTACAGATATTAAAAAATAAATAAAACTATTGAAAATATTGTATACAGTAGTTGAAAATCTCTTTTCAAAAATGCATTGTCATAAACTCGCACTTGGCACTTAATTTTGTTTCCCCCCTAAACTTATAATCACGGAACAAAGCTTTGAATTCAAAAACGTTCCTCGTTCGAATTTCAATTTCATCTGTGTTCATAAAGTCCAGAGAGATCCCGCATTGCATTTGTGAGCAGCTTTCCAACGTAGATATAAACTTCTTACTTAATAGTTTCAATAGTTCAACAATAATTTATTTACCGTCGAATATGAAATGAAGTATAAATAAGCACTATTTTTTAACATTAAGATTTCTACGTGTAAGTGTAGAAAGTGCTTTGGTCGCATATAGACATATTTATGCACTAACTTTATCATAAACACATTGATGTTTGCATATAAACTTCATTATTCAGCACATTGTTGAGATCTACGTGTGATGGAATTCAAAGGTTTCCGTTTCATAAATTACCAAAAGGTTGGGTTATAAAAAAATTATTTAAAAAAAATATTTTTTTTCGTGTCTTCATCAATATTCAATAATTAAAAGAGTTTACTTATTCACGAGTTGTTCAATGTAATTATTATTAGGCGCGATAGCTGTTTCGCCTTTCGAAGTCATTATTTAACACAAATAAAGCCAATTACAGTAATATTCCGAAATAATGCAACGCTATGTAATATATTGAAAAAACTGGCCGGTCTTTGAACACTAGATTTAAATAAAAATTTTTTTAATTATTTGGAATCTCACTTTCCGAACGATAAGAACCAGTAGTATAATTTATTGGTTTGTCATCTTGTGTGGCATCTCTTACGTAAATGTTAAAATAATATTTTGGTGTATCTCACGCCAAGAAAATGACAAACGAATGCCTCCCCTGAAATTTTTATTTTTGTAGTGTTGATAAATATGGTGACCGGATAAATCATCAAAATGATAATTCATCACATTTTAAAAAGTTATATAAAGTCATGGAAAGTGATGAAATAAAAACTTTATTAACTGGGTTAAGTAAGTTAAGTTATGTTTAATTTTTTTTTCATCGTTTCTAATGACTTTATGGCACTTTTTAAAGGTGTGTTGAATTGTCGCTGTGTTGAGTTATCATGGAACCGATAAATATATGCAAAACCCCTCAACGTTAGATTATGTAGATTTATGTTAGGATATTTAGTTTATGTAATTTTAAGATGTCTCCATAGGTGTCACTAGTAATGCCACGTGAAAGAGATAACATGTCGGCCATACCCGAATGGTTACGAGTACACCCAGGCGAACATCTCAATACGAATTCCCTCCCGCAATAGAATAACTTAGAATTTTCTATTGTACGGAGCAGTTAGATATTCATTGCAAAGATCTTACGACAATAAATTTAATCCTAATCTCAGACGAACCGAAGTAATTATTGAAATCTCCTGGTCATCAAATTAAGAAGAGAATTAAAATACACCACAATTTTTGACAAAACATTTCCAGCATGTAACTTGCAGAATTAATAATTAGAACTCTTACTATAAATCATCATAGCAGTATTAACATTTACAAGGTTCCTGTGGTTCTCTTTATTATTAGGTAGTTGCAGGGAAATGTTACAATTCTAAGAATCCTTTAGGTCTGAATACCAAACAAAACTCAACAGTAGAATTTTAAAATACAGATATTTTCAGTTAGAGTTCCCGTGGCTTTTCGCCCGGGAATTATATTTTAAATGCAGCGGCGGAATTAAACCATGCACGCGATATAAATATGTAGTGTCCGCAGTTTTAGGTGTTCGGCACTTTGCATTCAGTTTTCGGCATTCAGTATTGGGAATTCGGTATTCGGTTTGCCGACCGACTGCATCTCATTAAGTAGAGGTTTTATGTGAAGCATAGTGCATCTTTTATTTCGTATGATTAATTATTCTGTAACTACAATCATAATTCCCCATCAGTGATAATCATATTTACTGCCAATCTGTAAACGATCAATTGGTCTGACATAAACATCGATAATTTGTATGGAATGTCTCCAGCAGCACTGGCGGCTTCCATAGTAGAGGAGTAAAGTTCTCAAGTATTTTTTTATTTGATTAAATTTAATTATTTCACAATTTAACCAATCAAAATAATATAAGGTAAATTTGCCGCAAGTTCTATAGCGGAAGATACTCTCAGTATTATCTCAGTAAGACCAACATTCGGAATTAAAACGTTGCCTGAAATGGCTTTAGACGTGTTTGTTTACCAGATCGGAAGAGCCTGGTATTTCCGCACTATCCTCTTCGCAATCTACTTTCTCTCCCCACTGCCTCCAGCCTCACAACATAGCCCAAATGTGGATGCCATAGTCTCACTGGCTTTTAAGATGGTTGGGAGCAGTTGGGACTCTTATACGGTATTCACATAAAATAGCACTTTAGTGTAAAGACTTAAGATATCTGAAACCATTTTTTATTGTCACATTTCATTATCCTGATTTTTTCCCATTCTGTTTTACGAATTTATTCCGAACAGTATAACATACGACATTAGTTAGTGTAATAATATTAGTTTGACGATAAAAAAATAGTCAAATAGTTATAAGTAACTAGCAGTTGAAAACCCGCTCCACGGGTTTTTGCTGCTAGGCCCTGCGGGCGGCACTTAGTTGGGCTGCGCCCAGTTTAAGTGATACTAACAACAGTTACATTTCATAGATAGATATTAGGTCATTCACAGAGAGAGGGTGAGTATATATTGTTAAAACACGGAACAGGAAGGAGTTAATGAATAATAAAATGATCAATTTAGGCATAATAAGAATGACAGTTGTTTGAATAAATGAAATTTTACGTATTTGTGATGGATTATTTCAAATGAAATACTATTATTGACTACATGTCTACAACTGATATTAACTGTTATGGTACCTAATATAATTTGCTCATAGGAGACTTGCAGTGCTAAAATATGTGTTACAACCGTCAATGTCTATAAGTTGAATCAATATCGTATAGTTTGTCACAACAATTAAAGATAGTTATAACAAAGTTGACTGAAATAATAGATTATTACATATTGATTAATTGTACCCGTGTTTATGGATAAAAGGAGGGTAATTGTGCGATGTGATTAGCAGTGGGTTTAATTAAAAGGTGTGAATTTTACTCCAACTGGTGGTAATTCTTTACCTAAAACTGTTACTGTATCTAATAAAGTTTAAAGTTAGATTATATATACACCTTCATCAGGAGAGTAAAAATCTATATATAAAGGTAGATTATTACAATATAGCGCCCCTGAGGTGATATCTCACAAAAGCGGCGCTACGCAAATTGTCCAATTAATAAATAAATATAATGTTTACATTTTATTATGCACGTATGCATTGATATACAATGGAAATAGATAAAATAATGTTATCCGATTAAACTTTATTTGATTAAAAAACAAATAACTTTTTTAACTTCACTTTATTATATACAACTAATACATGTTTCATGAACGAAGTATACACCGAATTCAAAAATTAAATATAGATTACAATTGGAAAAAAGAAGTGGAAGGAGGGGGGAGGGGTAAGAGTAGGCTGGGTTTATAAGAATTAGGAATTACAATATGAAAGACCAGTTAAGTGGGAAAATATTTAAAAGAGAGTTAAGAAAAAAAATTCTTGTTAATTACATGTACTTTTATAAACATGTTCTCTTATTTCTAAAATTTCAAAATTATTTATTTGTGATGCTTTATATCCTGTGTGAAGTATTTTAAGACCTGAAAAAAAATTGCATATAACCATAAAACAATATATTCATAAGACAAATAACATTTAATAACGGTTATTCTAATAAATCGATAGTTGAAATACTAAATAAAAAATTAAACATTTTCTCTTCAAACGGTATTTTTACCCTATTTCTTAAGATATAAATAAACAATAGCGTAGAATTCTGTTTGTGGATAACGACACTTCTAAAATTATATATATAAACATTCCTGGTACTATTCAACCGGCGTTTTACACTAATAACAGAATAAATAAATATATTCTTAATAATAAAGATGGCGAAAATCAAACAAAAAAATCAGGAGTTTATAAACTCAATTGAGCTGGATTGTAATTTATTTTACAAAGATAGAACCAATAGAAACTTTGAAGTCAGAACTAAAAAATATCTTAGGGTTCTAAATGGAAATAGTAAATCTGAGTTTGCAAATCATCTTTTGAAACACACTTTCGATAAAAATTCAGGTCTTAAAATACTTCACTCAGGATTAAAGCATCGCCAATAAATAATTTTGAAATTTTAGAAATTAGAAAACATGTCAATATAAAATCTGATATAATTAATAAGCAAAAAAAAATATAAATAATAATGAAAAATGCCATTGCAAAGTTGAAATAAACTTCCAGAAGAAATCTTATTATTAAACGCTTGATGTTCAAGTAATTTTGCATATTTAAATATACGCGCCAGTCATTTGGTTCGTTCTGACACCGCCAGAGGTGCGCTCTGTCGGCCACCTATTGCCGCGGTGCGGATCGGGTATCGGCCATATTGAATTAACGCGTGCTTTTTTCGTCAAACGTCAAACGTAATCACGTAATTGTGGATAATTTTCACTGTAATGTAATTAATCCAATGGATTATGAACTTTCTAAGACATATTTTCTTCGATATTATCCAAATATTGTA
Organism: Hesperophylax consimilis; assembly: GCF_061612785.1. Classification (NCBI taxonomy): domain Eukaryota; kingdom Metazoa; phylum Arthropoda; class Insecta; order Trichoptera; family Limnephilidae; genus Hesperophylax; species Hesperophylax consimilis. The sequence continues at coordinate 29,860,593 of NC_142857.1, read as the reverse complement.
TGAGCAGAAAAGATATTTTTGAAGAAATATCGTATTACATGTGGCGATTCTATTTCAGTATGAAATCGTGTCTTAATTTTTAATGTCTTATTTAAACACAATTTGAATTTGACCAATCACAGGGCCTACATCGTCCAGACGCTGGGACAATAATACTATCAGATACATTACATACAAATTACGGCAAAAATAGGTCATCACGATAACAAAACTGCTTATGAATTACAGCTTCAAATTAACGTGAAAGTGGATTATAAAAAAATAAACGAAACGAAATCAAAGTCAAAACCTGAAGGATTCCAACATATTTTTTAATACATGCAGTACCTTTAGAAGAAAATTGAAAGCTGTTTTCCTACAAAATAACATTTTAGAATTAATTGACTTTACCCTCTATTCTCTAAAAAATATTTTTTGATGGATATTGTGCACTTTCTCTTATTCTTTAATTAATAATTGTCAATAAAATGCCACTTATACTTTGTAATATTGTATTTGTTAAGGCTTATTATTATTATTTTTAAAGGATGAGACTAAATCAGTGAGATATAGTTAGGATGCAAGCGAATTCTCCAATTATTTTTTTTTTGCTGTCATGTTTATAACTGTTTATAGCTGTGTTTTCTCCAATAAAAAATGAATTAGTGTTTGCTGGAATTGGGTAATAGTATGTGTACGAATGAACAAGATATGGAAGGAGGTAAAACAGGATGATCAATCACTTACCACACAGCACAATCACAATATAGTAAGTTCCACCGCAATGCCTCGAGGTAATTCTCGCCACAACAAAGCCAATGTGTACTTAAAACGATGTTATGCACTTTAAAGATTGTTTATTTTTGATTTTTCATTATTTTTATTTCTTGCTAGAGCAACCTCGATGAGTTACAAAATTCATTGAAGACGAGAGGAACTTACAATACATGGGTGGGAGTTAATAGGCATAATTTTACATTGACATTTCGATATCAAAATTATAAATTTCATATAAAAAAACAGTACAAAAACAGAAAAAGGGAGGTTAAGTAGAACAAACAAGAAGTAACAAAAAAGGAAACAGACAGGGATATACACATAAGCACAGAGACGTTTTTATGTAGTTTTTATATGTTTCAAAAAAATATTCTTTTAAAGCCTTTCTTTGAATTTTTGGATTATGCTGGCTGTTTTTATACATATCTGGAAGAGAGTTATGGAGTGTTTAGGCAATATAGTTAAGAGATTTTATTCCATATTTCGTAGAGTCTGTTAGAGGAATGCGGATTTAATTGTTATTCCGAGTATTTTGGTTGTGGATGTCGTGATTGTAAAGTAGCCTGATGTTAGTGTGAGTTGATTGTTGGTTAATTTGTAGGATTGTGCTCGTGATTTCATGTTTGGGAAGGACTGTGATTGGAAGGATACCGGAAATTGAATAGATGTCCTTGACATGTTTGTCCCATGAAAGACCTAGAACATCTTCCTTATTCCTTATTCTGTTTTCAAAACAATTGCACTCGATTTTGCACTATTTGTGTTACCATTGTTCCGAATTTCAAATACTTTTCCAGCAATGTGATGGTCAGGGAGAGATAGGAAATGAATAGTTGATATCTTGGTAGGAACTATAATATTAGGAAGAAGCATATTCTCATTTCAAAACCAAACATCGGTAATAACTTCGCTTCAAGGAATGTATGAATTTACCTTACATTATAAATAATTGTTTTTTTATCAAAATACTTATTAATGTAAATAATTTTACTATAATATTGCATTTCACAGTAGTCATAAGACTACCATCCACGTGATATACCTACGCGGTAGTTTATTACGTTATTATTTAGTATTTTTGTCAAAGAAAAATATTGGATACAATTTCTAAAAAAATAATACAGAGAATCTGTATTTTCATCTCACCCCCATCATTTTACAAAGACATCAAAGCCATATGGAATCAGCACAAAATATCTGGCGACCTTTTGCATACAATACCATCTTCGATTTCCCCCACACAAACGGTCCGTGAGATGAAAAAGAAGATGTGTTCTCGACAGACGTTAGCGTGATATTGCATTTTCAATATTTTCATCGCCTGGTAGAACAGTAGGCTTCACTAAGAATAGATTTTTTATTATGTATTATGATTTTCTTCATTTGTATGTATATAAAACATAGGTAAAAAAATATTTTAAAATTTAAATAACATTTACATTGACAGAATTTAGTGGTAATTTAAGTGTGAATTTAGTAAGACCCTTGAGGTAGTTGTTTGATACGAAAAGTTTATAGCATTCCAGGAGCATTCTGTGCACTGTCAATATTGTGATGTATTATTCCAAAGCTGTTACTGTAAGGTCCTCGTTCCTCCTACTCGTTACTAAACTGAAAACTTCGTAATTATTTAATAATTATTAACTTTGTTAACTTCATTCACCATAACACAGAGAGATCCGTAACGTGGCAGGCGAAATAATGCAAAAAAATCAACCCCTAAAAAGTGTTTTTAATATAAGAAAACATTTTTTATTAATACATGTATTTAAAAATACGCATTTTTTGGTTGACTGAAGTTTGAACCTTCTTCCGAGGGACTGGAGTAAAAAGCTCTACCAACATCGATTAAAACTGAGTCAAATACCGATTGAGTAGGACCGACATTGATTTCGTATATTAATTGGTGAAATCCCATTTCATAGAAATGAGTACATATCCACGTGTATACACGTGATTGCCATCAAAAGTTGATAGAATGCGTTGTCATCGACAACGAGTTTATCTGCCGAGTTTCAGCTCAATTGAATGTCTGGAAGTGGGTTAACTCATTCCCGAAAACACAAGTGGAATTCGAATAGATACATTTAAAAAATAACTTTATACTCTGCCAAGTACAATAAAGAGTATTTTAAAGGGTATTTTGACAATATTTGTTCGTGGATGAAAAATTAGCCGAAGTATCTGAAATTATATTTGAAATTAAATCTTGAAAAAATATTGTTTCCATTTTTGAAATTTTTATTTTTTTATTTTTTTATTTACGAATGAAGCTTTCTTTTCTGTAAACTCTCTGGTCCCCGCTAATATTCCGGACAACCCGTGAAATATCAGGGGCATTATTTTGGGAAAGAGCTTACCTTATGGATATTTCATAACCTCGGCGTGTCGGCAGCTCCGATCCGTCCATAAGTAATACGGGTTTCGGTTCGAGTTCTGGCTACTGTGGTAGCCGGTGGCTGGTGGCTGGTGGCTGGTCCATGTATATCGGGCTGCTCTTTCACGGCGGGTTAACTGAGCTTTTAATAATATTACTTAGGGTCGCATTAACATGCTAAATATCATGGTAGTAGCTTATGTTTTAAATTGTTTGGAAATTTCATTGCACGCTTCTAGGAAACGTTTTCCACAATGCAGGTTCATAAATAAAAATAAAAAGTAATATTTTGGACACCTTTGTAATAAAGCGACCACATATTTATATTATGAAATAAAAACATACATTTGTTTTAAGACAATTTTGAAAAAAATATTATATTTAAAAAAGTAACTACACACTATGGCCTATATTACAATTATTAAGATATTAGGTTTGAAGCTCGACTGAACCCTGTCGTAATTAATGTTTTACCGAGTGTATGAAAGGGGTTTTCTCTTTTGAATTTAAAAACTAACATAAGATACAAGATGGTAAAAGAAAACATGGCACGATCAAGTGAATCAGATACTTGAGTCGGGCCGTGTCAAGAGTCAGAATCAAATAGAATATGTATGAATGTGAATGAGGCAAGAAGTGTGTGCCAAGACGTAGTTGTTTGGCGGTTCGTCCTGTTTACCTACCCCTGCGGGGAAACGCTAAACGCATTATCTCTACTTTGGAATGAGAAGAATTTGGAAGGAGTCGAATTAAAATCGGAAAAATGTAGTTTTTTAATAGTAAACATGTGAATTTCATGATACTACATGAAGTGAACGGTAGAAAAATGGGGATGTCCGAGGACGAATTATTTATGGTGAAATAAAATGTATGTGATGGACGTTGAAAGAGATGTAAGTGATGGACGTAGAAAGAGATGTAAATGAAGGACGTAGAAAGAGATATAAGTGATGGACGTAGAAAGAGATGTAGTGATGGACGTCGAAAGAGATGTAAGTGATGGACGTAGAAAGAGATATAAGTGATGGACGTAGAAAGAGATATAAGTGAAGGACGTAGAAAGAGATGTAAGTGATGGACATAGAAAGAGATATAAGTGATGGACGTAGAAAGAGATGTAAGTGATGGAATAGAAAGAGATATAAGTGATGGACGTAGAAAGAGATGTAAGCGATGGACGTAGAAAGAGATGTAAGTGATGGACGTAGAAAGAGATATACGCGATGGACGTAGAAAGAGATATACGCGATGGACGTAGAAAGAGATATACGCGATGGAAGTAGAAAGAGATATACGTGATGGACGTAGAAAGAGATGTAAGTGATGGACGTAGAAAGAGATATAAGTGATGGACGTAGAAAGAGAGGTGTAAGGAGATCGTATGACTTGAAGACATGGCACAAGTGAAACAAATATTTATTTAAATACAATAATATAAAAATGTACCTAGTTGTCAGTCATTCTAAATTTCACAGCCTCAAACTTTACCACAAACATTTCTAAGTTCCCGAGCAACAACAGTTAAACCCCACCAAGTACATTATATTTATAAAAAATCAATTTTAGTGATCTCGACTGCGCTTCAATCTTAAATTATCTTAAAGTTTTTTTGGGGTATTATTCCGTGTTCCGCTACCTCATTTTTAGCCAAAGTTTCCGACAGGATTACAGTGTCTATCATCAGGGCACATCTGTCACATTTGGGCCGTGAAAATCTCAAATTAAATTATCTTGATAAAACTTTGACCGTTTCTCGACCTTCCACTTAAAAGCTTATTTTTTGTTAGCTTAGAATTATTTTTTTTTACAATTATATTCAAACTGATAATTACTAATTTTATTTAATTATTACTTCTTGTTAAAACCCTGTAAAGGTATTGAGAAATTAATTTTAATGAAAATACGAGTATATCCGAAATGTTAATAAAACCCGTAAATCCGTAACGAATATACCAAATTCCCTCACCTTTAATAGCACTCGTAAATAAACGATGTTTCCGAACTAAAATACGTAGAAAACAAAAAGGCTTCGTAGTATTAAACTTCAAACAAAATCGATGGAATTAATGATGCCCGCATCAAAACATTCAATTTAGTTTTAACTCACAAATGGTAACCAACTTATTCCCTTGCAAACAAAATAAGCAAACGCAAAACCGAATAAAACACCCCAGTTTGATTAAACGTGGATTTAATTGGAATAAAAGTTCGATAAGCCCATTAACGAAAATTTGCTGATTTGTTAAAAACGTTATTGAGGAAGAGTATTTGATTCATAAATATTAAATATTGAGATATCGGAGCGTGGATGTTCTCATTTGAATATTCTACCTCTAAGAAGGGATTTCGGGACCTACTTTGGCCGGAGTTAAGAAATATAATTAAGTTGTTGGAAACAGTCGTCGATTTGGTTGGATTATTTAAATTTATTCCGTTTACCTACTTCGGGCTAGGGATGGTGACTTTGTCATTATAACGAAATATCTTCTAACATTATAACACGCCTTGTTTCTCGAAATAGCCACCGTATTCGTGTATTCTTATTCTTCTTCTGCTTCGTAAACCTTCTTTTAATCACGGACTTTCCACAAATAAATGTCTTATAAAAGTAAACATAATTTTTTAATTTCTTCCCGTATCTTTCGATTTTCCTGTTTGGATCTTTCAGTAGCACTGCAGACTCTGCAACTACTTACCCCAACTTAGTCTAGGAGGACAACTGGATGTCTTTAATTTATATTATACTATTTTGAAACACACCCCGCATTCCCTTCCTACCACGAAAATGTTTAAAGTTGAATTGAGACTCACGATTCAATTGGATAGTGTTCATTTTATATATGTTTTTTGTTTAATTTCAGAAATTACTTTTCTTTAAAAAAATTGGCCCTGACAAAAATTATTTTCCTCCAGGTCCCTTTGTGGAGTGTGGAGTTAATACAAAGAAGATATTTTATTTTATTTTATTTTATTTATTAGCGTTATAAACAGTCTTTATACATGCATATTTGACAGTGATCAGAGTAGTTATGTCATTGACCAATAAAATAACGACAAAACAAACCATAACAGAAAAATACATAACAACATACCTAATACAAACAATTTTGATAAAGTACATCAATTATCAAAAATGTATTAATCAATTGAAATATTTAAAAAAAAATCAATGAACTATTAAGTTTTTTGGTTAAATAAGATGCAGTATCACTTTTTTACGGATGCTGTGAATTTAGCTAGGTTCGTGTTAAACACATCGATGTTTGGGCATAATCTATTAAATGTGCTACAGCTTCTTCTTATAAATACATTTTCAAGGTAGTTTGTATTGCTTTTAGGTATATAAAATGTATCCAAAGATCGAGTAACTCTTTTTGGACATTTGAAATGAATATTTTGTAGTAAGTATGGGCTATCAATATGGTTATGAAGTATTTTATAGAGCATCAATAGGTCTCTGATATCACGGCGTTGTTCAAGAGATTTAAGGTTTATAGGGACATAGTATTCATCATTTCGTACGCGATAGGAGACATATTTGATAAACTTTTTCTGAACTCTTTCTAGATGTGCTTTATAAGTAGAACAATGAGGGTTCCACACTGTCGAAGCGTACTCCAGGTGGCTTCTGACGTAAGAGATGTAAAGAATCTTAAAAGTTTGTGGATTTTTGAAAACTGAACTTACCCTAAGTATAAATCCCAACATTTTCAAAGCCTTTGACGTGATATGCTCGACGTGAGATTGAAACATAAGCTTACTGTCTAATAGAACTCCAAGATCTCTTATTACATTTACCCTGTTTAAAATATTGTTCTTAATTAAGTATGGATATAATATTGTGTTTTTCTTTCGAGAAAAAGAGATGACGCTACATTTATCTGCATTCAGAAGAAGACAATTTTCTAGACAATATACATTAACCAGAGAGTTCAGATCATTCTGGAGCTCCATACAATCCCTCTCAGACTTAATTATTTTGACAATCTTTTTGTCATCCGCATATAGATACAGCTGAGAGTTATGGATAGTTTTGTTGACATCATTTATAAAAATATTAAATAAAAGGGGACCAAGATGAGAACCTTGGGGAACTCCTGAGGTTACAGGGACGAAACTAGAGCAGAACCCTTGTACCGTTACAGCTTGAGTACGATTGTCGAGATAAGAGGCTAACCAACGTAGCAGGTCACCGTGAATACCCATTGCTTCGACTTTATCGATTAAGATGCTGTGTGGGATTTTATCAAAGGCTTTGGAGTAGTCTGTGTATACTACATCAACTTGATATCCGACACTCGACTTCTTCTAAAATCATCAACTTGGCATCATAAAATTTTCTAGGAATCAATTTTCCATTTACCCTTTTAGGACCTTTAGATAGGTACCTAAACAATTCTAACATAAGCCTGGGAGTACACGGACTACTACAAGCAGTCAATATCTATCTTTTTAATAATGTTATTTATATGTAGAAAAACAACACCTTCTTGCAGTTCTTATATTCCCAGTCTAAAGTGCTCTTTACAGACGCACCATGAAAAGTCTTCCAAAATATTAACATCCCATACGAAACGTCTTGGGTATGTCCGATCAAACAATAATTAAAGCACAAATTTAAGGGCGGGTTTTGGTTCAGGTGAGAGCATAAAAGCCTTCATGGTCCAGGGGCGGCTAAGACCCCGGGGAGCTGACTCCAGCCGAGGGGTAATAGAGCCTGAAACCACCCCAACCCCATTAAAACCTAATCGGGTAGTTTGGACCGCCATCACGGGGGTAACAGTCTGTAAAATAACGCATTCCGTTTTATTCTGCCTGATAAAAAGATGAACCGTGTCACACCGCCATTGAGATGTTCAATACGCAGTTGGATTCGTTAATTATTCTATCGGTCTTTTATTGGATAGTGAATTTCTATGTTTCGAGTTTTACGGGAGTTTTTATTATGAATTGACATATGCAAGGAATAGCTATCCGATAGATAGTGCCCATCTAGCGAATAAAATAACGCATTCCGTTGTATTTCACCTGTTAAAAGATGAACTGTATCACGCCGCCATTGAGGTTTTTTTAATTGCAACATTTAATTATTTCAATAAGGAAGTTGAGTCCATTTTTTTTATTTTTTTTTATCAATGTTCGCATTCAAACTTAAATACTGGTTTTTTTTTTTTTTTTTTTAAAGTTTGTTTTCATAGTTAAATTAATTCTCAAAGTTTAAATTTTATTAAGCCCGCCAAAACGAGCGGAATCCGAGCGGTAACAGGCGGGGTGTAGTGTGACGTCATTAGAACTGTGAAAACCACGTCGCTTAAGCATTATGTATGGAAAAAATTTAATTCTTCAACAAGGAATTCCAGTAATTTTTTTACCAATGTTAACCGTCTATTATAATTGATGTTATTAAAAAAAAAAGAAAATTGATTAAGATTTCATAGTTAAATTAATATTTTAAGTTAGAATATTTGCTTTTCACGCCCGATACGGTACTTGTACGGTATCGCCGTCGCTACTTGTTGACGTTCCCCGCGCGAATTCAGGACCACCGCGCAGAAAAGTAAAGACCAAAAGTAAAATAACGGTTTACAGCCCAGTTCCTCATTTTCCTGTTTGGATCTTTCAGTAGCACTGCAGACTCTGCAACTACTTACCCCAACTTAGTCTAGGAGGACAACTGGATGTCTTTAATTTATATTATACTATTTTGAAACACACCCCGCATTCCCTTCCTACCACGAAAATGTTTAAAGTTGAATTGAGACTCACGATTCAATTGGATAGTGTTCATTTTATATATGTTTTTTGTTTAATTTCAGAAATTACTTTTCTTTAAAAAAATTGGCCCTGACAAAAATTATTTTCCTCCAGGTCCCTTTGTGGAGTGTGGAGTTAATACAAAGAAGATATTTTATTTTATTTTATTTTATTTATTAGCGTTATAAACAGTCTTTATACATGCATATTTGACAGTGATCAGAGTAGTTATGTCATTGACCAATAAAATAACGACAAAACAAACCATAACAGAAAAATACATAACAACATACCTAATACAAACAATTTTGATAAAGTACATCAATTATCAAAAATGTATTAATCAATTGAAATATTTAAAAAAAAATCAATGAACTATTAAGTTTTTTGGTTAAATAAGATGCAGTATCACTTTTTTACGGATGCTGTGAATTTAGCTAGGTTCGTGTTAAACACATCGATGTTTGGGCATAATCTATTAAATGTGCTACAGCTTCTTCTTATAAATACATTTTCAAGGTAGTTTGTATTGCTTTTAGGTATATAAAATGTATCCAAAGATCGAGTAACTCTTTTTGGACATTTGAAATGAATATTTTGTAGTAAGTATGGGCTATCAATATGGTTATGAAGTATTTTATAGAGCATCAATAGGTCTCTGATATCACGGCGTTGTTCAAGAGATTTAAGGTTTATAGGGACATAGTATTCATCATTTCGTACGCGATAGGAGACATATTTGATAAACTTTTTCTGAACTCTTTCTAGATGTGCTTTATAAGTAGAACAATGAGGGTTCCACACTGTCGAAGCGTACTCCAGGTGGCTTCTGACGTAAGAGATGTAAAGAATCTTAAAAGTTTGTGGATTTTTGAAAACTGAACTTACCCTAAGTATAAATCCCAACATTTTCAAAGCCTTTGACGTGATATGCTCGACGTGAGATTGAAACATAAGCTTACTGTCTAATAGAACTCCAAGATCTCTTATTACATTTACCCTGTTTAAAATATTGTTCTTAATTAAGTATGGATATAATATTGTGTTTTTCTTTAGAGAAAAAGAGATGACGCTACATTTATCTGCATTCAGAAGAAGACGATTTTCTAGACAATATACATTAACCAGAGAGTTCAGATCATTCTGGAGCTCCATACAATCCCTCTCAGACTTAATTATTTTGACAATCTTTTTGTCATCCGCATATAGATACAGCTGAGAGTTATGGATAGTTTTGTTGACATCATTTATAAAAATATTAAATAAAAGGGGACCAAGATGAGAACCTTGGGGAACTCCTGAGGTTACAGGGACGAAACTAGAGCAGAACCCTTGTACCGTTACAGCTTGAGTACGATTGTCGAGATAAGAGGCTAACCAACGTAGCAGGTCACCGTGAATACCCATTGCTTCGACTTTATCGATTAAGATGCTGTGTGGGATTTTATCAAAGGCTTTGGAGTAGTCTGTGTATACTACATCAACTTGATATCCGACACTCGACTTCTTCTAAAATCATCAACTTGGCATCATAAAATTTTCTAGGAATCAATTTTCCATTTACCCTTTTAGGACCTTTAGATAGGTACCTAAACAATTCTAACATAAGCCTGGGAGTACACGGACTACTACAAGCAGTCAATATCTATCTTTTTAATAATGTTATTTATATGTAGAAAAACAACACCTTCTTGCAGTTCTTATATTCCCAGTCTAAAGTGCTCTTTACAGACGCACCATGAAAAGTCTTCCAAAATATTAACATCCCATACGAAACGTCTTGGGTATGTCCGATCAAACAATAATTAAAGCACAAATTTAAGGGCGGGTTTTGGTTCAGGTGAGAGCATAAAAGCCTTCATGGTCCAGGGGCGGCTAAGACCCCGGGGAGCTGACTCCAGCCGAGGGGTAATAGAGCCTGAAACCACCCCAACCCCATTAAAACCTAATCGGGTAGTTTGGACCGCCATCACGGGGGTAACAGTCTGTAAAATAACGCATTCCGTTTTATTCTGCCTGATAAAAAGATGAACCGTGTCACACCGCCATTGAGATGTTCAATACGCAGTTGGATTCGTTAATTATTCTATCGGTCTTTTATTGGATAGTGAATTTCTATGTTTCGAGTTTTACGGGAGTTTTTATTATGAATTGACATATGCAAGGAATAGCTATCCGATAGATAGTGCCCATCTAGCGAATAAAATAACGCATTCCGTTGTATTTCACCTGTTAAAAGATGAACTGTATCACGCCGCCATTGAGGTTTTTTTAATTGCAACATTTAATTATTTCAATAAGGAAGTTGAGTCCATTTTTTTTATTTTTTTTTATCAATGTTCGCATTCAAACTTAAATACTGGTTTTTTTTTTTTTTTTTTTAAAGTTTGTTTTCATAGTTAAATTAATTCTCAAAGTTTAAATTTTATTAAGCCCGCCAAAACGAGCGGAATCCGAGCGGTAACAGGCGGGGTGTAGTGTGACGTCATTAGAACTGTGAAAACCACGTCGCTTAAGCATTATGTATGGAAAAAATTTAATTCTTCAACAAGGAATTCCAGTAATTTTTTTACCAATGTTAACCGTCTATTATAATTGATGTTATTAAAAAAAAAAGAAAATTGATTAAGATTTCATAGTTAAATTAATATTTTAAGTTAGAATATTTGCTTTTCACGCCCGATACGGTACTTGTACGGTATCGCCGTCGCTACTTGTTGACGTTCCCCGCGCGAATTCAGGACCACCGTGCAGAAAAGTAAAGACCAAAAGTAAAATAACGGTTTACAGCCCAGTTCACTGTGAGACTTTTCTGAGCGGCCGGCGGCCTGAAGTGTATCACATGCTATGTGACATGTATAATAATAAAAACATCTAAGTTATGCAATAAACAACATATTATTATAAAGCACTATACGAATATGTATCTTTAGAAATCCATTTCATATAATAATAATAACAAATACGTACATATATTTGACAAACCCAAATAAACCTTTGGCCTATACACCTCTCTCATGTAAATCGACCATCTCTCATGTAATAGAAAGAGATGCACCATAGGTGTTCCGTTGTACGTACAAGTCACGACACATGTGACGACAGAATTCTTTCGACCAATCGTGGAGCGTATACAGTCTATTGCTATTGAATGCTTTTTCAAGAACGTTTAACTAATTCTAAGAATAATAATATAGAAATATATTTATATATTTAGAATCGATATTTTTTGATCTACATGAACACATTTTTTATAAGTCAAAATATTTTTCACTCAACTTCCTTATTATGTACTGTTGTATCTATAAATCAATTTTAAGATTTGGTCCTATATAATCTGTTATTGTGTGAATAGAGGGAGGTTTGTTTGTTCTAAATATTAAAATTTTTAATGTAGACATAAAAAGTTTTAAAAACCTTACGTTTTTTCTTACTAAAATTACTGATTACAAAAAAATAAAAACACCCACACACGTTGTTAGACAAATGTATTATAAACGTAAGTGACACATCGCTGTTTTGCCGTTTCCCATAACAGCGACAATAAGGAAACATTCGCCCAAAAGCGAACAAATTATCCTGAAGAATTGATGTTTTTTTACTACATTTTTGTGACTTTGTTATTTTGGTAAAATTTTAAGTACCTACACTTTTTTGTTGTGTATTGAATTGCTTAAAATTATATTCTCTGGTAAGTTATTAAATAATTTCATTCCTAGATATTCTGTAGTTCTGTTAACCCCCAGTTTTTTTACATATCGGAATCGGAACAAACATGTACTTTTGCCATAGATTTTCTGTGTTTTTGAAAGGTGGGGTTTTATTCAAAATATATCTTTAAGTTGCGTAGTATATACTCATGTATAACCGGAGTATTTAATTTTCTAACTTTCTTTTATTTTTAAATACGAGTTCTAAAGGATACAAAGAAAGTATCTAGAGTATAGACTATATAAAATTATATTCAATAAGTAGTTATTTTCGTCAATTATTTTTATGTGTTGGTATTGGTGGTGACCCACATAAATTAGTTTTTTGGTGCATTGTTGAGATTGCTTAAGTTTCAGTTAATGACAAATAAAAGTTCATTTTGACACAAATTTGACGATATTTTTATCGATGCGTTATTTGGCACAACGTGTTAGATAAAGAATCAGCTGGTTCTGACAGTTACACCAATCGCAAATATGTCCTTCCGATAGAACCGTGTTAGCCGGTAGATAACGTTATCGGCTAGTTGTTATACGTACTGAAGATTATTACGGCAGCTTGGTTTATTTTCTCTATCGGTAACAGTATCTGAATGTGGTAATACCAAGATGAAACTTTGGAGATTTTAGACTTCCAAAAAAAAATTTGTCGGGAACCCAAAATAATATCTATTTAAAGGATTTAAGATTTTTAATAAGCTACCGACAGATGTTTAAGAAGCTAAAAGCCATGCTGCTTTTTGTGGGTTATGCCTTAATACTATAAAGAATAAGTTTTAGATGTATTGTAAAATGTCCTTAATGTCATAGAAATAAGTTGTTAAAAGGTTTATACTAGATATAAATATGTAAGTTTTAAAAATATCAAAGATAGATCCCACAATGTTTGGACAGAGTATTGGCACATTGCTAGTCAATCCAAGGGAGCCTGCTATGCCTCAATACAAAGGACTATTCCATCAAAACCGTGGTTTCAGCAAATTCTCCTATTTTTCCAAAAAAGAAATTTCTTCACTCATTCGAATGAGGATCGGACATTATTCCGTTCCTTCCCACCTTTTTAAAATTCACGTCCTTGACTCCCCAGATTGTACATTCTGTAGTCTAGAAGTGGGAACTTTAGATCACATATTTTTTGGTTGTCCCTCTCTAAACAAATATCCTCTCTTCTATCAAGCCTTATATAAAATTGATTTCCCTCCATTCAACATAACCTCTCTTTTAAGTCTGAACTCAACTCCAATTATCATTATAATTTTGAAATTTACCTATTTAAATAAAATTAATATTTAAATTCACCTTTCATTTCTTCATAATTTTAAGTGATGGCCAATAACACTCTTGAAGGGTGAAAGCCAGAAATAATCAGAAAAAAATGTTTCAAAAAGATTAAATAAAAGCATTCATGAAAAATACCGATCGCATGTAAAGATATTTTATGTTATTGTCTTTTAAATGTGAATAACTTACAAGAGTCCCAACTGCTAAAAAGCCGTCTAGAGCTAGTGAGACTATGACATCCCCAATTGGAGACGGTTAAGAGGCTGAGATATTGGGGAGGGGAAGGAGATTGGGAAGAATAAGGAGGGGCAGTAATATATATGACTAACAGCTAACCATCACGCCGTTTCTCCGCAGTGTTAGGCAGAGAGGATGGATCGCTACACAACACGCTGTGTTTTAGCACAAACTCCCTTCTTTATTTTCATTCATACATCATCACTTACAAACTCCAACGACGCCTCCGTGGTTGAATGGTTACGATCCTCGGCTACAAAACCGGAATTCGAGTGTTCAAATCCCGGCGTGCGGAGATAAATTTTGATTGATTTATGTTATTTCACAAATTATTAAGGAAAAATAAAATGACGTACCTGTATTTGAGGCACGTTCCAAAGTGATAAATACTCACAGACCACCATTCAGAATTGAAACGTCGCTTGAAATGGCCTTAGCCATATTTGGTCCCTAGATCGGAATACAAAGGTATTTCCCCCCCTTCCTCCTCCCCATCTCCTTAAGCCTCACGGCATTCCCCAATTGAGATTAGATAGTCACAATTGCTCCTGACTGTTGGGACCAGTTGGAACTTTTGTGCGGTACTCAAATAAAAATAAAATTACATTATTCTGACTCTTGATATGACCGGACTCAAGAATTTGATACACTTGATCGTTCTATATGTTCCTCGGTCGTCCCCGACTTCTGTAATTCCCTTTACGGCATAACATGTCCTTATCCAACAATGTCCAAACAATCCCCTTTCTAAATATTAAAAAGCACTATTTTTACCAATCTAAGTAAAAATCAATATCCGTACATGCTTGCCTCGTAGACTCAAAATTACTGAACCGACTTGGCTGAAATACTCAAAATCTGTACTTATTAGTTCTAGGAGTATTTAAAGAGTGGTTTGAATGGTATAAAAAGTCGGGGACGCCCAACGAGAACTTAAAGCTTTATCTCTGCACTTAAATGAGACACTCGAAGAAGACCAACGGATTATTTCTTCACTGAAAAGAGATACGTAGTTTGTTAATAGTACAAATATGGTATTCAGTAATGTATGCTAAAAAAAGTCGGGTTTGTCCGAAGATATAAAACTAGTACTTATGTATGGTAAAATGACGTATGTGTGATGAAAAAAGGTAGGGGTGTAAGGAGAATATACGACATAATGATAGAAGAAATCGAGGACGCCCGAGGAAGACAGCACGATCAAATGAAACAAATACTTAATAGAAAACTTTAGTTCTTTTAATAATATTATTTCCACCTTAAAAATGCACCCATTTTTCAGGTACACTAGAATTCTAAACCACAAAAATAATTTGAAACCATTTATAACCACAAGCAACGTCCGGTACACATCAACTAGTCTGTAATTAATAAAACATTGCTCGACTTTTCTGCGAATCAGCTTTAACGTTTCCTATCTTCTACAAAATGAGTTTCTTGAAGCGAGGTTCATTTCTTACTCACATTAAAAAACCCTCTGTACGGCATCCCTAAACGATAAGGATATGTGTGGAGTTGATAAAAAAGGAAATAACAAAACCTATCTTTTCACTATAAAACTTCCGAGAACTTATGTAGGTAAATTGCACGTTCGTTAGTTCATACATCTGCCGTCCTTCCGCTCCGAGCTTCGAGCTTCGAGCTTCGAGCTTTCGGACTTAAGGAGATAACATACATCCACCCCTTTAAGGTTAAGGCTATTATTTCCCGGGTAATCCCCCAACCATCTTAATATTGAGCATCCCTCGAGGATTCGCTCCTCTCCGGTGACGTAACGGAGGCGATTTCCTCCGTTGCCAGGCGACCCCGCAAGATCAAATTTTCACGTTCCAATTATTACGGCATGTGAGCAGTTCGGCAACGCTGCTTCGCGCGATTACTGCGGGGAATATGTACGTTGATATTGCTGTTGTTATTATTATTTTAGTCAAAGAAAACCTTACTTGGTGCCTAATGGCTACTACTTTACTTCGATTTTCACTAACTTTTGAACCCAAAAAACAATCATGATAATATGTTTTGTTTTAAAGTGAAACCGCACAAGAGTCCCAACTGCTCCCAATCGTCTAGAGCTAGTGCGATTATGGCACCCGCAATTGGGGTATGTTGTAAGGCTGGTGGTAGTAGGGGAGGGGAAGGAGATTGGAAGAGTCTGGTTACCAAATTGTCTACCAAAAAGTCGGGTTGTGGTGACCAGATTGATATTAGCAGGTACTTTGATTTGACTGAAGATTAAACCTTCCTCCAGAATCGAAATTTTATTTCGTATAATGACTACTATAATGTCATCCAATTTCTGAAAATTCATCCAAAAGAAAATTTCGTACATGTCCGCATGCGTACGTAATTGCCACCAAAAGTTGACAGAATGCATAGCCATTGACAACGAATCTATCAGCCAAGTTTGGTTCTATCAGATGTTGAGAAGTACGTTAATTTCCATTTTCTCACAAGATTAGCATCAACTCATTACCGAAAACAGAAGTGAAATTTAATAATATTCATAATTTCTAATTAAGCTAATAGTCGTTTTTATTGGACGATATTTTACCATCTCCTGTCGGGCCATCCGTGGGGACTCTATGTAGGCAGTCATGGTAGTGATGATAGTATTCTAGGATTGGCGTAGTCTGCGCAATAAGCTTCCCATGAGGTGACGGAAATCGAGGATGCCATAATATCACTGGCTCCAGACAACACTCTTGCGCGGCTCACGACTCACATAAAAAAGGCTGCGTCTGTAGGGATTTCACTCCTTCCTTTCCGCGAAAAGACCCCCACACAACATCCCCAGAGATGTCATTGGCCCTAAGGGAAATTATTTTCCTCATGTCTAGAATTAATGTAAAAAAAATCAAAGAATTTAGACATCGCACATGAACAAAATTATTAAAATTTAACATAGGTTTAATTTATAATAATTGAATGAACCAGTGCCATATTGTGAATATATTTTCTACACTGAAACTTTTTCAACAGTAAAAATAGATTTTTCTTTTATTACGATTTGTCCTTTTTCTCATAGGTGTACCTAGGTGGGTTGTTATTATGATAAAAAAGTACCCGAGTTTACTGTTCGGTTAGGTTCGCCCCTTGTTTGCACGTAAACATCGTGTTTTTATGAATATTGTCTTACAACTGTATTTATTTGTATTTATGAGGTTTTTTTATGTAATAAACAAAATAAAATGGCTTATTCCTATATGAGGGCCAGATTATCTTTATAACTTGAAATCTCAAAGGTAAAAACATACTTTTTTTATTTGTATCATAAATAAATTGATGAATAATCGATAGTTTTTGATAAATCACCTATAACAAAGAACTTAAAAATTAAAATAAAATATATGTGTCCCGAAATAACAGCTTTATGAAATTTAAATGACTGACCGATTGTATGATACCATTTTAGGTCGTCTCCCGTACTGGGTCAGAAAAAGGAGATCGAAAAAATCGTTTTACGGTGGTGGATATCTTCCCACATGTAAGTTGATCGATTACTCTTTTTGCATTTTGCTGCATTCTGTACAGTGGTGTTTCATGCGAATCAAGAGTAGACACAACTGGTGTTATCCCTAGCTTTGCGGATGGTGGTAGCCGAACGAAGGTACCGGTGTGATGTTACTAGGAGAATGATGTCGTGACGAAACACCGTTTAAACAAAACGTTTTTTTCTGTCTTTACATGAAGTGAAAATTTCAAAATTGTCCCTGATCCTAGTAATCCAGATTATTATTAAGTACCAATTATTTATTTTTTATTGGAGTATTATTGCATCAATTGAATGGGGTAATTTCAATTTAACTATGAAAAATCCTATTGTTTCACCGTAATATTCTATCTATTCTCGTAATTAATATTTCGATTACATATCTTACATTAAAGTTCCTATGAACATTGTTCAATACAGAATAATTCTAAATCATCGAAGATAATATTAACAACTCAAAAGAAAAATTTGGAACAGAAAAATCAAAAAAAGATACGGTCTCGTCTAGGAATAGAACCTAGACCTAAGCCTTGCTCTACCACCGAGCTAATCCGACCCTATATCTTTCAGTCATTTTTGACTCTATCATACTTCGACTAAGAACTACCAAATATATCTTCAATTTCTTCAGGCATGTTTTTTGGCTGCTATCTTTATGCGAGATTGCAAGATTCTACCCGAATTAATTTGCAATATGTATAGTGTCATGGATAAATTTATAATAATATTCCGGCAAAGCATATCCCCGGCAAGGCTGAGGTCCTGGGTTCCATTCCTAGATGCCGCCGAATCTTTTTCTGGTTTTTCTTTTTCACATTTGTCGTTTGAGAGTTGATAATCTAAAATAATCATACTAATACAAGTTATTATAAAAACAAAACTCCATTACACGTCGTCCGCAGTTATAAGTAGGTACATCGTTTTCACTGTGGAATGTATTCAGTATTTCATCGAGCAACTATAGCTATCGCGTTTGGTTAAGTATAATTTAACGTTTTGGAAAGCTATAAAATGAGTCTTTATTTCAGCGAGGATCCTTGATCTTAGCATAAAAACCCTTTGCTCTCAAAAGCGCGTATTAAATTGCCATTCAAATGTATACAAAAAATATGCACGGTAAAAACCTCTTCGATGTTTCCTTTCCCATAAGTCGTGTACTATGGCCACTAAATATGGGCAGGATCGAAAGATAGTGCCGAGCGCTTGGAGCCAAAAGAAACATGCAAAATTATTATAAGATATTCCGTCAATTCGGCATTAACGGTGGCAAGCAGGATCAAAGCTTCCTTCCGCAGCGTTCCTGGCAATTCCACAGCCTTTAGGTCCTGCCCGGGAAACAAAGCGCCCGTTTTTACCTCACATTCTCGGGGACATTCGTATTTATGGGGCGTTTTTTTTTCTTGTCAAACGGTTACTGAATATTTGGTTTTTGTTGATCGAGTCGATATTTTTTCCATTTCCCGTCCCTGAATGGGTCTCTCAGAGGTTTTATCGGCTTTCACGGCGGAAAAAATTACCGAAATAAAGCTTGTAACGTTTATTGAAATTACCGAAAAGAGTTTCCCTTCTAGGATTAAGTATTATGGTAAATTAGGTACGCATAATTCGACGAAATCTATTTGTTCAATGGGGGCCTTTGATAATTCACATTCCGAAAAGGGGGCAATATACTAATCCCAAACAGACAGTTTTGTGCAATATCTAAGTTATATTCACATCATAATAAAAAATAAAATAATAAAAAGTAATCCTAGAAAATCTATTTGGTAATAGATCAGCATTAAATAAATATCCCGTTACTATTTTTATGATCTGTCATACTCCCCCCTCGCCCCCGGATACCCAATACTTTTTCAAAATTTTCCTAGCCGCAAACAAGCGGGGAGTTCGGTCGTAAAAGGTTCGTTTTACAGGAAATGGCCACTAGTCATGCTCGATTTTGTACTATCTATCGTTTTGCATTACAAAAGACGATTGATTCACAGAAGAGAGGATACGAGCAATAAAAATATAAATTAAATCATTTCCCCTTACTTAATATCGCGGTATGAACATTAACAGCCTTACTAAAAAAACGTGTTGTATACACTACGTATTGCCTAAGGTCAGAACAGTGAAAACTTGACTTATCACCATGACGTTTGTTTGGTTAAAATGGTCTAAAATCAGGTTCATGGCTGGATTTAGTACACCAACGTTAAACGGGCGTGTAAAAATCTAATTAGTAAGTCGGATAGTCGTAATAGTGAAAAAAAAACAACTTTTTAACACACTTATCAATGGTTAAATTTGCCTAAAGCCTCGCTTAAGGCCGGCTTAACTGTACTAATGCTGAACTGGGGGGTAAAATCTAATAATCACAGACGGATATAGTATTTTTAGAAGTGTTTCATGAACTAACTAACATTTAAATTTATACATATTACAGTACCGAGAAGTATCTACAATACTTCCAACATCTTGGGATAATACGAGTACCACGCGTTATATACGATATGGGTACTGTACTGCATAAACGCATTTTGCATCGCAAATGCATTCACATTTGGCAAACACCGCGAGATAAAAACACCGGCAAGTTGCTGAATGCATTTGTGCCCTGTATCGCTTGTTCAACGGGTGCTGTAAAATCCTTAATTGCATTCGAATTTTAAATACAACGTTATTATTTCTCATGCAGAATGTTTTTTATAGAGAGTGTTTCTAAAATAGAAAACACATATTATGTTAATTAAATACATACACCATTCTACCACTAATTTATAATATTTATAATTTTTATAACAGAAACAAATGGTAGGTTCATTGGTTAAAATGAAATAATACACAGATATAAAATATTTTAAGGTAGGTACATGTGATATGTTTCCTTCTAATGTTTTATGTAATGTTGTATGTATATTTAGTATTTACCGAGTGACGTGTGTACTGTATAAGTATGTGTGAGAATGTATGTATGTCTATGCGCATTGAACAGTTTATATCATTGACACGATGCTCCTTTTAAATTTGGGCTATAGCCCTGGATTTCGTGTACGTCTCAAAGGTATGTTAAAATTAGTTTGGAACAGAAGTTCAGCACATTCGATATTATTAATTAAAAGTCTGTGTACAAATGTCAAATCGCACAGATTGAAATGCACATTCAAAGTTATTCCTGAATTTTATGGAAAAATGGGGTTTGTAAAGCTCCATATATACCTATTATATTATAAATTTTAACACCGCACAATAGTCCCAACTACTCCCAACCGTCTGAAGCTGAGTCTTTGTCATCCTCAATGGGGTATTTTCCCAAAATAAAATGTGTCGAAGATTTAAAGTTTATTGTACTAAAAATGTGTTATTTAAATACTTTTCATTCATAATTATTGATTTTAAAAACGATCTTAAACCCCCACATTCTGAAACGGTTCCAATTGGCTACAACGTTATTAAGAAATAAAAAAAGTCACTGGCTGGTAAAGCCAAGACCAACGTTGCTTGGCGTTAAGTCAACGCGCCGCCAAATTCACGAATTAAGGCCCCGTAGTAAGCGTTCAAAGATGATTTGAAAAGGAGATATGTAAATATAAATGATAGAAAGAGAAAATGGTGAAAAATATTTAATAAAACACGACTCATATAAAATAGAGCAAAAATCTTTTGTCAACTGCTTTAGTCGCGTTTAAAGATACACTGTAATTTTTTTAATATTAAATAACTAAATAAAACATGTTTTTAATGATTTTCGGAGCTTACTTTGCGATTTTTTTCTATCGAGGGAATTTTATATAATTAACATTTCAACATAATAAAGTTAGACATTATCTTCAAAAATAACATATATATATATATATATTTTGGGACTTAAAAACTTAAAGAGTTGACGAGAAACTTGTTTTAAATCGGTAGAAATTGGGTACGCGGGAGCTTAAAACGAACGTGTCGTTTTGGCGGCAAAACGATAATGTTACATTTTAAATCATCATAGAAAATGTATTCGTTAACATTCATAACAGTGAAAACAAAATAGGTAAAAGGAAGGTGGGGAAGTGCCTGGGTATTCAGATCTGGTCACCAAACACTGTTAAAGCTACAAAGGTGACAACAAAAGTAGAAAAGCGTGGGGGTCGTGTTGATGGATATGTTTACTTCTCACATTCTTTGGAATGTTGTGAAGGCGGTCGATGGGTTTTGTTATGGCTCTATGAATTGTTTTGGCTGAACCAAGTTTTTGGGTTCTTTGTTAAAACAGGTTTGTTACTTAAGTTTTTTTTTCATTTCAGCATATGAATAGCTCTATATACATAAATAGACTGGACCACACTTACAATACTCGTTCTACGTTAAATAAAGGACTAATTGTACCTAAGCATTTAAACAAATATGGACAAAGAGCACTAGACTACATGATACCTAGTTGCTTAAATATGTTACCTGCTGAAATAAAAAAAATGTACAAATGTAAAAACATATATTATGTTGAAAAATTGGCTCGCCGAAAGAAATAGTTTGTATTAGAGTCTAATAAAAACTATTGGTAGATACTATCACTGTTGTGTATATGTTTTGATATTTTTAAAACAAATTGTTATTTTTTATTGTTATCACTGTTGTCATTAAGTAAAATTAGTTTTATGTGAAAAGTTGCCATCGACAAACTACTGAAAAGTAGTTTATTGGAACTTTTCTGTATTTTATTTTATTATTTACTGTAATATATATTTTTGTCTTGTTTCTTAAAATAAAAAAAGTCATTTCTTTATTAAAATTCACACCTCTCCTGTATTGGTATGATTTGACTGCAGCTTTTCATAATTTATTTTTATTTTCGTATGAATAAGATTTGGACTGTTGTATGGACAAGCCAGTGGGACTATGGTATCCCTATTTGGGATAGGTTGTGAGGCTGAATGAGGAAAGAGTTGGGAAAAAGGAAAAGTTGGGAAAACATAAATATGTTTAAACGTAGTAAACAATCTTTTTTACGCGAATGCGCATAAGAGTTCCAATTGCTCCGAACAATCTAGAGTCAGTGAGACTAAGGCATCGCCAACCGTAGTTTGTTATAAGGCTGAAGGTTGTGGGGAGTGGAAGACGATGGTGGAGATGAAGGTGGAGAGTCCCAGGCTATTCAGATATGGTCACCAAACACTGACATTTCAACGTTTCAATTCTTAATGGTGGTCTTACTCCTAGTGATACGAAGAGTACTTACTCCTAGTGATAGGAAGAGTACTTACTCATTGTGATACGAAGAGTATCTTCCATTCTGGAACGTGCCGCAAGTATACTACATATTATAAATGTAAATAATTGCTAGGTGAGTGCCTTAGCATTAACTCAATCATGGACGCCGTCGAATATATTTATATATGAAGTTTCAATATTCTTCAGCCACACCAAAGACTTTAAAACTGATTGTACCTACGTATAATACATGATTTTCAAAGATTTGAAATAAAAATACTTCACTTTATTACGTTAGAAAGTCTACATAATTCCTCAATGTCCATCATCCCGTCAACCGCTGTCATCATCCAAGTGGAATATTTCCAACATACAATGTAGGCATATCCGGAAAAAATAATAAGCCTTCAAAAACATAATGAAGCTTGAAAGCATACGTTTGGCAGGTTGTACGACGTACCTACTTACACGAATACACATGACTACTACCTACTGCCTACGATACATCAAGTATATCATATTACACCCTTCGATATAGGATACACTAGATTGAGTAGATTAAAAGTTGAACAATTTATAATTCATTATTATAGAGAAGCACACACAATACTGCTTAACAGATAGTTAGAGTATGTAGAATAAAGTTAGGATATTTAGTTTATGTAGTTTAAGATATCTCCATAGGTGGCAGTAGAAATACCACATGACAGAGATAACATGTTGGCCGTTTGGGTCTAATACCCGAATGGTTTGAGGCTTGAATAGCTGCTCTACATGCTAGCAGCTCAGAACGAGTGATCTCCCGCAGCAGAATAACTTAACACTTCCTATAGAACGGACGCAAGTTGAGTTAGATATTTATTGTAGATATCTAACAATAATAAACAAACTTGTAATCACAGAGTAACCTAAGACAATATTAAAATTTCCCGATCATCACATGAATTGCAAATTCAGAAGAGAATTAACAGTTCAAATATTGAAGACAATATTAGTGATTTTTTAAACGAAAATCTGAAACAGAAAAATCAGAAAAGGAAACGGTCACATCTGGGACTCGAACCCAGGACCCTTGTCTTTCCGGGACAATGCTCTACCAACTGCGCTAATGGGACCCTATCCTACTCGGTCACTTTTAACTGTATCATACTTCGAATAAGAACTACCAACATTGTCTTCATTTTCTTCACCGCACATTTTTATTGGCAACTATCTTTATGTATGATCGCAAGATTCAACCCGAACTAAATGCAATCTTAGACAGCGTCTTTTTAGATAAACCTATCGTATTGTTTTTATTCCTGGGTTCGAGTCCCAGATGTGACCGTTTCCTTTTCTGATTTTTCTGTTTCAGATTTTCGTTTAAAAAATCACTAATATTGTCTTCAATATTTAAATATTACAATTTGAGGTTTTACTCAATAAAAGTTATTCCGAAAAAAAAAAAAAAAATAAAAAATAATAATTAACAGTTCATTTAACAATTAATAAATCACACAAGAAAAACATAGGAAAAGAGACATCTGTTTGAAAAATAAAAACCAAATACAGGTATTTCTACTTCCGAAGAACATGAAAGCAAATAACTATTGATCCATGAATGCATAATAATATGAAAAATGCTTAACTACATACCGTAGAAAATAGTTGTTAGAAATAAAACCTAATTTTAACATACCACAATATGAATCATGTAAAACTTTAGTTGCTAGAAATAAAACAAAATATAATAACCTACTAATACTATCAAGTAAAACATTAAAATTAACTAACTAACTAACCATCACGCCGTTTCCCCGCAGGTTGGGGGACGGACCGCAAAACAACTCGGTCTTGCGCTCTCAACACTCAAACTCAAAAAGCCACAATGAAAAATATTCTGAAAGTCCCTGTAAGAATTAGCAATGACAAAATCTTTAACAAAATTAACATCTTGTCACTTAAACAACTCTATTCTAAAACAATACTCCTTTACATTCATAAATACAAAACACAAAAAATAACAACTAACACACATACGAGTATTAGACACATTAGATCTCAGGGTCAAAAACATATCCAACAAGGAACTACAAACACAACATTTGGGAAAAAAAAGCTTCCTATACTATGGTACTAAACTCTACAGCAAAATCCAACTCTCATTCTAAACTCATAACAACATTTTAACATTTAAATTTCAAATATAAAGTTGTATACAAAACATAGGGAGATCAGAAATAGATAATATACTGACACCAAATAAAAACTTAAACCAAAACCACTACACTGAATAAAAAACACTATTCAATTTATTTATAATTACTTTATATTATCCATACTACTAAATTTTAATCATATGTAAATGTAATACTCAGCACGGGAGATCCCAGTGAGGATATCATTATATCCTTTTATATTACAAAAGAAGATAGTAAACACTTATTATTTCTTTTAAAATTAAACAATAACTTTGTAAACATCACTTATAGGTAAATACTTAATGTCGACCGGGTTTCAATACAACCGTAGCTTCATCAGATGAAGCTCACTACAACCGTAGCTTCATCAGATGAAGCTACGGTTGTAGTGAAACCCGGTCGACATTAAGTATTTACCTATAAGTGATGTTTACAAAGTTATTGTTTAATTTTAAATTATAATGTCACATCACCAAGTAACCGCTTCATATGAAGAAACTTATTATTTCATTGCCTCATTCACATTCATGCATCGTCTCATACATACTTCTCCTTTATTCTGGCTTTTGACATGACCCGACTCCAGTATCTGATTTGATCGTGCCATGTCTTTCTCGGGCGTCCCTGACTTCAGCTACCATTTACTTTTGCTTAATAAATTTTCCTTACACTATTTTCTTCGTTCATTCGCTCTACACGCCAAAACCATCTGAACGTCACTTTCTTAATCTTTCTCAATACGCTTACCTATTTACCTTTTGAGGATTTTCACTTATTTTCAAAAACATACTTAGTTTAACCACATATCTCAGGTCTCAGGGGTCGCATTTCGACAATATTTAACTTGTATATTAGAAAGAAAACTTACAATATTTTCTGTTTAAACGGGATTTTACTGAAATATTATTTTTTTTTTTAGGTAAACTAATGTTTTTAAGACAAGATTTTTTATGCATAGCACAAAGGGTAACAATTATTTTATAAACAATAATTATTAGCCTGAAACACTCATCCACATTGAAAAATCTCCTGATAAAAGATACTATGATAAGATAGATAAGTCCCGTTGGCGTCATGTATCTTTTATCAGGAGATTTTTGAAATATTAATAAATCACTACATCATAAATAAATGAAAATTAGGTATTGAACTAATATTTAATAATGGTCTTGAACGCCGAAATAGCTTTCATAATAGTAAAAAAAGAAATACTCGCAGAACTTAATTTAACATTTATTAACATTAAAAAACGAATGTTAATAAATAAATCACTTCTTCAATAGTTACAAAATTACTCTGTGACGTCATTTTAATTATATGAAAATCAAACACATTGTATACACCACTTTTAATTTATAATAATATACATGTTTCAAAGCCAATGTTTTCTTCAACAGGATAATGCAAATTAACGATTTAAAAAGAAAGAAAATAAGTACATTCAGAAATAAAAATAATATTATAACGAGTAATAACTTCTAGAAAATTTAAAACTAGAATTAAGGAACACTTTAGAACATAATAATTATTATTCTGAATTTTCCAACCACATTTTGGAAAAAAAACATTCTTTTCATATCAAAAATACATAAAAATTCAGTGGATTTAGAATTAGATTAACCTGAAATTTTATAAATTATATATTTTTTTAAGAGTCAATTAAATATTATGAATATCCAAATATATTTTTTAAACTACTTATCTCTTACATTTATTTTCGCGTTGATAATAATTTTAATTTCGTATTTCAATTATAATTTCTGTTATTTGTATGTCTTAGATACTCCCTGATTATTTTATGTTGAATTATAAAAGTTTTCGATTGATACATAATTGTGTTAATATATTTAACAAGATGCTATATAAATAAATCTAATAATTTACCATTTTGTGAAAATTTAATTTATTTATATTTTTACAATTAAAACTAATTAATTACCTTTCAATAAATACCTTTAATTTTTTTCTTAAAACTTATTTTCCTATTATTAAATTCGTTAATTTTCACTATCCTGACTAAAAAGCCATTTGATTTGAAACAAGTACTTAGATTATTTTTAATTAAATGTGGTGTATCCAAAGTGTTATCCATTTTCATATAACAGATAAAGCAGTTTAATCATGTTTGGTAACCAGATCCGAAGAGTCAGGTAGGTAGGAGGTTTCGAGAAGTTTATGTTGATTCTTTGGAAAGCAATATGAAAAATTTAAGGGTTTCTTTGCAGACAGTGGTGGCCAGATTAAAGATTCTAAACGGTTATTCATAATTTAGAAAAAAATTTAATCTCATTTCTGTCAGGACATTGTTTTTTTTTACTGTCCCTTCTTATAAACGCCAAAGGGAGAGACGAATGCAAAATCTTTCTACTGATAATCATATGGAAGGTTAACGAAAGACGTAGTTGACAGTTG
This sequence comes from Hesperophylax consimilis, assembly GCF_061612785.1. Classification (NCBI taxonomy): domain Eukaryota; kingdom Metazoa; phylum Arthropoda; class Insecta; order Trichoptera; family Limnephilidae; genus Hesperophylax; species Hesperophylax consimilis. The sequence continues at coordinate 29,833,224 of NC_142857.1, read as the reverse complement.
TTGAGGAAAAAGTCGTTTTAATGTTAGGAATTTTAGACAATATTGCAGTTGTTATCTGTTATTCCGGGCTGTAAGTTTTTAGGATGAAGATTTGACATTAGTGAACCTATATTTTTTCATTTCATTGGCATAATTTAAAAATTAATCATAGTAATGTAATGAATATAACGTGGTTTAATTCCTGCAAATTTTATACATTCGCAATCGAAAAATACGAGATGGGGAATGGAGAATTATTGAAAGCGTAATCTGTATCGATTTGAAAGAAAACTGACGTCGGCTGATCTTTCTACTCTTAGGCCCCAAGCAGGCCAGTGAGTGTTATTAAAGAAATCGATATTTTGGAAAACCTTATTGCGGGAACACTTACCCGGGTAAGAACGTAATACTCCGTACTCACGTGCCCGCTTCATTTGGCTTGATCAATATATTATTTTTATGTATTTAAAAGTGGGAAAATTTTGATGAGAATTAGAAAGTATTGAAGGATATCGAAATAATTTACGACATTCTGAAGATATTTTTTAAGGTTTTTAATAAAAAATATCATAAATATTTTTATAACGCTGCCAAGTTTTTGTACGTGAGGAAAATTCTTATTTCTCCCGTCATCATGCTGGGCGTTCATCAAGTGGAAGAAATAAAAGTTGAGTATAACTATGCCTTTATGTTTGAATACCTGATCATGATTATCTCTGATCAGATGAATATCATTCTGTTTATTCTGAATGAATCTTCTCTTATAATTTGTCGATTCTTATAAGGTAGCTCTGATTGGATGAATATCATTGCTATAACGATTACTTCTGGGTTATTTAGCCGTGTTATGGTTACTTTGTCCATTATCAGGGCAAATTCATAGATTGTGGTGAAGTAGTGTGTGTTTGTGTATGTACGTGATATAACGTGTTGTGCGCGTTAATCATTTTAGGGCCGGTATTTAGCATAATAATTCATGACTTTAATGTGGTTTTTGGAGTTTTGTTTTGGTGGAGTCTAAAATAATGAATACAATAAATGTTAAGCTTAGCCCCTTCCTCTCTATTATTATTAATTGAGTTTTTGCGTATTTTATTGACGGCTGTAAGAGCTTTGTAAAATCATTGTTTTCGTATTTTGACTATTAGTTTTAACTTATGTTGCATGTTTTGCACAGAACCATTTGAAATAAAATGATCTAAAGAAAAAAAGTAACTTAAAAAGAAGATATATTATTTAAAAAAAAAGAATTCATGAAAAATTTAAAAAAATGGAAAACCAATTTGGATAGAGAAATTTTTTCTTTCATGTACTATGTGACATGTCAAGTTGCCTTTGAGTATAAAACAGTTTAAAAACAGACAGTAATTAATAGATATGCCCCAAGGGGTCTAGAAAAAGCGTATTCAAAGCGATACTTTAATATTCAATTATAATCTGAAAGCAGTGCTTATCTTGTAGAAAAAAAAAACTGGAACCAACATCGCGTAAAACTCTAAAAAATATCATAACTCCCTTTCTTATTTCATATGAATAACAAAGTAACTGTTTTTTAAGTAATTTCGTTGAAAACATTATACATGGACATCCCCAGCACGGCAGGTGAAAAATATATTTATTAAATAAATTAAAACACTTTTTTTTACCACGATAATCTTATAAAAAAATATATTTAAATAACAAGGACAAAGACCGAAAAACGAAAAAATCCGGATGTACGGGACTGCACAAGAAAAGACTGTAAATAATAAGCACCGGCACACATCAGTCCTTAACCTGGGTAATGATTTAAGTAAAACACCGTGAGGTGTTCTATCCAAACCATTATAAAAGAAAGACGAGTCGAATCAAAATTCACATTTTAATTACAAGTATTGTATTGGTATACAGAACGTACAAACAGGTGTAGCTTATAGGTACTTCCTATTTTTTACAGCCAGCCCAATTCACAAGAAATGAAGAAATTTCAATACAACTGGGATTTAAAACACAAATAGAAAACTGATACAACCGGAATCCTTTCAGCGATAATTTAAGATTGGAGCAAATTGTGCATCATCGCGCCATACGATACAATAAATGGCGTAGGCGACTGCTGCAGCAGTGGCCAGTTCAATTGGTAGCCAGCAAGAATCGGCTAGCTTCTAGGTTGTCAGCATCAATGGCTAATTTGGTCGGTAGCCAGGAAAAATTGGACAGCCTCTAGGTGTTGATCATCAATGGCTAATTCAGTTGGTAGCCAGGAAGAATTGGCCGGCTTCTAGGTTTTCAGCATCAACGGCTAATTCAGTTTGTAGCCAGGAAAAATTGGCCGGGTTCTAGGGTTTCAGCATCAATGGCTTATTCAGTTGGTAGCCAGGAAGAATTGGCCAGCTTCTAGGGTTTCAGCATCAATGGCTAATTCAGTTGGTAGCCAGGAAGAATTGGCCGGCTTCTAGGTTTTCAGCATCAATGGCTAATTTAGTTGGTAGCCAGGAAGAATTGGTCTGCCTCTAGGTTATCGGCATCAATGGCCAATTCAGTTGGTGGCCAGGAAAAATTGGCCGGCTTCTAGGTTTTCAGCATTAATGGCTTATTCAGTTGGTAGCCAGAAAGAATTGGCCGGCTTCTAGGTTTTCAGCATCAATGGCTAATTTAGTTGGTAGCCAGGAAGAATTGGTCAGCCTCTAGATTATCAGCATCAATGCAGTAGGGACTGGCCAGCCTCTAGGTGATCACCGGCAGTGGGCAGTTCAGTCGGTAGCCAGCAGGTATTCGTCAGCCTTTAGGTTGTCAGCATCTGTGGCTGGTTCAGTTGGTAGCCAGGAGGAATTCATCAGCCTATAGGTTGTCAGCATCAATGCAGCAGGGATTGGCCAGCCTTTAGGTGATCACTGACAGCGGGCTCACCACTGATCACCAGCAGTGGGCAGTTCAGTCATTTGATTATAAGAGCCGGCACACGGAGACGCCCCATTATTGTAATGATGACAGATGCTTCTGACTCAGCTGATAGAGTGTCGGCTGTAAACAGCTCGTTAGAAATAGTTGTTATCTTTAAAATGATTGTGCCGTGATGGAGGAACAGAGCGACTACAGATTTCAGTTGACACTCAGGAATTTATAATTTTAATTAACAGATCGCGTTTTTACTGGAGGTGTTCCGTCCACTCGTGTTAATTTTTGAATTTTGACTGACGAATATTGTAGTGTTTTTAGCTATTTATAATTTCTCTAGCAAGCCCTCTTGTGACGTCAATATCTTTACCACAACTTGTTTTCGTTTCAGACGCAGGCGTTTTTAGGTGACAGTAATAATTTCGCACAGCGACTGGTTTGTCAATATTTAGATTTTTCTCCGGCTCGATTCGCCTAGTAACCGATTATTGTGGTGCATTTTTCGACTCGTAAATTTTATAATATTAAATGCAATAAATTCGTGTTTTTATGTTCGATACACCGGAGTAAACCAATTGAATTGTAATGATTGTAACCATTTTTACATAGGTTAAACTTGCAGAAATTTTGAAACGAGGCTTAAAGAACATTTGAGATGTCTAAATACCAATAATTATTCGGAATTTGCTAACCATCTAATTAAATTTAACCATTCGTTTAATATAAATACAGGTTTAAAAATTTTACACACTAACGTTAGTGGTTTTCACTTAGATCTTTTAGAAATTAGAAAAAATTCAATAGAAATTTAAATATTATAAATAATTAAATTAATTTTGTGAATAACCATATCTTAAACATATTTCCATTGTAATTGTGTGTCTTTGATCTTCTAAGCTCCTCCCTTTTCCACCTCTCCCCCCCCCCTTACTTTCATTTCTACTCACGCCTTTTTCTATACTTGAGAATTAGTTTCAGTACAATTTATGTCCTGATGAAGAGAACATCTTAATATCGTGGTAAAAACAAAGTGTTTTAATTTATGTCGTTAAGAAAATGGTGGCACAAAGTGAATTTGCAAAATTTAAAGAAAAAAAATATATTTGCTGAAAGTACTTACGTCAATCTTTAACAGTGTGCGTTAAAGGAACAAAAGGTCTCAAAGATCAAAATGAGACCTTTCGTTCCTTAAACAGTGTGCTTTAAAGGAACGAAATGTCTCAAAGATCAAAATGATTCTCAACGAAGTTCTTGTAGGAATAATACATATAGGTAATATACGTATCTACGAAAACTGGCGTACAGAACTTCTATCGAATCTCACAGTCGTAGTGGATAAATATTTATGAGGACATATTCACAAAACCTTTGAATCATTATATATTATTTTATTTGTAATATGGTGTTGCTTTTTTCAAAACTCCAACGATCATAAGTATGACACGTCGATAATGGGTTTCAAAACGTCGCTCCTGAGTGTTCTGTTACAAAAGAAGCACTGGCTGAGAGTGGGTACCTTTATCTATCACAAAAGCACCCGACCCATCTCAAATTACACACCGAGGGCTCTTTGCTACAGTTTAATTTTTTTTTTTTACGTGCTTGAAAACGAGACTGTTTTTTAACATTTTTATTAAACACCAACACAATATCTAAGCACTCTGTACTGGTAAAATATGTTCACTGTATTATTGACATTGCTCTTGAATAAGCGAGATGGATTTTTTTTAAATGAAACTTTTCTCGCTATTTGATGTTTAACAGCATTTTATATCGTTGTGTGAATTTAGGTGAATCACAATTATTTCTTACTGAAAAAATCGCTGGTTAACAATTGAAAAAAGGTAAATATGTTCATATGTACAATTTATACATTTTTTGAAATCGCCATGGCCGAGAATCGACCGAGAATTGACGATTGGAAGGCAACATAACTATATTGCCCACACACTCTATAACTCTCTTCCAGATATGTATAAAAACAGCCAGTATAAACAAAAAATCAAAGTACTGCTTGAAAAAAATATTTTTAAACATATTTAAAAGAAAATACGTTTTTCTGGTCGTGTTGTATTTTGTCTTGTTTCTTTCTATCTCCTTTCCTATATCCTGAATTTGTAATCGATCATAATTTTTTTTTTACCAATCTATTTGTGGGTAAGTACCATTTTGTAAATTCCTACCTTAGTTTTGTGCTTATGTTCCTAAAAACTAATCTATTCCACCAACTTTTGTAAGAATCCCGGAAAAAAATTCAGTGTATAATATATCACCTATTGAACTAATTATACTACTGAACTAAAATATAAGAATTATCTTTGTTTTAAATTTTAGAATGTTACGTACATTTGTAGAAACATTGTCAAAAATCTTGGTTCCATAAGACAGTTGATTGCCTACAAGGCTCAGCACCCAAACTACATAATACAATAAAAACATTATAAACAATGCAGAAAAAAAATCTTCGAAGTAAAAATAATTATAAGTAAATATAGAAATGATTTTAGTATTTCAGGGGTCGTATAGTATTTTCTTTATCTATGGATGAACATATTGTGAACAGGGAGGATAGCCTAGATCAGTGTTCCGCAAAGTGTGCTCCGCGGCACACTGGTGTGCCGTGGCCATTTGTAAGTGTGCCGCGAGTCCCGCGTCACTTCTCACAAAGTGCTCTGTAAATCGGTCTTTACTTTTCTGTGCGGCGCGGCGGCCGGAGGTGGCGTGGGTGGGACTCGATCGCTGCGAAGTGGCCGTGTGCTACGCCGCTATGTTACATTATCACGTGTGCTACACTACATAAGTGGGGTGCTATTGCTACATTATCACGTGATTGCGCACGAGCTATCGGGGTGCATGCGCGTGACAACATAACATTATGAATTATGACGGCGACGTTGCGCCCGCTTGTTTAGTAGTCATTCGTTAATGCTAGTGTTTGGTTGTGTCGTCGCGAACTTAATTGACTTTTTAAATTGAAAAAAAATATCCCATATTACTTGTATATAATGGATAAACTCGTTAAACGTACCGCAAGTTTGTCAAGTGAAACTAATGATTCCCAAGAAGAAGCAGAGTCAACAAAGAAAAAACCTAAGCATTTTGATCGTAAATACAATGAGAGCTATGTGCGTTAGGGCTTTATATATTGCGGTGACGAATCGTGCCCAATCCCAAAATGTCTTGTTTGTGGAGAAACTTTGGCTAATAATTCGATGGTGCCCAGTAAACTTTCACGACATTTAACAACTAAACACCCATCGGTGGCTCACAAAAATAAAGCCTTCTTTCCTATCCAAAATTTACCTTTTTTTTTCTTTGGTGTACCGTTAAAATTTCTTGATTAGTTAGGTGTACCGTGAACATAAAAAGTTTGCGGAACACTGGCCTAGATGACCATAGCGTAGACGGGATGATTAATTACCCCTGGAAATGAAAATGAAAAATATTTGCATTCTGACAAGTCAGCAACAAATTGTATGTATTTTTTTCGTATAAAAAAATTGATAACACCAAAGTTAAGGGTAGAATGTTTTAAATCCAGAAGGTAACATTTCTATACTTAAAAGAAAATATAAACAATATATTATTTTGCGTTATTGATATATACTTATATAATAATGAGTTGTGACTACAACAAATATTTTATAAAAATTCTATAGTTTTAAATTAGAATATTGAAATTCCTAATTGCTTCTTGTTGAATAAAATATTCAGCACGATAAAAGTACCACAATCGAATTTCTAAGTAAATAACAAAGTAATTTATAATAAAAATAGATCACTTTGTTTAAAATCACAAGTTTAAAATTAATTTATTTTCCGACCGGTTTCGCGTTGATCAAGCATCATCAGGGTACAAATTATTACTAATTAGTAATTAGTAATACAAATCAGAAAAATTAATACAAATTAGTAATAAGTAATACAAATAAGTAATTAGTAATACAAATTAATACAGTATTCATTTGTACCCGATGCTCGAGCAAAGCGAAAACGGTCGGTAATTAAATTAATGACACGTGGTTTTACACAAAAATGTGTTTTAAATATGACAAACTACGCAAAAATTGCTTTCTATAATAATATAAAGTAATATATATTACGATGTATTATAATTAATTATTAAATTAATAATTGGATGATTTGTTAACCGCCGTTTTGTGAAAATTCACATCGAGGGCGATTGACAATGGACGCTGGACATTTATTTGTTATTTAACCCTCCATTATTATAGATATTATGTATATTAGAAGATTAGGGGCAAAAGAGTTGATATTTCTTTTGAAAGACTGGAAAATTTAGGACTCTTTAAGACAGGAGAATTTTTACACATTTAACTATGTACTCGTATTTACAATGTCCCGGACTGTTTAGATGAAAGGTTTAGAATTGAAATGACTTTATGGATATGACTATCTCAATAAATAAGTTTTAAGTTAAGCTCTGAATTCCGTCGAGTCTGTGATCATTCTTATATCAATCGAATTTCTAAGTAAATAACAAAGTAATTTATAATAAAAATAGATCAATTTGTTAAAAATCACAAGTTTAAAATTAATTTATTTTCCGACCGGTTTCGCGTTGATCAAGCATCATCAGGGTACAAATTATTACTAATTAGTAATTAGTAATACAAATCAGTAAAAATTAATACAAATTAGTAATAAGTAATACAAATAAGTAATTAGTAATACAAATTAATACAGTATTCATTTGTACCCGATGCTCGAGCAAAGCGAAAACGGTCGGTAATTAAATTAATGACACGTGGTTTTACACAAAAATGTGTTTTAAATATGACAAACTACGCAAAAATTGCTTACTATAATAATAAAAAGTAATATATATTACGATGTATTATAATTAATTATTAAATTAATAATTGGATGATTTGTTAACCGCCGTTTTGTGAAAATTCACATCGAGGGCGATTGACAACGGACGCTGGACATTTATTTGTTATTTAACCCTCCATTATTATAGATATTATGTATATTAGAAGATTAGGGGCAAAAGAGTTGATATTTCTTTTGAAAGACTGGAAAATTTAGGACTCTTTAAGACAGGAGAATTTTCACACATTTAACTATGTACTCGTATTTACAATGTCCCGGACTGTTTAGATGAAAGGTTTAGAATTGAAATGACTTTATGGATATGACTATCTCAATAAATAAGTTTTAAGTTAAGCTCTGAATTCCGTCGAGTCTGTGATCATTCTTATATCATGTAGCAGTCCATTCAAGGCTTTATTTAGTTCATGGAAGTAAAAAGCCATGGAAAGGCAATAGAACCCATATTCCGTACTAGAAAATGAAGCATATTTTTGGAATAAAGCCCCTCCCTCAACTATCTGTCGTGGTTATAAGGTAAGTAGGTACAGGGCCGCATTGGAAATTTATGTTTAATATATTTTGTATTAACAAATACAACATTTATATTTATAAAATAAAAAAATCACAACATTATTCCTAAAAAATATTTAAACTTGCATTTCGAAAAACATGGTAAAAATGATGAACCGGTTTTGATAACATAAATCAGACGTATTATCGCAACAGCCGAAAGGTTGTTCATTACAAACCATAAAAAATCTGGCATATCTGCATTTTATTTGTTTGTTTTGGTTAAAACCTAGACACACATAATACAATAAAATCCAATTTATGTATATGTAAGTTTCTTAGTTTTTTAAATACGCTTAAAAAATATTCAAAAGAATAAAATACGGAATACAAATCGTGAAACCTGTCGTGAAGACTAAGTGCGAGCGAATGATATCTGTACACGACCTTGACCCCAAGTATGAACTAAAAGCAGCTTCGCATACTTTCCATACAGATTGCCATTCCTTAGGTTATTACATCCTTGCTTTAGGTCCTGATACTTCGAAAGCACGCTCACCATACTTAGTATATGGTATGCGCTTTAGTTCCTTCAACATTTCGATAGCTGATAACGCTGCTGACATATTATGAGTCGACTGTCGTAAATTGGTATGTTTCGCAGTACACATTTTGAACAAACAAGCCGCTGTCATTCCGTTAAGTGATTTTAATACCATCCAGCAGAGCTTAACCTGGATTCTTTCATGACATTTGAGTCAGTGAAGATTTTTGAGAAGCTTTGAAATATGAGAATATTTAGATGCGATGACCGGTGATAACTCTTGCTACAGCGTTTAAGACGAATTGCACTTTTCAAATTTGATATCTGAAGAGACTTGCGTATATTGCATTGCAATAATTGTATCAATAGACGTAAAACAACATAAGAATCGGCTAACAATCACATAGTCGCATCTATTGGCAAGTTTCTCCTCACTGCTTTAGTTTGTCTTAATTGAAAGAACCCCGTGCTTACAGTTCTGTTCGCTTGAGATTTAAGGGACAGATCAGCGTCCAGATTGACACCATTGTTTTATATGTCTTTGGAGTGATGTCACTTCTTGAAATGGTTATTGGAGAGTTATCAATATTATGCTGACGTCTGCTTGTGGCCGCCCAGAGAAACTTAGTCTTTGAAGGATTCAGCTTCATTATGTTTGATGTCATTCAGCGAGTAATTTCTTTTAGATTTTAGCTAAATATTTGTATTATCTAAATTTATTTTAGCGAAATGATTTCTAAAGAGGATGAAGAGTGGTGGGCCCAGAACGGACCACTGGGGTACTCCAAAAGGGTATTAAAGGGTGGCTTGGTTTGATTATTTTTGGCCAACCTTCACGGCTTGTAAACGGTTTCTTTAATACGATGTCAGCCAGTTCTTAACGCCACCGCTTAAACCAAAGGATTCTTCTAGTCATTTAGTGAGAAAATCGTGATCAATCGTGTCAAAAGCGGCACCCATGTTTAAGACTTAAAGGAGTGCCAGCTTACCTGACTCGATAGCAAGAGTTATATCGGACAAAACGCATTATAATCCAGTTTCCGTTCAGTGCATTAACATTGAAAAATAAGTTTTCGAAGAATGCTTGAAGTAATCGAGATATCGAGACGTTTTCAACTTAATATCAACCCGTAGGACTCATTTTGTCTTATAATACCATTTAAAAAAATATGCATGCTGTCTTTATAAGATTTGAAAGTCTTGTGTATAAACATATTATTGAACATCCATGTCTAATTCGAAGATATCTTATTGAAATATGAAAATTAAATATTTTTTATCACAGTCATCCTAATGGGAATTTTTTCATGTTGATCTGATACGGAGAATATGGAATAATGACTGAAATCTAAGGGCCTATAAGCTAAAATCCTATTGTATTATTTATTGGTAAAACCTTGTTCAGACATTTTTATTTAGTTTAGAGAAAAATTACGGAATATCGACTGAAATCCAAGTGCTTGTTAGCTGAAATCCAATTTTTTTTTTATTTATGAAACTTGTTCAGTTATTTTTATTTAATTTATAGAAAAGTTAACTCAGTTGTTTAAGGCATTAAAATGAAGAGAAAGATTAAAGATTAAAAGACTAAAGATGGTTTAAAAGAGACATATTTATGAATAGAATAAAAAATAATAAAAGAAGAAGTGCCTTGTGGGCGTCTTTCGTGATCCAAATATGAGACCAATTTAAGCCTGTATTTCCGTGTGTTTCATTAAGATTACAAAATTGAAATAGTATGTCAGTGTAAGAGAGATAAACCGAATGCTAAATGGTCGAAAACAAAAATTCATTGGCACGTTTGTTTCCATTCTTATTTGTATTGAAGGCACTATTTTCTTCTTTGTTCTATGCATTTATCTAAATAATAATGATAGAGCGAGCGCTCAAATATATTCTCTTTAATAAGCAAATTCGTAGAAGGTTAATCAGATATGAGAATATCCGTTATTTAATTTATTTCTATTCAGAAATGTGACGTAACAGCATGGAAACCATGAAATTATGTTGAGTTTATATTTGGTTTTTTTATAGAATGCCCTGATGTTTGTGCTGTCTTACCTAACATGGTCATAGCATTGATAGGATGTCTCTCAAAATATGAATCACCTTAAACGGAAAACTGACATTTGTGGAAACGCAAATGCGGGAAATTACTTCAAATTCAATATAAATTTAAATTAAAAAAAAAACATTTATTGCACAAAAATAATAAAATAGTATCAAAGAAAACGAGGATAGCAGTTCATGAACTTTTTATATACCGACACTGATGTGTGACAGTGTGGCATGGCGCTAGGTAGGATAAAAGAAAACCAATTTAATGCAGCAAAAATGAGATCCATGGTGTGTATGTGTTTACACTACGCACGACTGCTTAGAATGAAATGCCTCCATTGTTTGAAATAGTTTTAGGCGTGTGTAGTCACTAGATTTGAATAGACAGGTATTTCGTAACCCCTTTTCCCCTCACCATTTACACGTTAATTTGTGTACAGTACTTTGCAGTAAAATTGCAGTTAAACCTTCCATTCACTAGATTGTGGCGATCCTATCGCCTGTGAATTTCAAAACCCCCGAGCTCATCGTTAAGAGCTTTTTTATCATTCAGCACACAGTTTTTTGTGTTATTTTATATATTTATTCACGTTCTCCAGAAAACGGTTACGCAACAGTATTAGATTATGAATTTGAAGTACATGTAAGTATAAAAGATAATGAAAGCAGTTTTAATATTTTGTGACCTGCGTATAAAGATAGTTGCTGTACTGTCTGTAGGTGACGTTAAAAATGTCAATGGTCAATGCAGAATCGTCCCTTGCAGTCCAATGCAGTCCTCGCTTTAAGAGTATAAAAAATGCATGGGATCTCCCTCGAGTATACATATTTTAATATAAGTGGATTAAATATAGATCCAGAAAAAATTAAAAAAAAAATGTTTACCTAAAAATATATTTCGCCGTGCTTCTTTTTTAAAATATATTTGTAGGTGTTGAAATCGAGCATTCCTGTTAAGAACAACGATGGATACAGTCATGGGTCAAGCATAAACCTCTTTTGTACTTTTTCTTTTTCAGAAGGGGCCCAAATGATGAAGCTGTATTCTAGGATACTGCAAACAAGCACTTCATATATACGTTATCTTAAAAATAAAATACAATACACAGTATTGTGTAGTTTCCTGCAAGCCAAGCGGACTCAAAATGCTTACAATAATTTACGAGTCTTTAACTTTGCGATGTAGAAAGCAGGAGGCGTTGCAAAATGGGGTTATTGGGCCGTGAAATCTTTTATGCCACTTGAAGGGTTCGCAGACACAAGATAGCTAACAACTAATCTCTTTGGAATAAAAATGATTTTAAATTTGAATAGATAAATTAATCTAGTTTATGGAAAAATAATGGATGATTTATTCAAGTATTCAAACAATATTATTGAGCCATGTAGCGGTCGGCAGAGAGTTATCAACGTGTGATGGCTTCATTATACCTGACTTGTTTCTTTCACCTAAACAATCTTCAATGTTTACAGAGTGAACGACACAGCCCTTTATTCCACCTTTACCTACTATAAGTTCCATTATTTAATGTTATTAGTTTAATTCGTAGCACTCCATTTTAATTACATATATTGTAACATTATTTGCCAATGGATGGGTGATGAAAGGATTAATTGTATAAATTAATGATGGATCTTACGATTGTGACATTAATTGGTAATTACCAAATACAATAATCTAGTCATCTACGCACACGCACTGAACGCATTGTATGTAGGTAGTGATGAGATCTGATAAGGAAGTTAAATAATAGAATGATTTAAATATCAACAGACGCTAATTTATTAAATTATTAAAATACTTAACAATTATTAAAATAATTGATCAATAAAAATAAACATGAGACTCTAACAACATCTTATCTCCGGGCGTGTCAAGAATGTACGTGAGTTTAACGCCATCTTGATAAAATTTTGACTAACGAGCAGGTAACATTAATAAATTAAATACTTAAAATCTTGTAAGGAATGTCTGAGCGGGCTCCAGCGTGTTATAAAATAACAACGCAAGAAGTTAAATAAGTAATCCCTATTAGAATGATAAGTTACATGATTAAAAAAAGTTAAAAGTGAAAAGACTTTTCGTGACTTGCAAAGTAGTCCCTCATTGTTCCAGTGTCGCACGAACACACCGTAGTCCTCTGAGTCCAGCCAGCAACTGAGCTCGACGAAGTGCGCTCCGCTTAGAGAGCTCGCAACAGTCTTGCCAATCGGAGAAAATTGACCAATGTTTATTCTAATCGGGTAGGGACTGCGCCGCCCAGAAGTACGCACTGCTACAATATTTAATAAAATTCAATTAAAAAAATAGTTGCCGCATAAGAACCTCTCCGAAACATTTATTATTTTTAAGCAATAGTAAACAGACTAGCTAACCAGTTAGCTAAAACGGTAACATTTTTATACAAACTTTGTAGTTAAATTCGATTAGAAAATGCATGCATAATATTATTAAGTTGTATCTTTGATTTATAATTTCTTATATAAAAAAATAAAGGAGAGGAAGTACAGGGATGGTAAGATATATGAGGGTTGGGTAGGTATCTGAGGTTCGGTGTGTAATTAAATTGACGGACGTATGCATCCATCCCTCCCACTGCGGTGCAAGGCGATGAGTCGAGAGGATCCTGCAAAATGGTCTTAAAGTCTACCTCAACGAGTCTCTACCAATTCTCCGCCTAGACCAAGACCAAGACCTAAACAAACCTTACCACGTAAATTCAGGCACCTCTGCTAAGTCATCAGACCTATTGCAGAGGTGTTGGTTATCCAATGAATAGTTCCCGGGACGACGGTACCCATACCCGCTTCCTAAATTGGGTGGTATTATGTAGGTAATAAAAACGTAAAAAATCTCACTGACCAATATTTTCCAAGCATGTGGTATGTGTTGTGTATTTTTCATCTCCAATTATTCCTTTGGTTCCGAGAAGGTTAGTTTGTTTAATAATTGTAGTAGTTATCTCAACAGCGGCAAATTACCCAAAAATACTTAAATTTTTAAGTATTTATCCAATAGGGATCACTCGGCTATCATAACTAATGAATTCTAATGGATATTCAACCACCGGGGAGTATTATCCAGTAAGGTCACTCGGCTATCGTTACTAGCGACTACTGATGAATGTTCAACCACCGGGGAGTATTATCCAGTAAGGTCACTCGGCTATCGTTACTAGCTACTACTGATGGATGTTCAACCACCGGGGAGTATTATCCAGTAAGGTCACTCGGCTATCGTTACTAGCGACTACTGATGGATGTTCAACCACCGGGGAGTATTATCCTGTAAGGTCACTCGGCTATCGTTACTAGCTACTACTGATGGATGTTCAACCAACGGGGAGTATTACCCAGTAGGGTCACTCGGCTATCATTACTAACGAATGCTAATGGATATTCAACCACCGGGGAGTATTACCCAGTAGGGTCACTCGGCTATCATTACTAACGAATGCTAATGGATATTCAACCAACGAATGCTAATGGATATTCAACCACCTGGGAGTATTATCCAGTAAGGACACTCGGCTATCGTTACTAGCTACTACTGATGGATGTTCAACCACCGGGGAGTATTACCCAGTAGGGTCACTCGGCTATCATTACTAGTGACTCCTGATTGATGTTCAACCACCGTTGAGTATTATCCAGTAAGGTCACTCGGCTATCGTTACTAGCGACTACTGATGGATGTTCAACCACCGGGGAGTATTATCCAGTAAGGTCACTCGGCTATCGTTACTAGCGGCTACTGATGGATGTTCAACCACCGGGGAGTATTATCCAGTAAGGTCACTCGGCTATCGTTACTAGCGACTACGGATGGATGTTCAACCACCGGGGAGTATTATCCAGTAAGGTCACTCGGCTATCGTTACTAGCGACTACTGATGGATGTTCAACCACCGGGGAGTATTATCCAGTAAGGTCACTCGGCTATCGTTACTAGCGACTACTGATGGATGTTCAACCACCGGGGAGTATTACCCAGTAGAGTCACTCGGCTATCATTACTAGTGACTCCTGATTGATGTTCAACCACCGGGGAGTATTATCCAGTAAGGTCACTCGGCTATCGTTACTAGCGACTACTGATGGATGTTCAACCACCGGGGAGTACTATCACCAGGAGGTTTACAACATCACGTATTCAACTCCACAAAAAGACCCTCCACACAGCATCCCCAAAGATGACATAGGCCCTGAGGGAAATTATTTTCTTCAGGGTCTCCTGTGTGGAGTTAATATAAAAATAATAAAAAAAACAATCACGTGAATTTTACGTTTATAAACGGATACACTATTAAAACATTTATAAGCTTATAATATTCCACTTCATTATTCAAAAAACGTCGTTTTATTAAATAAAATTCATTTCTTCATTCTTTTAGGCCTCTTTCATAGAAAATCTGAGAATTTGCGTGTATTTCCGCTTCTCAATAAAATGCATATGTATGAACGTATCTGGAAAAAACTGTTTTTGAAGAGTGATTAAATACACTTTAAAATATTATTATTACCGATAAAAATATAAAGTTTGAAAAATGAATATTAAGAAATCAAACATGAAATGTTAAAAAATGGTTCATCTTAGGTTTTTTCGTTTAAACATTGAATTAAAATTACTGATAAGGTAAAAATTAATATTTTTTTTTTGAAAAATATATTTTAAACATTAATGCCATATCATTTTCAAAATAATTAATAAAAAATTCTCAAAATTTCATATTTTTTTACTCAAATTACGGTCGGAACCTTTGGATTCGTAGAGGTAAACATTTTAATTATTTTGTAGTTAACTTCTAACATTTTAATATAAAACTTATTTGTTTTTTATAACTCCGTTTAGTTAATATCTCTAACCACGACGGTTATAAGGGAAATACAACGATTTCTATGATACCATATGAGTTGTTCCGATAAACGAACAAATTGGCTCCACAGGTAATGCCTATTAATTTGTTCCCAAAACCAAACAAATTAGCCTTTATGAGTGCGGAAATACCTTGAATTTCTAACGATTGCCTCCGGGTTCAGAGTTTCAGAAGCAAGGAGCTTACAACTCTGTCACGGAGATCATGTGAGATCCTTGATTATTTAATTTCTAACCATTGAATCCGGTTACAGAGTTTCGGAAGCAAGGAGCTTACATCTCCTTCACGGAGATCATGAGAGATCATTGATTATTTACTTTCCATGTATATATTTTTTAACAAAAATGATAATATTGAAATTTTTATTATTAAATCATTTCTCAAGAAAAGGAGATGGGAAAAACGGGTTCCGCCGTCTCAAACTTTGTCATAAAATCGTTTGAAGTCTAACCTTTAACATCAAGAAGATTATTTAAAGAGGGATAAATAAATTTCTTGTGAAATTGAATAAAGATTCCACATTTCTGCCGTTGATAGTTCCCTCTGTCACCAGAAGGGGATGTTTGTATTTTAATCAAAGACCACGTGACCTACCCTGCAACCTCTCCCACCCCCAAACAACCCTTTCCTTCGCCAGGAATGTCGGTATGTCTAACCTCTCTACCGAGGGGCTGGATGTAATTCTGCCTTATTAAAACATTTTATTGTTTTGCTGCAGCCCTTGGGAACAAAATTATGAGATTGTCTTCTTGAGATTGAACTTAATTAATGTATATTATTTCAATATTTGAAACATTTATGTAGATAAAGGTCCTTCTTTTGGTCTTTTTTATTTTTCGCCAGGCCGGTTTCACCCTGTCTTTTAGACTGAAACATGAACAGGGTCACTTTTGGGGGGCGATTTTGTTATTTTTCTGGTGCCCTCTAGTATCATCGGGGTATTTTTTATCAAACAAGCTGAAACAAGGAAAAACTCTGCAATAATGCAATCAGACTAGTCACGTAGAAATAAAAAAACTATACGTCTATAGTATGAGGTAAGAGGAAGGAGATGGGAAAGAAAAAGGTGGAGGAGTACCTACCTGACTTTTCAGATCTGGTCAACAAAAACGACTAAAGCCATTTCAAGCACCGTATCATTTCTGAATGGTGTTCTTACACTAGGGCGATACTTAAATACCTTCGGCTTGCTAGTCGAGACTTGTAACCCTCGACCACGTAGGTCGTCTAAATGTCTGGTTTATTGTTCAAATTTCCATGCCGTACCGAAGAAAAGATGGTAATTATTCAGGATCGCTGGCCACGAATAATACGAAATATGTTTAAATTAAACCTTTTCATTGTCCTTAATTACTTTAAAAGGAAAGTGACTGCATTTGGGAAATTTTAAATTTTACCTTATTAATTTCTTAAAATGAAAATTCGCTTTCGCTGTGTGGGATGACAGCCAGAATAATTTCTGTTGATGACATTTTCTTATGTTGGTATTCCTGATACCGTATGAGTAGCTAGAATTTTTACCATTTACTCTATGCAAAGGTAGGTACTATTTTGCCGGAATATTAATTTACATTATTTTTTTTATTAACGTTATTCAGTTGTCTCTAGCCGTTCGTTGAGTCGTTTACAAATTAATCTTCCGAAATAATTAACTTAACGGCGGGACTTGATAAATATTATTTTGCTGTCTAATTGTTGTTCTTTTGGTTTATTTGGTTTTTTAAAGTTATAGTATATAAGTTATTTATAATATTTAGTCCCTGTACCTACACTTTCTATTATCTCTCTAATGTCTCCATGGTTTAAAGTGTATACAACTTTGTAATTTGTGTTTTGATTTAGTTATTCTTTAAGTATCTGAATACGTCTGTCTCGACAAAAGTGTACCCTAGTGTGACAGATGTCGAAAACTACACGTAAAAAAAACTTTATATTGATTTAAAACAAACAAAAAAAGTTATTAGAAAGGAGGAAGTTTTATTAGAATAGTTGCGGGAAAAAATGTGAATAAGTGGAAATGTTTGTAGTTTTGCCAACTTTATGTATATATGACGAAAAACTGAAATAGTGAGTGCCGATCACAGACGTAAAATCAGGTTACCAGTGCGACTCTCAAGTAATTCTGATTAAAGGTTTGTTTACATTATATTATTCATTATTTCACATTTTTCGTTTCAATTGTGTTCTTTGTTCGGCTGGTGGAGTAAATAAAATTTGTTTCATGCCGCTAATATTGTAAACAAAACTTGTTTTCCTCATGAAGTCGGCCACTTATGTAAAATCAGTAATACCAATTGACAGAAATTATTTGAAATAGCTGTCATACTATACAACGAAAGCGAATTTTCATTTTACGTAATTAAAAACACTAAAAATAAAAAAAATAAATCCCAAATGCAGTCATGGTGAATCAAAGGTTTCATTAAAAAATATTTCATATTAGTCGTGGCCAGCGATCCCGAATATTTACCAAAACGATGAAACATAACAACGAACCAATCTGATTCTTAAATTTAGCATTTTGTCTTGGTTACCGAAGCGTTTTTCATCTTAAAATATATTTTATTCATTGTTTGGAGTGGCACGTACCAAACGGATACAATATTTCCGCATATTCACCATAAGATAAGCCACTCTGAGCCTAGGCCTGCGGTAAACCAACCACAAATTTCATACTATAGTGTTCGTGTTCATACCATGTCCTACTGTATACTTTATACTAAACACTGTACACTGTACAGCCTTCCTTGAGAAAGGATTAACGCTAACTTGGACCTATATACGAGGATACAGAACGTTTCCATTATAACCCAAGAGGATAAGTTAATGTTGCGTTCTACAGTGGTGAATTCAACCCCAGTTTTGCTAAACTCTGAGAATGTTGTATATGAATAGCATTCTTTATGACTACACAGCAACTTTTATCACCACTGCATTCATTTCTCGTGATATTAACTGGTCGAAAAATGTGTTCCTCTAAAAATAAAAACTACGACAATCTCGTTTCAAAGTGAACGAATTTTTTTAATTTGGTACAATACGTAATATATTTTAACATATAATTTGATAACGTGGGCCTCACTGGGTGAATTAACCGTGCTTAGGCCCCTATTTTACAGTTTTATTTACTTAGATTAAGGAATCTGATATAATTTTTAGAATTATTTGAGTTTAGCAATAAGTTTGTGTTCAATTTTATTAATATTATTTATAAGGATGCGTAAATATTTATTTTTCCTAAAAAATACAACTTTCTTCCAAATGATCTATTATATAATAGTACCATTTATCCCTTGAAATACAATTTATTAATTTTCACACCCTATCAGACCCCTCCCTAGGAATGTGTTATCCGACCATCCGGCGTGTTTATGTAAATAATTTCAGCGAAATAATTCCAGAAGGAATAACGATCTCTTGTCCCAGCTTCCCACTGGATTATTGCCTGTTCTGGGTAACATCTCCAGTCTGCGCCTCCCTCTATTTGACCTCCACAATGATAACACGTGTGATCAGTACATCATATCGGTCCTATTATCATAACAAGACGCACACGTGGAAGATTAGATGATTATTCCAGAAGGATACATTATTATTTGCTGACGCGAATCAAAATAATGATAATCCCAATAAATGGGGTTTATACCGATTTTAACGAAAACATAGTTTAGGTTTTTGCTTGGAGGTTAGGACTCCTTTTTTTTATTTTTTCGTTTGGTGGGGAGGTCAGAGGGGGGCATAGGATCAGAGGGGGGCATCTAGAGCCAGTCTAGGGCATCAGGAGTCACTCAGTGAACCTCAAAATTCATGAAACAGCCAGTTTACATGTAATGCCTGGACAGAACATGTTTCTTTGGAATGTTGAAAATAATTTTGTAAGAGTGTTATAAAGATATGGCATAATATACTATATTTTAAGTTGTGCGTTGTGCACTTGTGCAAGAAACATGAGTAGGAAGTCGGCCTAGTCAAGGGTGACGCTCTCGACTTCAAATTCCGGCGTGCGTAAGTAAATATGATTCGATTAAGTTTTGTCATTTAACAATTTATTAATTTTAAATAATATAGAGTACACTTGCGGCACGTTCCAAAGTGGATGATACTTTCAGTATTGCCCTGATGTAATACAACGATGCAGAATTGAAACATTGCTTGAAATTGTTTTGTCCGTGCTTGGCTTGGTTTGATTTACCGGCATTTGTATTTCCTCCTTCAAATAACATAAATAATGGGTCTTCACTCCTTTCACTTCTCAAAAAGACCCTTCTGACAGCGTCCTCAAACATGACAGACGCTAATGGAAATTATTTTCTACTGCGCCTCCTGGGAAGAGTAAATACAAAAAAAAAAAAAAAAATTGCAAATTGTGGAGTCGAGGTAAACTAGACAAATTTTTTAAAAGAAAGACATGTTTAAAGCAAAAGCTGAAAAACTTTTCGTAAAATAATGAATTGCGATGTTAAAACAGAGTAAATCTTTTCCACATTTTAGAAAAAAATATTGTCTTGGATATTCGACTGTATCAATTATAATAGAATTTTTGGGAAGTTTTTTCATTTTCAAGTTTCTGGTTTTCCAAGAATTTTTTTCGCTCTATTTAGATTCACCTTGTCTTGCCTTGAGAAGAATATGGCAGGTTTTCTCTGCTTTCAAGGTATTTCTGCAGAAATATCACCTGGCAATAACTCAAGGTGACGAATATTCAGCAGAATCCATTTAAACACGCCTTAATAGGCATTTCCTGTCTCCGGCCGCCATGACAGCAAAAAAATGGAGGCCATTTCCTCTCCCCCGGAACCGGATGAAAGATTGCAGAAATTATTTTTATTTCATTACATGTGACAAAACGAAGCGTTGTCGCGCGATATTACACGAGTTTTCCGAGTGTAATTCTCAAATCTGGTTTGGTGAGTGTTCTTCTCAATCCTCGAGCTGTGAGTGAAATTCCCATCTCTGGTTCATCTAACGAATTGGTGCTCTTTCCCCTCGTTTTGCTCGAGGCTGTGTTATGGTCATTTGTACAGAAGAACACAAATGTATTTTAAACTGAATTAAGTAAAAGAACCGTCCCCCAAAGACTAATGCTTGGAGAGTTTTTGCTCCAATCAAAAACTTTCTTGAATTGTTTTTAACGTCATTTATCAGCGTCCCCTACTACTGCTTCAAGCATTAATCGTACTGTCTATCTAAATTAAAAATCGTTACCATTTTACACAGGTGTTCATAAAAATATCTTATTATTTTGCCAGGTGTCGAAGCTGTAATAAAATTGCACTTGTTATTTATTATCTATAAAGAAATCTAATGAAAACTGGAAACTAGCTATAAATATGAACAAATGCAAGTCTAATATTTCTGAAACAATGAGTTTCTGTAGTTGTTGAAATATGACTAGTTGATTGAAAACAACAAAAGTTATTTTGCATATTATAATTGATTTGTTTCAATGAAAATCAACATCTACGTAAATATTATTGTATTGATTGACAATAAATAATTTATCGTTTAACGTATCTTACTCTACTACTGATAAGATAAACCGATGTAAGTAATTGTTGTATCTCTAGGTTTTCTCACAAACTCTCATATTAAAGCGATGCACTACGTAGTTTAATATTTTAAATTGAGCCGCTATCAATAACAACCATTACGTAGATGGCGATAAGGTTTAAATTCTCGCTTAACACCATCCGCCTGTTTTGATTTATGCAAGAAAAAAACACGGCCAAAAAGTGCCTTTTATTTTATTTTGTGGATGTTCAGGCATAAATATTTAATTTTTTCCGATCATTTTATAAATAACTTAATTTGCCACATTATACAATAAAATCATAACCGAAAATGGGTTCGTAAGTAGGAGATTTTGAACTTTGAAGCAGTTTTCATAGGCCTATAAATTATTTTTTTCTGGGCTTATAAAAAGACTTATATAAAAAAAATACTCAATTATTTTAAAGGTCAAGATGTATTCTACTCGCAGTATTTAATTAAAGCATCTGAAACATTTCTAGGCGACCAAATTTTCAAACCAAAAACACACGATTTTGCATTACTATGTATGGCATCGCCTTACATAAGAACTTTTTATGTGATAAATTGATGATGGGTTCAGATGTCTTAATTAGCAAGCGGTTTGAATTAATATGGACCCCGACCTTCAGTTTTTCACCTAATTTATCATACACTCGGTTTCTACGATACTCGACAGCTACTCGCGATCTATGGGTAGCCTAACAGACTTCTACTCATGACATCTATGCGTGAGCTATTACACTAATATAAAAAAGATATTACGGTAATATTGTGCGCGTGTCTGCGTGCCGATGTTAGGTTTTTCTTACTTCGGGTGAAATTATTCACACATTTTAAATAATTAAAGAAATTATTTCTTGAAAAGATATTCAATTTCGTATGACCGTATGCGGCTTGAGGTCGAAAATTTGTATGTAAATTGGCTCCATTAGTGTTTTCAGATCAGACTTCTGGGAATTAACTATTCGGTGGTCTCTAGTAATGGAATTCTTTTAAATCGTTTCAAACTTCGGCGAAAGGGATGGCTTTATAAAACAAGAGTCTTAACTGCTCTCAACCATCTGGAGCCAGTGAGACTATGGTATAATTGGGATATGTAGCGAGGCTAAAGGTAGTAGGAAGGGAAAAGAGATGTGGAAGTACCTGGCTAATCAGATTTGGTCACCAAACACGGCTAAAACCATTTCAAAAAACGCTTCAATTCTGACTGATTGTCTTTCACCAGGGCAATACTGAGAGTATTTTCCACTCTCTGGAACGTGCCGCAAATATACTTTATATTTTTTAAATGAGTAGATTGTGAAATAACACAAATTAATTACATAAAATTTACTCGCGCACCCCGGTCTAACTAACATTTCAATATTTTTTGAATTTATTAATATGTGTTTTTGAAAAGTTTGAGACCAATAAAAGGGGAGAGATAAAACCTATATAATTGAAGTAAGACAAAAAAAACAATTCGGTTCAAGTACAATCTTGGGAGTAAACAAATTGAATTTAAAAAGACGAGAAGTTGTAATTACATGCAAATAACGGTAGAGTACAATTCAAAAAAACTCAACTCAGAATTCACGTCGTCACTACTTTAAATAAAATTTTCCGGAGCGGCAAAATTCCAAGTTTGAGTTTATTAATCATTATTCCAAGACCAAAAACAAACAAAACACCAAATTCAGGATCTAATTATAGGACCATGGCTCTTTCATCTGTCCTTTGGAAACTTTTTGAAAGATTAATTAAAAACCAGAGAGCAATCATCTTCTCTCGCCAGCCTAATTCAGCTTCAGAGAAAAACATATAACGACAAAGATTAATTGGTGTACGTAAATTTAATACAACGATTATTTTTTCTTTGGTATATTACAACTGTATTTTAACAAATTGTGGGTTTTGTCACTAGATCCGGTATGCGGCTTGTTATTTATTTTATCTTAGGGAAATCAACCGTTAAAATTATCGGCGCATTTGAAGTTTTGTATAACAGAGGCAGTAGTAGAGTATGCTCATTCTGTATAACAGAGGCAGTAGTAGAGTATGCTCATTCTGTATAACAGAGGCAGTAGTAGACTATGCTCATTCTGTATAACAGAGGCAGTAGTAGAGTATGCTCATTCTGTGATTCTATTATTAATGATAATACCATTTTTGTTGAGGTAAAATAATTACCGATTCAGTTTCATTACAAACTTAACAGTTTTTTTTAGCTACTGTCACTTCTATAAAGGAACACGGGTTCACTTAAAATGAC
The DNA here is from genome assembly GCF_061612785.1 of Hesperophylax consimilis. Lineage (NCBI taxonomy): Eukaryota > Metazoa > Arthropoda > Insecta > Trichoptera > Limnephilidae > Hesperophylax > Hesperophylax consimilis. The sequence continues at coordinate 29,809,760 of NC_142857.1, read as the reverse complement.
AAGCTTTTTTTCGAGACTATATGAATAATATCTTGAATAAATCACTTCTCACTCGGCATCTTTCAGAGCGTTAAGCGGCCGCTACACTACTCGCTTCGACGCTTCGACGAAGTCCTCGACGAAGTTAGCCGAAGTTCGAAGTGCGTGCCCACACACTCGTGCAACTTCGCGAGTAACTCAGTCCAACCAGTCAGTGATTGGTTTATTTATGCCGTGACGCTTCGAGTCCTTTGACTCGGGCGCATTTACCGACAACAATCGGAAGTCGGGCGAAGCGAAGCGAAGTTGCCCGAAGCGAAGCGAAGTTCGTGCCCACACTATCGTATTCGGTCAACTTCGATCAACTTCGCGAGTAGTGTAGCTGGGCTATTACCGCTAAATTTAAACATAGAGATACCTCTACACTAAAAACGCTTTACTGTTTGTTGGGTTGCCGTTGTTCGCATTGAATCCGTAAAACATCGCTTCTTTCGAGCAGTTGCTTGGAGGTTAGGACTCTTTCATCTTCTTTCTTTTTTCGTTTGAGGGTCAGGGGGTCAAAGGAGGATATCTGGAGCCAGTCTAGCATCAGGAGTCACTCAGTGAACCTCAACATTCATCAATCCCTGGAACGAACGGAACGGGCTATCATTGAGCACATGTTAGGTGGCCTACAGGACCAGAGTTTACGAAGCAGTGAGAACCCAGGCAGTCAAGTCGGGTCATGTACGAGATGGGATTTATCCACTTGCCACCAGGTTAGGACTTCTTAGTTAGAAAAACATAAAAATATATAATTTGAATTTTAAAAATTATCAATAGTTTATTTTTTTTCCTCATTTTTTTGGTCACAACTTACCCAGAAACAAGATAAAATTATGAACAAATCGTTAAGATATTTTAAAAATTCAGTTAGGTGATAAGAGAGTGAAGAATAAGATTTTAAAATAGAGACAGTCTGGTATTCATGATATAAGCCTTCAGATTTAAAAAAGAGACAGTCTGGTATTCATGATAAAAGCCTTTAGATTTAAAATACAGGGAGCTTTATTCACATCATTTTTTCGGTTGAGCTTTCACCTCCCCTAAAAGCTTTTTTGTCATTACCTCGCAACGCATACAAGGCCCGATGGGGTGCAGCCATTCTGTTCCCGCCGGAAAACATTGAAATAAGTAGAGATTAGATATTATAATGTATATATAGCGGAAGATATTTCGAGGATCAACAACAAGAATATTTTTCGCTCATTTCAGTGGATTTCTCTTATAAAATTTATGTAAAAAATGCTTTGGTCCATTTTTTTTAAACTTAAAAATTTCAAATTACTTTGAATTGAAAATATCTTTTATCGCAATAATACTGTCAATACCAAATCGTTTATAAACTTTCTTACATCACGCTTGAACAGCTTAGGTAATCAATACACAGAAGTAGTTGATATTTTATAATAGCACCGAAAAAACATAAAAAAGAACATTTTCCACATATAAAGAATATATTTATTTTAAATTTTGTTTCCTATAGACCGATTGTAAACTTAATTCTATTTAAATAACATTTCAAACCATAATTCTTTTGTAATACTTTGTTTAACGTTTTATTCAGTATTTAAAGGTTCTTGTACCGAAAATAAAAAAATAACTACCTGAATTTTGTGCTATTTCCTGCAGAGGACATTTTATAAAATTTGTAACCGCACAAGAGTCCCAACTGCTCCCAACCGTCTGAAGCCAGAGATACTATGGCATCCGCAATTGGGGTATGTTGAATGAAGCGGAGAGGGGAAGGTATCGAAAAGAGGAAAGTGAGTACCTGGCTATTCAGATCTGGTCACCAAACACGACCAAACGTTTTGATTCTCAATGGTGTTCTTACTCCAGGGTGATACCGACAACATCTTCCAGACTTCAACGTTCCTCCAAAAATATGCTATACATTAATTTAAATGAGTAAATTATGAAATAACACAAATTAATCCAAAAAAATTGACTTGCGTACACCGGGACTTGAACCCGCGAATCCGTCTTGCTAGTCGAAAGCCTTATCCCTCGAGGACATTACGTTCATCGTCCTTCTGCTCTACATGTTCAAACTACCTTAAGGTCATTTTCTTAGTCACGTATATTGATCTTACAACCACTTTTTATTATTTTAAATCTCTACAAAAATGAAGACGAAATAAAAAAATCTAGGTTTTCCTTGTTCTGTGATTCCTTTTCCTAGATTCCCGTAGTAAAGGGTATCACTTACCGGTAATAATATATCATGGCCTAAGTGTTTCGTGACACCACAACATAATTCTCTGCTGCAGGTGAACTTTATACGTCTCCGAGGCTATACGGCATATTCATTGTGGGACATTTAGCGTTGATCCGATTACTTAATTATTTGTTGTGCTAAATTATTTATTAATGTAATTGCAATATTATATTCATAGTTATCGTGTCGAACCAGCTTTATGTATTTTATAAGTTCCTCCCATCTCAAAATTATTTCGATTACTCGTCGGGCTGTGTGTGTCACAAGTAAATAAAAAGGCAGTATCAATGTTGCGTTCGTTCAAAACTAAATAAAACTTCCCAGACAGCTGTCACGACGAACAATGTGTAATTAAAATCCTTGTCAGCATACAATCTTAGTTAACCTTTCACATAATTATTCCTTTACGAAAAGAAATTCTGTTTTAGGTAGGTAAAATAAAATCATAAAAGAGAATTCTTCATTGTTTAGTAGAATCAAAGAATCATTATTTTAAAAATAATTTTTTAAAAGTTAGTGGAATTTGGTGGATGCTTTGCGTTTGGTATACGACGTGAATTCATTCCTAAATATTTAAATTTGTTTTATAAATATTTTAATTTTATTAATATTGTCTATGATGGGGTTATTCACACAAATTAACAGATTTATTCCGACATTGTTGAAAATTTTGCTCACTTGATCTTCAAAAAAAGAGAAAGTTAACTGTCTACATGGTATTTCTATAAGCTACCCCATCCCCCTTTCAAACCCCTTAACGCAATATTTTGATCCTTTTGATAACATTGAGCAGACGTGAAATTCAAAAAAAGATGAAAATTACTGTACGGGCAACGACGGGGACTTTGGTCAGTTAAAAAAAGCCTTAATGTTAAAATGAAATTCAACAATAATATATTGATTAAATTAAAAGAAATTTCTACTTTTTATTTAGTAACTTATGTTCACTTTTCATTTATAGTAAAAAGTGGACAGAAGTTTAAAATTATTTGAGAATTTCATTAGAATTCCATCGCGAATTTATTGTCAGTACCAAAAATGTAAGTATTAAAAACATGTTCTACAAATTAAGCTAAAAACAGTTGGAATTTAATAAGATAAATCTAAACATAATGAACACGTGGTAACAAATAGTATATTTGTGAAAACAATTGGATTTACGTCGTTAAATAAATGACAAGTCCTTAAGTTAGAATAAATCCCTAAGCAAAGTCTGTGATAAATACGTCGGATTGAAAAAGCGTTCGAGCACAACACAACAGTATAGTTAGTAGGTAAACTGTGCTTACAGGGGATCAGTTCCACCCGAAGAACTTATTATTGATGAGGCCGATTCATCATTCTTGGTACTGCCGTTGGCCTGAACTTCATATGTAGTTAGCCTCAGAAACTCTACTATTTTAAGACCTTAAAGATAAAGGAATACAGTCAGCGTAAAAAATATGTATTTTAATTATTTAGGCAAAACGGCGTTGTGGTTAGTTTGTTTGATTGAGTGAACGAAGATTAAGTTTAAAATTAAATTTCAGACTTTTAAACAACCAATTATCTTGAAAGATGGAAATGTGCTTAAATTGTCGGACAGAAAGATTTTGACTTACTTGATACTTACATATTTACATACTGTATATATAATGCACTAGCCGAAGCAATTATATGATACGCAATCAACAGCAATGGATTAACGTACAAAACTTTCTTTAATAAAATAGAGCAAATACAACTCCGTTTCCTAAAATTGATAGCAGGTAAAAAAAATCCAATAATTATATAATAAAATAATGATTATAAAAAATGTTTTCATTGTGTAACGTACTCCCCATAGAGATAACCAATTAACGCTGGATGAATTCTGAAACACAGAATTCAAAAACCTATTAACCACAATTACCCTACTGGACATAGAGAAGCACAAATGTTTAAAATTAATAAATCACAAAATGTGTACGGACATAGAATAAAATAAAATAAAATTCTTAATTTTTCTTGTCAATGCTTTCGTATGCCACTACGTAATACTAGAAGTCGAGATTTATTTCAATGCAGAAATTCTGGGACTAATTGCAATATATGTACTTATTCCTCATTGCGCAGAATACTAATGGAGGGATACACTTATACTGAGTCAGTGGACATCTTCAATTTATCACCAAACGTTATGTGGAATGCTGCATAATGTTTACCATTCCTATGTAAAATCCCCTAAAAAGAAAACAACGATGGTTAAAACTGACTATGAAAAACTTTTAAATGCAAGTACAAAGCATGGTGCTATCTCTTTTTACCACTGCTCAAATCATATATTTCACAGAAAAACAGGAGATAGAACGATTTTTATGAGTCTTTGTTTGTGCTCCTTTTTAAAAGAAAGAAAAACATTCCTAGGTTACAAATAACTTGACAATATTTTATTTCTTCGTATTTCTATAAATATTATTTATTAATATTAAGTTAGCTCACTTTTTCGTGTGTGTTAATAATTTTAGAAATATGTATATTTAAAAAAAATGTTTTTTTATGGCAAACATAACATCTGCTCAAATATACAAAACAATAACCATTTCGATGAGAGCAAGTAGATTTTTTTTTAAATCTCCTTATAAATTAAACGCCCATTGGGCTTTTACAGACATAATACAGTTTAAATAACGCAAAAATAAAATACCTAGGTACATAAAATTAAAATCATTTTATCATCAGATACAATAAATCGATCAACTCACAGACATATGAATATATAGACTAGAAATTAAAGGTGAGGGGTAAAATCAACTGTTGAAGAACGAAGGGGGTAAAGCTGACTGTGATTCGTCAATAAATCAATCTGACAGTATATAGGCATCTCGCATTATAATATCACCATTTAGTTCTTAAAAGTAAAATCTGCTTTTGAATGAATAGACATTTTTACATGGGAGCGCAAATTACTCGCCACGTTATGAACAAATTTGCGAAGTCCAAATTCGGCAAAAAAAAATTCTTCTATTTTCAGAGTCGAATATTTTGTTTACGTATTTAGTTAAGACACTTTTTTAAGTGTTCATAATTTACTTCCCAGTAACAACGATGCGCACACTTGAGAATCGCTACATCCGACCAATGTTGGCTCGATGTGATAGTATATGTTTCTACAACTGATTCATGTTATACGAGGTGAATAAGCTTAAAATGATGCTTACATATGGAATGTAATACGACAATTGGGTTTATTCTCTTTTTCACATATATTTTTACAAGTTTTCATATCACAAGCCACTATTTTGCCGTGTTATTTCATAAAATGCCTCGACCATAGCTCGACGCTAGTTCGAACAAGAATGATGACGTCACATTCTCAAGATTCATGGGAAGCCATACGCGAGCCCAGCCGGCTCCAATGGAACCGGTATGGGGAGTGGGGAATAATACGCTTTTAATCACTTAGGGCAGGTCTACTAATATTCATGTCTATGGATCAACTACATTTTGCACATCCAGAGTCTTAACTCTGCTTGGTCTATAGCGGTTTATATTTCACCTTTTACACAGTTCTATTTGAAGACTTAAATGTATTAAAGCGAATTTATATTGGAATATTGTTGAGCTAAATAAATCTACTAAAGGTGTTGTTTGGTGACTAGATCTAAATAGCCCGGTACTTCCCCACCTTCCTATTCCCCATCTCCTCCCCCTCCCCACTACCTTCAGCCTAAAAAAATACCCCAATTGGGGATGCCATAGTCTCACTGGCTCCAGACGTTTGGGAGCAGTTGGAACTCTTGTAGGGGATTCACGTATTACGCGTGACAGCTGTTTCGCCTTCTGAAGAAATTATCAAACTGATGAATTGAATTTTGTTTCTTACAAAAAAAAAATTACAAAATATATTTATTTTTGTTGTTTGTTTTTGGGGTGTTATGCCGTGTTGCGCTAACTCCTTTAGCCGACGTTTCGGACAGCGTTGCAGTGTCCATCATCAGGGCAGATCCGGTAGATCCGAAGATGATGATGATGATCTACCGGATCTGCCCTGATGATGGACACTGCAACGCTGTCCGAAACGTCGGCTAAAGGAGTTAGCGCAACACGGCATAACACCCCAAAAACAAACAACAAAAATGCTTTTGGCCGTGAGAATCTAAAAACTTACAAAATATATTTAGGTTCACAATCTCACCAATGAAGAAACTGGTTCTTGTGCTTGGTGAGCGAGTTACACTAATTATCAGAAAAATAGAATACCATTATGCTATAGGTAAGTATGTATATATATAATAGGAACAATTGAAACTTCTGGATTATCTATATGTGTACATATATAGTTTTCTGTTACATACTAATTATTGAGTAATTAGGAACATCAAAATACAGTGTTGTTTGTTTAATTATTTTGGATTACATAACAGAAACAACACAGTGAAGTTGGAATTTTTCTAAACCTTTTTAATGAAATAGCACAAGTTACAAGTTAATTTTTTAGTACCTCCACATTCCACAAATTAGTTGTTGTAAAGCGCCTGGTAAAATACCCAATAGCAAAAAGTTAGTCAGTAAATTATTAAAATAATGTTTTATTGTTGGTCTTACAACTCTCGTCTTGGCTTCATTCTGCATTCCTTCAGCTGATAATGCGGAGAAATTAAAGCAGAGAGAAAGAGAAGAGTGGATAGCTTCAGAAGATACCTTGAATAAAAAAAAAAGAGTCGAAAACGTGATTTATAAATTCATTCACTGAAGGTTTCAAATTATATTATTACCAGCGTAGACCCGTAAAAAACATAGTTTTTATAATTATAATTGAAATCTAAGGTTTGCTTCGAAAAATGTTTTACCAAAATCAATCCTTGGAAACTACTGATTCTACGACTACTTTTTTTTTGAACATGCAATTCTTCAAATATCTCAATTCTTAAATTTTTATGATGTGCCGAAATTGGTTGAAAAAGCCTCTATGCCACCCTTATGTTGTCTCTATTAGATATTAAAACTAAAATAATATATTTTTTTTTTAAAGACTTTGCGTGCAGCGAAATTTGACATGAATTCAAAAAATTGGTATATTCCATTTCATTTCATTTTGAATTTGTGCCGAGAAAGAAATTCTGAATTTGAAATTTATGTTTCGAATAGTCAGACTTTTGGATCACGAAACACGCCCACATCGCATTTCTTGTATTATTATTTATTCTTTGTTCACAAAGCTTAACCTACTGGACAACGATCGATTTGAATTTTGCATTCTATTCGTAAGTTAAATTAATTTTTATAAATAAATTTTGACCCCTAAATTTTAAATAAATTAAATATATATTTATTTTAAATAAATGGTAATGAATATAATTAAAATAATAAATTGTTAGTAATTTATAAATTTAAGTGTAAATTAAATAATTACCTTTAATGATTTTTAATTTTTTTATTGAATGTATTTATTTAATAAGTAAATTTTATTAAATGTTTACATTTAATATGTAAATTTTATTTTATGTTTTTTTTTTTTAATTTAGTAAAAACATTATTTAATATCGTAAAATAAATTTTAATAAATAAATAATAATAAAATAATTTTATTAAATAAATTAATTTTAATAAATAAATTAATTTTAATAAATAAGTTTATATTTATAAATAAATTAATTCAAATAAAAAAATGTTTGAATAATTAAATTGCACTTAACAACTCTTAATAATTCAATTTAATTTAATATGCATTTTGAAATAAATGATTTATTGTTAATAAATTTGATTGAATCACTTGTAAAGTTAAATAAATGAAATTGAATAAATTAAATAACGGTAACGCGTTTAAAAGCTGCGACCTCCACAGCAGAGCTCCTGGACATTAACAAGAGGAAACACCATATTAATTAGCTGCTTCCCGTCTCATACATCTTCCCAGAGACAGTCGGAGCTGTCGCCTTTTAAGTAAAAACTGGCTAATTTAGCGGTTTCTGGCAATAAAGGGGCGCGGGTAGTTAATGGTGACGGTGACATTTCTGTCCTAGGTTAATTTAGGTCCGGCTTGTTATGAAAATATTCATTAGGCGCCCAGACAGGCGGATAGACAGTGGGTACTAAATAAATAACATTTGACGCCAAATTGCTCATAAGGATTGTTTCAGCGAACATTATTGTTTTACTAGCGCACACTCGTGAAAAATTACAGGGTTATTATAATTTATTGTAGCATTTGTAGAGCTGAAGGTATTAATAAAATATTTGCCTCTGCCTCTGAGCATTTGTGACTCTAGCGCAGTAATCACATTATCAAAATATCTGAAAACCGTTAAAAATAATAATTAAAACATATATAAGGTTCGACAAACACAAGAAGCAGTGTACAGTGACATGTCACGTGATATAATAAACACGGACGTAAACAAAAACGCCAATTCCACGCAAGGTATTGCAGGGAATGCATTGCACGTTTTTAACTCCCACGGAATACGTTCCACCCAGTGGCAAAATAACTAAAGAAAATGTTTTTAGAAATACGTTTTTCTTTTGTTTGATTTGAGGAAATATTAGATTTTATTTTTGTCTTCACCTTACAAAAAAACGTTGTGGAATGTTCTAAAAAATCATCCAGTTGATAGTCTGAATATTCTTAATTGTAACAAAAATTTGTGGTTAGGGAATTATTTCAGTGAAATTCTACATTCTGGTTTTCCAGTCATATTCAACACAAATGAGGTGTTTTGAGCACTATTGTTATATTTGTTATTCACAACTGTTTGTTTCATAGGTCTACTGGCATAAAGGCATTCCTCAAATATACTTATAAGAGTCAAACTTTGATAAATAAATTTTAATAAATAAAATAATTTTAATACAAAATTTTTTTTTTTTAAATTTGTTAATTTTAATAAAACATTCATTTTCAATTTTTGATGCCTGTTTTCCTAGAAAATGGTTCTGTAGAGATATCATCGCGAGCATCAGGGTGAAACATGCTCTCCATAAAAAATTGAAGGCTACTGGCAGTTGGCGTTACTATGATTTGTTCATTGCGCATAGAGCCGTGGTTAGGCGCAATATTCACACTGCTTTCCTAATTTATAGATGAGTGTAAATTCCATTGAACACGATATCAAACATGATCCCAAGATGTTCTGGGACTACCTCAAATCGCTACGTAAAGATGGTGGTATTCAAGACACTATAATGCATCGTGATCGGGAAGTTCGAGGAATGTATGTAGCTAACGCATTTGCAACACACTTCCAATCCGTATATAGTAATGATTTTTAGTAAAAATAATTTACTACAATTGAATATTAGCAAAAGAATAATATCTGTTGGAGGACTAACCGTGCCACTAGCACGAACCACAACAGCACAACATCACTATATATTCAAGGGTGTAAAATTATTTAATAAATTACCCCTTGATATACGATCGGAAGGAAACTACGAAAAATATAAATAAAAAAAAAATTAAAATACTCTTGTACCACCTCATAACTTTACTTATTGTTTAGAAATATGTTTTTTCCTTTTAAATTCTTTGAATCATTTATTAACTAACCTATATTTTTATTACTTTTATTGTTATTTTTGTGTTATTTTTTGTTTTATTACTAATATTTTTTGTTTAATTTAAAAAAATGTAAAAATATTTTTGTTGTCCTCTCCTAAACACAAGCAGCTGCTTTATTAGAAGAGTGATTGATATATTGGTGTTTATATTGTTAAAAAAATTGTAACCTTGTTTATATGTTTCAATAAATAAAAAAAATAAAAAAAATGAGATTCCGAAACAAAATATTAATACTGCTGCCAAGTTGAATGTGAAGGGAACCAAAAATATTGATATTGGTCAAATTGATGAATCGGATAGAGAATATTCCATTAGGAAACTGAAAAATACACATTCACTTGGTCCAGATTTTCTTCCGGTATTCTTCTCTAAAAATTGTGTTAAAACTGCCACTAAGTTTCTTATTTAACCTTTCCCTAGAAACTGGTGTATTTTTTGATTTGCAAAAAATATCAAATATTGGTCCAATTTATAAAAGCGGTACGAAGACTTGTGTAAATTTTAGACCAGTGGCAATACTATCTGCACCGGCTAAATTGTTCGAATCGATTCTTCATAAATTCACACTACCACAAGTTGAACCGTTTTTAATTTCTGAACAGCATTGATTTAGAAAAGGTCGATTGACAGAAACTAAACTATTGGTGTTTACGCATTTCATATCAAAATCATTAGACAAAGGCCATCAAGTAAATTGTTTATACAATGATTTTTTAAAGGCTTTTGATACTGTTAATCACGACGTCTTACTCGATTAACTGGCTATAATAGGATTCTCCATAAAACTGCTTACCTTTTTTGTTAGCTATTTTGCAGACAGGAATCAGTTTATGTCACACAGACTATTTCAATGTATACATTGTGAGGAATTTTAGAGGTTCTTCGTTTTATTTTATTCCTAAGGAGAGAATTGTCAGCGGTATTCGAAATATCTTTCATTTATGTGATAGGAACCCGCCGGTCGTACTTCAGTGTCCCTTTTTTAAACTTTAAAATAGCGTATTGATGGACATCGCCTTCTTGGATTCGATGAATTCGGTACAGCTACTAGTAATTGAAGCAATAGGGCACGTGCACCGATGAGGCTGAATTTTGGATGGTTCTCAACGGGAACTTCTCAAACCATTAAAAGTTAGAGAGGCCTTATCTGGTAAAAAGAACCTTAAGGTGTCCGTACATAAACAAAGCGAAGATTTAAAAATAGTAACTAAAAATAAGAATACTTAAAAATGGAGTGACGGCTTCGGATTTCAAATGACAAATATTGAGTTTTTCGAGTAGGGAGGGACGCCAGAAGGCCAATGAAGAATAAAATTAAGCAGAGCAAAAGAAGTAAAGAATAAAGATGGTGAAGATGAAAAGGAAGAATGTGAGAAAAAAGAAAACGATAAATAATAAGTAGATATGATTTTTATACAGGTAGCAAAAAGAACTTTATAGTATTTCGCATCCTCTAGAAATGAACAATCACTAGACTCACCCCCACATCCATTATCCGAGTGAGAACAGCGTGCCCTCTCATGCACAAAATAAAATATTATATTAAAGACATTGCATGCTCTGGCTTATCCCGAGCGCAATTATATTTATTGCACGAATAATTGCAGTGTTACGGCACGGGACATGCATAAATCATACAGACGTGTATTTTATTATATGAATGTAAATCACAGGTTTTTGTTAGACTCTTCATGCAGTTTTTTAAGTGAGTTATGATGTGAAATATGCACATTTTATTTCATATTTTGGTTTGCGCTAATTTTTCAACAATTTCAATCAATTCAAAAACATGAATATATTATTCACAACAATTTTTGTTTTCAGATTAAAAATAATTATTGTGTATTATTATGTGCTTTTTTGTAACAAATAGATTTAATGATATCCTCACTGGGATCTCCCGTGCTGATGATTTCATTTACATGTTCTAAAAATTTAGTAGAATGGGTAAAGAAATAATAAATATTTAAAACAGTGTTGTTTCTGAAATAATATAGTATAATTTATGGTGTTTTTCTGTTCAATTGAGTATATTTACTTATTGTACATGTACTTATAAACTTTTTTTAACTTTCGATTTTATGTCCGGGTTAAATCTTCCCCATAGGAAAAAGTAAACCCTTCCAAACACTTTTCCACAAATGATCATCCAGTCAATCAACATTATGCAAGTGAATTATATAAGCAAAATAAATATAAAACAATACAAGAACAACACGTCAACTCACCAGAGATTAAATGGGAAAATAATTCACCGACTCCAGATATTTTCATATCAGAGGGTTTGGCTAGGTAGAACTCCTAACAGGGCCTATAAATCCTATTGTTTGGCTGGTCCCTCAATATAAATATTTAAAAAATCTTTCGTAATCCTACATGTAGTTAAAATGACTGATTTTTCCTTTTCATACATAAATTCTTTGATAGATCTAATACGCCTAAATTTTGAATGAGAGAGCTAGGTATAATGCCAGTAGCCGAAATAACAAATGGTAATATTTTTTTAGTCTGAGAATGCAAAATTCTTTTAATCTCATTTTGTTAAATTAAAATTAAATTAAATAATAAAAACAACTTATTATTATTTACTTTTTATTATTATCCACTTCATTTTCGTATTATTATTTACTTTAATTATAATCTACCCAATTTATTTACTTACTTACTATTTATCATTTTTATTTATTTATTATTACTTATCTGTAATTATTTTCCTATTTTAATTACATTATTGCATTTTTTTGGTATAATTTAGTATTGATTCTATTCATGTTGTAATTGTTAGTACGGTTAACCTATGCTTGTGTCTGATAAGCCAGCACAGGTACCTTGTACTTTGGTTTACAGAAGAATATTATTGTTGCTAAATAAACGCACTGCCCAATGTTTCTTTTGTAGACATTTTTTACTTAAATTTTGTTTATTTTTGCTACAGGTCTCGAAACAACCGTGTCATTATTTTTTTGTGGGTTTAAATTTAATTTTATTATTATATTGAGTTAACCTATATGTATTTTTTAAATTATCTAATATTTAAGCTGCACATATTGACACAGGAATGCCCTGTACTAATGTCTGTACATTAGAGATGGCAATCGGTCTGTTAACAATGGATAGTCAATCGGACGAGCCGCCCTCTTTTGCATAGTATCAAGTAGGTTTATCAAGCATTTCTATTGAATATTTATTGGGAAGGGTGCTTCTACAAAATTTATGATCTCCCTCTTTACCGAAATTAGACAAGCTTGGGTTTTTGAGATGTTGAAATGGACCAGGTTACCCCAGGCATGAGCCTTCTCGAGGTGGTGGTAATTTTTTTGTCTCAAAACTTCCCGAGCTGTACGGACAACAAGAGTGGAAGGGGGCTTATCAAAACTATAACACTCGTGAACGGTGCTGTAGTTAGCGAAGCAATGGATTGATAAATGAAGCATATTCAACGAAATCGTTGATGTTCTACAAAACAGCGTCGGCGACAGCACAGGTCCTTGTGGCATCCCCGCTTTGCGTTGGTGCGGAGAGGAAGTTCTTTCTTTGAGAAAGTTCGCAATCCAGCTATAGTTATCACTCACCAGGGCAATACTAAGGGTATCTACCATTCTGCTTGAAATGACTGTATGGTAAACTACTTCTGCAAACGAACAAGTGTTGCATAAAGTCATACATTTCAATCAATTTGTTGTCTGTAAACGTTTTAAAATCGTCACAACATTACTATCAACTAATCAATTCCCCTGCACAATTGTTATGAACATAAAATATCTGTTAACGAGTTTTATGATTATTTGTGTGAAGTTGTTTGTTTCAATGCAAATTTAAAATAAAACTCATTTGTATTTAATTGCTCTCAGAATAATAATGTTACGAATGTTTACTGAATGAACAAGTGTGATACAAGCAATTTTCCAGCATTTCAATAATTATAATGTGAAAACACTTATAAACAACGTTGTATTTATTTCAAATAAGTAGTTACTTGAATACGCAATTGTTTTGAGTGTGAAAACAATATGTGCGATATTAGTTAGCTTTTTTGGTTCTGCAGAGATATCTGAAGCATTTTTTAAATATTTTTTAGTTTTCATTAAAATCCTTAATGTTTTTTTGGTATCTAAGGTTTTTTTTTAAATTGATGTTTGAGCGACCACAAAAACGGGAGTATCCACTTATATGAAATATGTATATAGACGTGTGAAGGAAGAAGGCCATGACGCAGAAGATGGGAATCGTGTGCGTCGAATGCAAGAACTTCATTTGAAATTGTGGCGAATCTCGAATTCGTTGTGCTCTATGTAAACAAAATTCAACAGTCTATCTTTGTTCACAAACTGCTTCGAACGGTATCATCTGAAGAATAATTTGCTTAGATTTGGTTACTTTTCCTCATTCTACAATTTTTTTTTAATAACGATTTTTTTTATTTTGCGTATTTTCCATCAATATATATTTTTTTCATTGTATTATAAACAAAGGCAATTATTTATTTTATATTATCAATATAATTCATACAGTTGACTGCATTTACCCATAGTTGACATAAATTTTGCTGAGGGGGGTTACCTCCAAGAGTTGCGTTTAGGCATCAATTTTCTAGACGCTCTGGCGAGAGGGCGGGCTGGTGGAAAATTCTAAAACTGATTTTGGGATCTTTTTTAAGCCTATACTATCGGATTATAATGATGATTCAAGTTTATAAAAATAAAAATAAAATCATGGAGGTAATGGGTTAAGTGAATTTTCAGTTGGGGTCCACAATTTATGATAATCTTTTTACATAAATTCAATTTATTTATTTTTGATAAACTTATGTTTACAAGACAATGATTTTCATGCAAAGCAAAATGGATAAAAAAATATTGTAAGCAATAATATTTAGCCTGTATCACAAATATAAATTGAAAAAAATCTTCCCAGTAAAAATGAATGCTGACGGGAATTGAACCCGCCCCTTCTTTTTATATATTTTTTTTATATTTACTCCACACAGGAGGCCCTGAAGAAAATAGTTTCCCTCAGGGCCTATGTCATCTTTGGGGATGCTGTGTGGAGGGTCTTTTTGGGGAGAGGAAGGAGTGAACATGGGTCTTGAAGAGTCCCATGTTGTAGGAGGGAGGAAACACAGAGGCCGGCAGTTCGTTCCACAGCCGAGCTGTTGAACTTAAGAACGAATCGTAGAAGCGACCCGTTCTCATGTGACAAGTGTCAACTGTGTACAAATGTTGGGCGCGCGTTTGGCGTGTATCCTGACTACGCACCGGTGCCGAAGGGATCAATGACGCTAGTTCCTCAGAGCATCTTCCATTGTAATACCGATAGAACAAGGACAGCATACCTACCTGACGCCTGTGCTCTAAAGATTGCAGTCCGTTTGTTAAGATTGGGGAATCTATCAAACGGACCGCCCATTTCTGCACAGAGTCAAGGGTTTTTTTCAGGTATTTTGGGGCTCCAGACCAGAGATGGCTGCCAAATTCGACAATAGGGCGCACTTGCGATTTGTACAGGGTGAGCAGTTGTGTACTATTAAAGTATCTGCGGGCCCTGTACAGTACGCCCAGCTTCTGAGAGGCCAACTTTACTCTGGCTTCGATGGAGCCCCCGTACCTGAGCTGGTCACTTATAGTTACACCAAGCATATCAATGGAAGGCCTGTTCGGAAGATTTCTTCCGTTGAAGGAGACTAGATTATCATTTGGATCCCTTTTAGACGTAATCAGACAGGATTGGGTCTTTGAAACATTAAATTCGACGAGATTATTTTTACCCCAGGAGGAAATACTCTCGAGATAACCGTCCATTCTCTGCTTCAAAGCCCTCCGAGCCGTTGGAGTTTGTGTGCCCTTTGGGGGCTTGTCAAACAAAAAGCTATCATGAACTGTACTGTCATTCGCGTAACAATGAATCGGTGCACATGTCAAAAGGTCATTGATGTGCAACAAAAACAAAGTCGGAGACAGAATCGATCCCTGTGGGACGCCAGCATTTATGGAGTGCGAGGAAGAGGTGAAACCGTCAGCAACCGCCTGAATCGACCTATCCCTTAAAGAGTCAGCAATCCACGTACACAGGGATGCGGGAAGTCCGTAAGAATGCAATTTGTTGACAAGTCCTCGGTGCCAGACCCGGTCAAAGGCCTTGGATATGTCTAGTGCGACCGTTTGGGTCTCACCGTGACGTTCCAGGCACCGCCCCCCAAACATGCGTCACATACGCGAGAAGATCACCGCACGAGCGGTTCCGCCGGAATCCGTATTGACGGTCGTTGATAATTTTGTTCTTCTCGAGGTATGTGAGCAGTTTGTCGTTGATCACACGTTCCATCACTTTGGACAGAACTGATGTGATCGCTATGGGGCGGTAGTTGGCCGGGTTGGAGCGGTCACCTTTCTTGGGAATAGGGTGAATTACCGCTTTTTTCCAACCAGAGGGCACAGTGCCACACTTCAGGGACATTTTGAAGAGCTTTGTCAAAACTGGAACTATTTCCGCAGCACACCTCTGCAATACCAGGGCAGGTATTCCATCAGGTCCACTATCTTTGTTAACATCGAGCCCTCGTATGACGTGGAGTACATCCCGATGCCGGATCCTCAGCTTTTTCATATAGAAGCCGCAGTGAGGAACCGACGGCGGAACAGCATCCCCGTCGTCGAGGGTCGAGTTTTCCGCAAACATTATCCCTAAAAGGTTTGCCTTTTCGGTGGCGGTGTTTGCTAGTGAGCCGTCAGGTCTGGTAAGAGGTGGCAAACTGCGTTTGCAAAAATTTCGACCTATTGAGCCCGCAAGCGACCAGAATGCTCTGCTGCCATGCGGGCAGGCAGCCAGCTTTTTGCTGATCTGCAGGTCGTGTTCGAATTTTGACCTATTGATGATTCTCTTGCATCAGATTATTCTGACCGGGAATCAGAATAATCTGTTACAAATTCAATTAACTGTTAGGCATGATGAATAATAAGAAATTAATTCAATAATTGCAAAATCCCTCTGTGGCATCATTGAATTTAAATTAAACTATTACCTTAGTAACAACAAGCTACCACAACTACTTCGCATAAAACGCATCGACATGTTTTAAAACCAATAATGGTTTCTTCGTCAGAAAACGTAGCGCATCCATTGATGTAATAAGTCGTATTTGGTCAATGAGCGCATTACTTGAGATGACATATGGCATAAATTTGTTGGTTTTCAAATAAATGGTTCCTGTTGCGGCGGTACCCATACCCGCCTTTCGTATTATAATAAATCAAATAATATTGGAAATAGACCCATTGATACTGAATTCACATAGAGTTTTAAGAAACCTAACTGCTGTAAAAAAATTATATGATATTTTGGTCTCCGGTGAATTTTTTTTACAACTAAAAATATTTAAAAAAATAATTAGATATTGGACAGGTGGGGTCGAGTGGAGGGTTTTCGCAGTTACTTGGCTGAGTGACCAGTGAAAGAAATTTACTTTTTTTACTCAATTACTTAATTCTGTCAGAAATCACTGGTTTAAGTAAGTCGGGTACTCCTTCAATAAACATTCGTCACATGTTTATTTTTTTAATTATCAAACATTTCACAGCGGTGGTATTTTTTGGCGTTGATATAGATTATTTTCACGCAAATTTACATAAAACTCGTTAATACATTTTTATATTTGAATTTTTGGTGTAGAGTGTAAGGTAATACGGATTTATAGCAGGTGAATGCAAAACAATTCAGAATTGAAACGTTGGCATTGCTTGGCCGTTTCACTTAATCCTAAATCTATAAATCCTTAACACAATTATATTTGGTCGGTTAGTCGGTCGAGCAGGACTCTTTTCCCGCTTATTATGATGGTAGTTAGAGAAAATAAAATACTGTCGCATGTGTTACTAGCTCAGGATCGTCTTTCTTTAAGGAGAAAAGAAATTAATACATCTGTCCCTCAAATAACACAATTTGAAAGCCTGGCCGCAAATGTTGTAATGCTTATTCAAATTGTTAATCTTCCATGAGGACTTGCAACATTGTGTCATTCAATTTTATTGAAAATATTTTTTTTTACTTTTGGAGGATAACGCATGATATAAACCCATGAAGGTAATACATCATCTAATAAGAGGATAATAATAATAAATCTAAATGACATATGCAATTATTTTCTTATGATGCTTTACATTGATGGGAATAACTTTTAGAGGTTATTTAAAAAACTTATATATTTCAAATAAATTGAATATTCAGTGTTATGAAACGAACTTTCTTAAAATTAAAACATTCAACCCCGTAATATTTTCTTAAAATCAAGTACTTTGTATTTTTAAATTCTTTCATATGGTAACCCCTTGGGGGCGTTGACCATTATCGGGAGAGGCGGGGACAACGAGCGGTCCTCAGCTCGGTTGGAAGAGACACCGCTCTTTTTTGGATTCCAGCGCTGTTTGCGAGAGGTTGTTACGTGCTCCACTTTGAATTCGAGACTTGCTTTGCTAAAACAGTGTTTGTCAATTAATTACTAGTACATTTCGATTCATTCTTTCTACAGTGTTTGTCAATTCATTACTAGTATATTTCGATTCATTTTTTCTACTGCCTGCTCCCTGGACGTCTACAAAACTACAAAAACTGCGGTATCGTTCCTTTATTTTTTTATTAATTTCTGTCTCTGCTTTCTGCCCACTAATTTAACATCATTCTTTTAACCGTCCACAACGAGATTTAAGCTTTTCCTACGCGTAGATTCCTGTGCTGTAATTATATAGTCTTTTTGAAGGCATTTAAAGGCACCACAATAATAGTGTTTTATTTCCAAGATACCCTTTGTTCTACCCACTTCTAGAAGGCGTATGTTCTCTCTTAATACCAACGAACTGAAAACACGGTACCTGCTCGAGCTAGCCAGGTATTCTTGAAGATATAATACATTTCTATACGCGGTTCGATTCCGTAGAAACTCTTTATCTAACACGCGGTTCGATTCCGTGGAAACGCATTATCTAACATCATATATATATCTGAGACACTGTCTAGGTTACAAAAACATTATATGGAACATCAAAATAGACGAAGATAATGTTGTCAATTCTGAATTTGAAATATGAGAGAAACAAAAATGGCGTAAAATAATTATTTCCCAATTGCCGACTGGTTAGAGGCAGCGTCCCAATAAGACAGAAATCCTGGGTTTGATTCCCAGTTGTCTGTTGAGACCGTTAACATTTTATTTTTCTGTTTCTTGTTGAATTTCATGATTCATTCAGATTTATTAGTATTATCTTCATCTAAAATAAAATGTTATTGTTCGTGTTCTCCCAAAAAGCGTTAAAAATATAGAAACACATATAAAAATTATAATGTAAGAAAAAAATCTTGTCCCTTAGTTGTTGCTACATATCAGAAGAATCTTAAAAGTATTAATGAATAAAAGTGAATTGTGAAATTGAAGCAGATTTATTTTAACATTTATTGAAGGAACATATTAAATAACAAAAAAAAATGGTAAAATGAAATTCATACAAATAAAGATTTTAATAGAAAAACGTCTCAAATTTATATATTTATAAATAGTTGCTTGCATTATTTGAGATAGATATAGCGACCAATAAATTCCAAATCGAAACAAGTTTGGGAGTAGCCTTTAGTACGTAAGATTTAATGTCGTACAATATACGGTGCTGGAGGACAAACCATATGTCCATTTTTGTCAAGAAAGCATGATCCCCAACCATGATTTACACCTTGAACAAGATTTCGGTGTTGAACATGATGACCACGATGTCCATGATTACCATGATGTTCATGATAATCTTGGTCTCCTTGAAGTTCTTCATCTTCGTGATATTCTTCGTTTGCATGATGTTCTACGTCTCCGTGATGATTTTGGTCTTCGTGGTGTTCGTGATCATCATGATGACCGTGATTTCCATGAACGCCCCCATGAACACTTCCGTGTTCCGTTTTTTGTCCACTAGTGTGTCCAGTCTCGAATTGAATCGTGAGCAAGCCGTCGGATTCGGTCAAAAAGTTTTCTTTTCCACTACGCTGATGAGGTGGCATCCGCCCTGTTTAGGTAATAGAATTAGTCAGGTTAGTGATTTGTAAATAAATTAATATTTGCATGAGTTAGGTTGAAAAAAATTAATTCGAATTTCATATAAAAAGTTTTTATTGATCAAATTTTATGATTTTCTTACAACCATTTGCAGGGGAGATCGCCACGAGCGCTATGAAGCAAAATAATATAGTAACCTGAAACAAAACATCCTTATTAATAATAAACAATAATTGTTGATTGAAATTATAGGACCTATTGAATAATTTGGCGGGTTAAGAATAAGCCGATGTAACTTAGTGGTTCAGAGCACCTGACCGGCGATCAGAAATTTCCGTCGGTGGAATTTATTTTTACTCGGGAGATATATTCAATTTGTACGGATATTTCAGGCGAGTAATTATTGCATATAATAAAATATCCTTGTGTTATATAAAGAATAACTTTATCAAATGTTAAGGGTTTTTCTTGAATAGTGACTAACTATCTAACCATCACGCCGTTTCCCTGCAGGGGTAGACAGACAACTTGGTTTTGGCACACACTCCTTACTTTATTCACATTCGTAAATCGTCTCATGAACAGTAAAACAATATAAACAAGCGATCAATCTATGAGTATGACTGGTTTATGCAGAGAAAAAAATCTATTGTAACAATCGGAATATTAGAGCCATAGTGAATAAGTAAGTCGAACACGCAGCAAGAAAAAAAATCATTTGTGCAACACGGTTCCATTCCAGAAGGGAAAAGGCGACAAAAAAGTACGGATTTGGGGGGAACATAACATATTTATGTTTTATTTTATGATACGCTGCGATTGCTATTATTATATGCGCTGTTACCTGCCACAATTGACATCCATATAATATATTAAAACAAACGCGCATTCTGTGCCTTTGTAGATCTACAAAAAGCATACGACTAAGTCGACAAGAAAAAGCTATGGAAGGTGTTGTCTAAGTATGGAGTGAATACAAATCTGACTTAGGCAATTGCGTCTCTGTATGAGGGAAGCGTTGCATGTGTTAGAGTGAACGGTGGTTTTACGGGGTGGTTTGATATCACAAAAGGTGTTAAAAAAGGCTGCGTAATGTCACCGTGGTTATTCAATCTGTACATGGATAATTGTTTGCAAAAATTGAAAGAGGTGGGATTGGGCGCGAATTTGAGTAATTTGAAAGTATGCTGATGATGCGGTGCTGATTGCTAATAGTATGGATGAACTACAGTCTCTCGTGTCTAGTATGAAAGAAGTATGCTTGTAGAATGAGTTAATGATGAATGTAAGTAAGTCTTAAGTAAAGGTGTTTGAAAGAAAGAGTACAAAAACAGTGTGCAATATAGTTGTGAATGAGGAATACTTGGAGCAGGTGGATGAGTTTTGTGTATTTAGAAAGTATGTTTACGAGAGATGGGAAGGCTCGCAGAGATATTAAAAAAGGTTAAATGCAGGTAACTCCATTCATGGAGGAATGAACGCAGTTGGCGCTAAGAAAAACATTTCCAAAGAAGCGAAGTCAGCAGTATACAATGGAGTGCTGGTACCTACTCTGATGTATGGAAGTGAGGCATGGAACGGGCAAATAAAAGATGAAAGTGGATTGAATGCTGTTGAAATGAGATCGTGTGAGGAATGGAATGTGAGATCCGCAAAGAGTGCAAGGCTGATGTAAGCGTAATGAGTAAGATTAAGAAAGAGACGCTTAGATGGTTTGGGCATGTAGAGCGAATGAGAAAAGAGTGTAAGGAGAATATATGTTGCAATTGCGAACGGTAGCAGAAATCGGAGACGCCCGAGGAATACATGGCAAGATCAAGTGAATCAGATACTCCAGTCGGGCCATGTCGAGAGTCAGAATAATAGAAGAGTATGTATGAGACGATGAATGAATGTGAATGAGGCAAATAGTGTGTGCCAAGACTGACTTGTTTGGCAGTCCGTTCTCTCTGCCTACCCCTGCGGAGAAACGTCGTGGTTGTAACTTAGTTACTTTACGCGTATTGGAATGAAACGTTGTGTCAACATTTCAAAGCAATCGGTGAAGAACTTTGGGAGATTTAAGATTTTGAACAAACGAACATTTACATTATTATTTATATAGATAGATAGATAGATCCTATAACTTTGAATTGGTCGAAGAGTTTGCCTACCTAGGCTCCATCATAACGCAGGACAACGAAGACCCAGTAGAAGTAAGAAAGCGCATCACAGCCGCTAACAACACTTACTTCGCGTTGCTGCCAGTGTTCAAATCCCGAAATGTCCATAGGAAAACCAAATTAACCCTGTATAAAACAATTATTAGAACGGTCTTGGCCTATGGATGTGAGGCGGGAACACTGACAGCAAAGTCTGCGGAACGGCTGGACACCTTCGAAAGAAAGGTACTTCGAAGAATCTTAGGAGCGGTGCGAGAGGGAGAGGCATGGAGAATCCGCCACAATAAGGAGCTATATGACATCTACCAAGCTCCCAGACTCTCTACTCATTTACGGCTCCAAAGACTAAGATGGGCCGGACATGTGCAGCGAATGCCAAGCACACGTGTACCAAAGAAGGTTCTAACAGGACACCCGGGAGGCAAACGTAAGGCGGGCAGACCTAGGCTGAGATGGGAGGACGATATCAGGAAAGATGCCAGAGGACTACTACATGTTGCAGATTGGAAGACGACGGCCGAGGACAGAGGGCGGCGGAGGCTCATGTTAAAGGAGGCCAAGGCCCGAAATGGGCTGTAGCGCCATTGAAGAAGAAGAAGATTTATATAGATAGATAAGAATTCGAATTGTAAAGGGAGTTCAATGAAAAGTGTACAAAGATTTTAAAACAAACAAGTTAATTGAAAAATATTTTATACAGACAAAAAGTGTACAGAGAGTTCAGAAAAAGTTTTAATACTTACGAAAGGTTGCATCTTGATTGAAGTGTTGTGTCGACAAAAAAAACACAACTGATTTCGTTATATCTCCGCTTTCTTTTATAATATTATTTTGTAAGGTAAATAAAAAAACTTACACGAGTCCATGATATAAAATTACGTTGTTATTGATTTAGTGATAAACACAATTTTATGATTAGCGTGAAATTAAAATGTTGGAGCCGTGATGATTTCGCACTATAAGGTGGGGATTAATCAATTAGGATTGTGGGTAGGAGTTAGTTAGTCGTTCTCTCACCTCTTTATCAAAGAGCGAACCTGCGGTTATTTTTTAAATTAGTTATCATTTAAGGCATATAATTAAAAACATATTTTATAACCAAAAACAATAACATTTGGCTGTCATCAGTTGTTTTGTTTTGCTCTATCTAAAATTTTTTTTTTCCATTCTATTTTGTTTTCTGGCCAAAAAAAAGTGTAGTGTGTTGTGCCTTGAGGTTTCTTCTCCCTTTTGATCTTCCAGGAGTCACTTTTTGCTGCTGATTTCCAGATATTTATAAATTTTTTTACTTCTGTCATTTTTCATACTATTATTGTAGTTGTTTACTGTTGTGAATAATGGAGGAAGATTTCCCTCCTGGACCCCCTACAAAGCCCCCAGATCCCTCTCCGGACCCCCCAGACGGGGAAAATGTAGAAATTTCTGATAGTGATTCTGTCATTTTGACTTCTACCAAAAAAAGGAAATTTACTCCTTCTTCCCCAATAAAACTTGACTCGCCTTCGACGTCACAGTCCCCACCAGCACTTTCTCAACTTCCTCCAACAAACTTTTATTCTCTTCATTCCCGTGGCCCATTCATAGTATACGCCCAAAAAACTGAGCAAGGAAAAACCATCCACCCTCTTGAATTTGGCAAATTCCTATCAAATAGCAAGAATCTTTCAATCAAGCCTGGAGGTGTAAAAGCCGAGGGTCGCTTCCGAATCTCCGTCGAATTCCTCTCAGGGTCAGCTGCCAACAGTTTCATCAAAAATATCTTCATTTCATCTAATTCAAAGTTTAAGGCATATATCCCTACTTTCAATGTCACTCGCATGGGCCTGGTCAGAAGTATCTCGACCGATCTGTCCATCGAAGAAATTCTGTCTTCACTTTCAACCCCCCAACACATTGGCAATCCCATAAAAGCCAGGAGGCTAAATTACAAGGACTCCTCTGAGGGTATAATTTCCTGGAAGCCCTCCCAATCTGTCGTTATCACCTTTGAAGGTCAATCTCTTCCCTCCCATATATATTTATTCTTCAACTCATTACCAGTTGAAATGTATACTTATCCCACCACTCAGTGTTTCAATTGCTGCCGTTTTGGTCATACCAAAGCTGCATGCAGATCTCAACCCAGATGTTTTAAATGTGGAGAAAACCACACAGCTGACCAATGTCCTTCTTCCTCCTCACCTAAATGTTTTAACTGCTCAGGCTCACATACAGCTATCAACACATCTTGCCCAGAACAATCTCGCCAAAAAAATATTAAAATTTCTATGGCCTCTCAGAACTTGTCTTTTCTGCAGGCTTCTAAACTATTCCCGCCTGTCAAAAAATCATTTGCTGAGGCTTTATCCAGCAACTCCTCATCCAACCCTCTTCCCTCCACTACAACAACTTCTTCTCGTTCAACTAAATTCACATACAAAAACGCTATCTCTAAACCGGCTCCTGGATACGATCAGCAACAACACAACTCACTGCTCTTAAATCCCAATGGTTCACCTCTTTCAAATGCCACAAATGGGTGTGCAAATAATTATAATACGTCCTCAATGAACTCTCTTAAACTTTCTGAAAAACTCTCCCAAGACAATTCTTCATTTATCCAAACTCTTATTATGCTTCTAATTGACCTTATTTCTTCTCAAACTAATCTACCGTCCAACGCTGCTACTATTATTTCCACATTAAAATCATTTATTCAAAATGACTCTTCAGGATGTCAGAATACTTCAGTGGAATAGCCGAAGTGCTATTTCTAACAAATCTGATCTCCTTAACCTATTAAATTCCAACTTTATTTCTTTGGCTGCTATCTCGGAGACTTGGTTTACTCCATCCACCCACTTTAATGTGGGAGGGTATTCCTGTCTCCGCGACGACCGCCCGGAAGGTTCGGGCGGCGGTGCTGCCCTTTTTATTAAAAAATCCATATCATTTTCCCCAATAAATAATATCAAACCCCCCAATGCTGACTTCCAAATGGTTGCAGCTAAAATAAAGGACACATCCTTTATTTCAGTCTATCTTCCCCCAACAGCCCACTTCAATAAACAAACTTGGTTGCAAATTGTAAGTCAACTAAGCCCTCCTTTCTTTATATTAGGCGATTTTAATGCCCATTCCCCCGTCTGGGGTTCTGCTTTCTCCGACCGAGATGGTCGAAGTGTGATGGATTTCCTAGATCAATCCAACCTTTTCCTTTTGAATGACGGATCTCCTACTAGGATCTCACGCCCCAGCACAAACCCCAGTGCAGTGGATCTATCGATATGTTCTACTAGTTTGGCTTCTCTCTCCTCGTGGGTGGTGTCCCCCGACCCTTGCTCCAGTGATCATTTCCCGATCACCATTACTTATCAAACTTCTTTCCAATTAGACAAGTCTCATATTTCGACAAAAATTAAAACGAAACACACCAAATGGGATGAATTTAACTCTCATATGGACAAGTTCCTATTAAATTCACCCGCCACCGATATATTTTCCGTCAAAGATGATTATAATAACTTCAAATCAATGCTCATAACTGCAATAAATAAATCAAATCCTCCCCCTAAAACTAAATCTCTCAAAAAACTCCCTCCAACTCCCTGGTGGGATGAGGAATGTTCCAAAGTAGTAAGAATTCGGAAAGCTAAATCTCTTTCCTATCGTTACAATATGACTATGGAGAACTATCTTATATACAAAAACGCTGAATCCAATGCCAAAAGGGTATTGAGGTCAAAAAAAAGATCCGGGTGGTACAACTTCTGCAGTTCAGTATCTCCGAACACTCCAATTTCGGAAGTTTGGTCTATGATCCGAAGATTTAGATCTTCCTTCAGTTCACCATCTCCTCGAGCGTCTCATTCTAAATGGATTGATGAATTTTTGGACAAAATTGCCCCCCCTTCTGTACCTAACTTAGATGAAATAACGCCCATCTATAATACTCCTATGTCTAATCATTGGCTAGACTCTCCGTTCACCTTAATTGAGCTAAAAAATTGTTTATCAACAGTCAAGGACTCATCTCCAGGCAGAGATGGTATACCTTACAGCATAATCAAAAATAGTAATGATAATGTTCTAAACCACTTCTTAAGCATCTTAAATAAAATCTTCCAGACTGGTATAATGCCTGATGACTGGAGTTGTCAAATAATCATCCCTATTTTAAAAACAAACAAATCACCAAATTCTGGATCCAACTACAGGCCAATCGCTCTTTCATCCACCCTCAGTAAACTTTATGAAAAATTAATTAAAAACCGATTAGAATTTTTTGTCGAGAGTAAACAGCTTCTCTCTCCATCTCAATTTGGATTTAGGAAAAAAAAAATCCACTCAAGATAACCTTGCCATCGTCAGTACTGATATTAATTTATCAATTTCTAAACAGGAAGTTTGTCTTGCCGTCTTTATAGATATAGAAGGCGCCTTTGACAATGTTTCCATCCCAATCTTGAAAAAAAAACTTCTAGGCCTTGGCCTTCCCCCCATGTTTGTCCAATCTATTATTAATCTATTTCTAGATAGAAAAATTTTCATTGAACTTCCAGATATTTTTCCTCAAAGTAGGTCTATTTGGAAGGGTTTACCACAAGGCGATGTATTGTCCCCCTTACTGTATAATATATACACATATGATATGCATGTCGCTATTCCCCCACAAGTAAAAGTTATTGAGTTCGCAGATGACATAGCTTTCTTCTTATCATCCAAAATCATCCCTCTCGCCGTCAAATATCTTAACGAAGCCATGAATGCCCTTTGCACATGGCTCACCTTAAATGGTCTTGAACTTTCAATCCAAAAGACTCAGTGTGTCACCTTCTCAAACCGCCATAAAAACCCCCCCGTTCAAATTTTATTTAAAAATTCTCCAATCCCCAACGCTTCTGAAGTAAAATTTTTGGGAGTAACATTTGATAGGAAACTTAAATGGTCTTCCCATATTAATAATTTAGTTACTAAATGCGAAAAAAATTTAAATATCATCAGATCATTATCTGGCGTTTGGTGGGGTGCTCACCCTACTTGCATTAAGTTGCTTTACAACGCACTTATTCGAAGCCATCTTGACTATGCCTGCCCACTTTTTAGTACTGCCTCAAAAAATGTACTTGATAAATTAGACAAAATTCAATCTAAATCTTTGCGAATTATAACTGGAGCGATGCAATCGTCACCCATCAATTCCCTTCAAGTAGAATGTTCTGATCCTCCTCTTTATTTAAGGCGTCAACTATTTGCTGACAAATTTGTTCTTAAATGTTTAAATTCTAAATGTCATCAGGTTATCCCCAGCGTCTCGTTGTTCATTGACTCAACCCATTCATCTACAAACAGAGCTTCAACTAAACCTCTTCCTGACATCTGTAAAAATTTTAAGTCTCTCTCAGAGCTTCACATCATCCAAAATGATCTACTACCCTTATACAAATTAAAATATAGTCACGTCACCCTATCCCCAACAATAATAGAAGGGATCGGAATCCTTAAAAGTCATTCCAATCTCCCGGCCCGAACTGTCAATAATATGTTCAATGACATTATTTCATCTAAATGGCCCAACTTTTCTCTTTTATTTACTGATGGATCCAAATCTCCCGACTCTCCTAACTGTGGTATAGGTATTAACGTTTATCACAATAATTCTAATGACAGAATATTTCATTCAATTTCAAATCAATTTTCAATATTTTCAGCCGAGTGCATTGCTATAATAGAATCTCTCAAATATATAATCAAAAATAATTTTGAACATTCCCTCGTTCTCTCTGACTCTCTCAGTTCCCTCCAAAAACTTAAATCCAGTCCTCTTCTTCATCCTGATGATCACTTTGTATGCCTTATTCGAGAGATGATAGCCTCCATTCAAAGCTATGGTAAAACTGTAACTCTGATTTGGATTCCTGGACATGTTGGTATCATGGGTAATGATATTGCGGATGCCTTGGCAAAACAAGGAGCGTCCAACCCTGTTGTTACCCTCGTAAACCACATTCCCCTATCTGACATTTTTTCCATCATCAAAGATAGATCCCGCAATGTTTGGTCGGAGTATTGGCACATTGCTAGTCAATCCAAGGGAGCCTGCTATGCCTCAATACAAAGGACTATTCCATCAAAACCGTGGTTTCAGCAATTCCCTCATTTTTCCAAAAAAGAAATTTCTTCACTCATTCGAATGAGGATCGGACATTGTTCCGTTCCTTCCCATCTTTTTAAAATTCACGTTGTTGACTCCCCAGATTGTACATTCTGTGGTCTAGAAGTGGGAACTTTAGATCACATATTTCTTGGTTGTCCCTCTCTAAACAAATATCCTCTATTCTATCAAGCCTTATCTAAAATTGCCTCCCCTCCATTCAACATTTCATCTCTTTTAAGTCTGAACTCGACTCCAATTTTCATTATAATTTTGAAATTTGCCTATTTAAATAAAATTAATATTTAAATTCACCTTTCATTTCTCAATAATTTTAAATGATGGCCAAGAACACCCTTGAAGGGTGAAAGCCAGAAATAATGTTAAAAAAAAAAAAAAAAAAAACCAAAACCAATGGACTTCCAAGTTGATAGACTTACCCTAAAATGAAATTTGGGTATTATTTCGACGAGATGGAGTCAAACCGCGTGACTCTATTTTTGTAACAAAATATTTAATTTTACAAACCCTAACTTTTGTTTACCCGATTTGGGATTCGTGGTTAAGTTTCTACCCGGCCAGCAATTTGCGCGTCAGTATAAAAAAGCACTAGTAATTCTGAAACAGAATTTATTTCAAAGAACTGAACTGGAAAGAGATATAACAATGCATGTTGCGTGTACACAGGCAGATTCATTTACTAACAAATCACAGCTTGGTTTGTTACAGTCCTGATAGTCGGTTATATTAATTTTCAGCGTCTATGACTAAAAATATTAAATTTTTAACACATTGTAACAAAGTAAATAAGATACAACTGCTGCTCTTCTTCATAAAGAAAGGTGGTTCTGGCTTTTACCGCAGGAATTTTACTCAAATAAACGAATCATATTAAAAATAAGTAAGGATGAAGTTATTTTACGAGATCTGATATTTTTGTAGATATCAATATAGTCTACAATTTTGTTTCCTGAAAAGTTTTAGTTTTACTTTGGAAACGAGATTAAGCACTTTTATGTCACGTGAAAGCTTTAGAAATATTTTATTGTGTTATTGACCTTCCCATAACTAATATGACAACCTAAGTAACCTAGATTTTGAAATGTTATAACGTACAAAAACCTTGCTGTTACTCGATAATCTAACAAAACGTAACTCAATCTAACCTCATGATTATCATGTATTATACATAGATTCTACATTTTGTATGGTGGAGGGGTCAGATGTGGAACATATATTATGTGAGTCAGCCAGTCCAGTTCTTCAGGGGTAACTATGTGTACCTCATCAATCCCTGCGGGAAATGAATGGAGCGGGCATTCGTTGACCACGTGTTCGGTGGTCGTCACTGCACCGCATTCACATCGAGTTGACTCTTTAAGGCTCCACCTGTGCATCATGTCGGCACTGTGGCTATGGGAGGACCTTACCTTAATGATGGCGGACCAGAGTTTATAAAGCAGAGAAAAACCAGGCTGTCTATAACACACATTACTCTTACAGATGAACGTAAAAGGTTTTTAAAATGATTTAATTTATGAAATGCTATTTTACACTACGCAACGTTTTGATTTTGATTGGAAATCATTCATCAGGGCGATACTCAGTCTATGTACCATTCTGCTTATAGTGGATAAATGATTTACTTCTACTGTAAATGAATAAGTGTTGCTTGAGGTTGGTTCAATTTATCCAATGTCTGTGAAAATAATAAGTCATTATCGTGACAACAAAACAATTATCTACTCAATTCCGCTGCACAATTGTTATGTACATAAGAAATTTATTTTTTGAGTTTTATGATCATTTGCTTGGAGATGTTGATTACGGGCAAATTTAAAACATAAAGGCTGACATAAAATCTTTTGTTTTTAAATTGCAAATTTAAAATAAGGCTGTTGCTACAAAAAATGTGTATTCAATAGCTCTTAGGACAATAATGTTACGAACGTTCACTGAATGAACAATTCAATGCTAAGCAAAACCAAAAAGGACTCAATGAGTCTCTTATTTATTGTTATTAAGTTTAATTTGTAGAACTCCATTTTATTTTTTTATTTTTTATATATACAATAATATTATTATTGGGTTTATAAAAACAGTTTATTTTTAAACAAGTTCTGCTGTGTAATTATTATTACGCGTGACAGCTGTTTCGCCCTCTGAAGGCATTATCAAACTGTGGGTAGCCCACTTACAGACGATACATTTATATTATTTCTAGGTAGGTATTTTAATTTCATTTACTGATTTCTTAATTGATTTCTAAGTAAAATATTAAAAATTATTAATGGTTATTACCCCAGCAAAGTTTCCCCAATTAGTGTAATGTTTAAATTTGACTGAATGTCTTTATGTTAGTTATTCCCAAACGATGACTCATAGGGTTATTTTAATAGCATAATTAAGTACTTCATAGTGCACTCATATTTGCATTAGGTTTGAAGATATCTAGTAGGGGTGAACGAATTATATTTGTTTGTTCATTAATTAGAATAGCTTTCGGATTATTAGAGTTTTTGTTAATTTCTAACTGCTCTAAAAGATTCAGTTTACGGCCTTTATTTTGTACGTGTAACGGAGTTGGTTTATTATTATCATTAAGTGAGTGATTTTCATCTAGGAGATGTTTGGCAAATTGAGATTGTATTTTATTATTATTTTTAAAAGATCTTATATGTTCTTTAAACCTAGTGTTAAAGGACCGGCCCGTTTGTCCAACATAAACAGCGTTGCATTCGTCACACTGGAGTTTATAAATGCCACTATTTTGTAATTTGAGTACCTTACTTTTTGAGTTTTTAAGAGATGATCCTAAGTTGTTATTTGTGCGGAAGGCAATATCTAAACCACACTTTTTGAGGACTTTGGCAATTTTATTAGATGTCTGTCCGATGAATTCTAAACACCCGAATTTATTATTCGTCTTATTATTAGTCGTTGGGTAAATTAATTTAAGGTTATTTTTGTGTTTGTTATTATTAATTATTTTTTCAATGTCTCTACCCTTGAAGCCATTATTTTTAGCAATAGTTAGGATTGTATTTTTTTCCTTCTCGTATGCTTTCTTGTCGAGTGGTATATTAGTAAGCCTATGTACCATTGAGTGGTAGGCAGATAATTTATGTGACCATGGGTGTAAAGATTTATAATTAATGGTCGTATCTGTAAACGTAGGCTTACGGAAAATTTCAAACGTATGTTTATTATTTTCTCTACCGATAGTTAGGTCTAAAAAATTAATTTTATTATTACACTCTCTTTCAACCGTAAAGCAGATTTTACGGTTGATGGAGTTAGCAAATGTGACAAAAAGATCTAATTGTCTGTTGGTACCTTTCCAACAGACCAAAATGTCGTCAACATAACGAACATAGTATATTATGTGTTTGCTAAAGATTGAATTTAAAATTTGTTTTTCAATGTAATCCATGAATATTTCTGCAAGAAGTGGACTGAGGGGCGATCCCATTGGTAATCCGTCGTTTTGTTGATAGAATTTATCATTAAACTCAAAGTAGTTAGTTTCAACACAAAATTTAAAATTTGTGTAGAATTTGTGGAACGAGTGCGGGACACTATCAAAAGCCTTTTGGTAGTCTATATAGCAAGTATGTAAATTACTCTTTCGAATCTGAATCTGTTTTAGAATTACAGAATCAATAACTAATTGTTCTTACATTCTATATGTTTTATTCGACTACGTTTTTGCTGTTCAGATAAAATATTTTTTTCATATAAATGATAATAATATATTAAATCTGTCAAGCAAGAACTTAAAATTTTGTATATTGTCTATATTATATAGTCAACATGTAAGTAGAAAATTATGAGTTTGTATGTCAAATTTTGAAAGATTTTTTATAGAGGATGTAAAGTAGTCAGACGTTTGTACGAAAAATTATATATCCAATCGCAACCTGTGGCTTTCCAGTTATGAGTATTTTCAATAATTTTGGCTAAAAATTTAACCTATTTATTAGAAAAACTCGTGAACAAATGTCTGAACAATTGAATTCTTAATTTTCTATGCAGCAACTTGACTCGTTATGTTTTGAATCTTTACTCAAAATTTTAGTCCAAAAATCGCTCTTAACTGATTCAGAAGGCAACGGAATATTATTATTCAAAATAATATTTTGTCTATCGTCAAGTTTGGAATATTTTTTTTTTTCTGGAATAATATATTATTATATTTTTTTATTATACATAATTTTTTTAATCTAATAGCTTATTAACTTATTGTTATTATTATTTACTTATTGTTATTAATTTTTTTCCCGACTTTATGTCCGGGTTAAATCTTCCCACAGGAAAGACTAAACCTTTCCACACACTTTTCCACAAATGACCATCTAGTCAATCCACATTATGCAATCGCATTATATAAGCATAATAATTACAAAAAATACAAGAACAATACGTCAACTCACCAAAGATCAAATGGGAAAATAATTCACCGACTCCCGATATTTTCATATCAGATGGTTTGGCTCGGTAGAAATCCTAACTGGACCTAAAAAATCCTAGTGATCCCTCAATATAAATATTTAAAAAATCTTTCGTCATCCTACATGTTTTGAAAATGAACGATTTTTGCATTTTTATATATAAATTCTTTGACAGATCTAATACGCCTAAATTTTGAATGAGAGAGCTAGGTATGATGCTAGTAGCCGAAATAACAAATGGTAATAGTTTTATAGTCTGAAAATGCCAAATTCTTTTTATTTCATTTCCTAAATCGGTGTATTTTCTTATTTTTTCATCAACAGATTTTTGAATATTACAGGAATTTGGAATAGCGACATCAATGATATAAGTTATTTTTTTTAAATTTTGTCATGTAAAACTATATCGGGTCTATTATGACTAAAAATCGTTCGGTCTGTTAGTATAGTTTTGTCATAATATATTTTATAAAATTCATTTTCTAAAAATGAATTTGGTTCGTATTCTTAATATGGTACTATATTACGGCAGTCAATCAAGTTATGTTTAATTACCAAATTTTGGTGAATTATTTTTAAAACTCGATTGTGCCTAAATGACTCGGACGGTGCTAATATAGAACATCCCGATATAATATGTTCTATTGTTTCCGGAAAAACCAAAAATTTTCTACACAAATCATCAATTTGATTTGCATCTTTGATTATATGCTTCCTATAATTTTTAGTATCAATGACTCTATCCTGAATGGCAAGCATCAATCCTTCTATTTTTGCGCCCAACTCTCCAATACTCAACCATTTGTTTGACGAAAATTTGTCAACATACGTTTGGTTGAGATAATTGAAGTGTTTTGCGTGTAAAATTTTATTTGACCAGGAATCTAATAATTTCTGGTTGGGATTTATAAAAATGTTGGCATTCTCATGGTATAAATTTAAAGGTGTAATATTTCTATCTGCCTTGCAAATTATTTTGTGCATTTCTGAGCTATGAGTTTTCCTATGGAAAAAAAATTCTTAGCATTTCTACCTGAATATTAGGGTGGATCGCCATTGTATGGAATTTTTTTTTTTTTATAAATTAGTTTTCGCGGGGTGCGGAATAGATGCTCTAGGTACATACAATTAAGCATACAAAATATCAATTTAAAATTTTGATAGCAAGTACTGCCCCAAAGCAGTTGAATTATTTAAAATCTGGTAAAAAATTGTCCCTTTATAAAACAGTTTTGTGTCAACATTAATACTTTAATTTTTACTTTTACATTTCATAATGAATAAAAATTGCCGCGCCCTATTTAATAATATTAAAAAAATGTGATAATATTTATTTTTCCGCGAAAATTTGACAAATTGCCGAGTCCACTTTCTCGCGCCTCGCTCGCGCACCGCGCATCTTTAGATCAACCGTCCATATCTCGCAGTACAGTTTCAAATTTTACTAACGTTGATCTTCCAACTGACCAACATTACTTTGCTTCATCTACTCCTTCTTCTTATGTTATAAATCCAACAGACAGTGGACTATCTGTTGTATCCAGAACATTGGATCGATACAGTATTTCTGATCAGGCAGGTGCTGCCATCGTCTGCGCTACATTGCAAAATATTGGATTAGTGATTAGTGAACAGATAATCTAACAAACGTGATCGATCGTAATAAGATTCGAAGTGCTCGTTCCAAAACTAGGACCACTCTGACTGCCATCAACCAGCCCCATTTTGATTTGTGCATTTGCATATCGTTTGGCGGCCAAAAGATAAAACATTAATCATGGAGGATGGACGCAGAAAAGTTGTGATAGAAGAACATATCAGTCTTTGAAAAAACCTAGCTCACAATACATTGGCCACATGGGCGTTAAGTTCGGTGATGCTAAAACAATAGCTCACAAATTGTTTGCATATTTTGTGGCAAAATCCATTGATTTAGCGTGCATCGTGGCTATCGGATGTGACGGAACAGCAGTTAATAATGGAACTAAGTCTGGCATTATTCGACTTGTTGAAGGAAAACTCCATCGTCCACTTCAGTGGTTGGTCTGTCAGTTACATGCTAATGAGTTAAGTTTGAGGCACCTTTTCGAATATCTTGATGGAACGACAACAGGTCCTAGAAGCTTTAGCGGCTAACAAGGAAAGTTACTCAAGAACTGTGAACATCTTCCCGTGATAGAATTTCAAGCAATAGAATGCAACTTACCTATGAACCTTACTTATGAAATTACAAAATCCCGTGACGACCTCAGCACAGACCAGCTTTATTTATTGGAAATGTGCCGAGCAATCGCCGAAGGACAATGTAATGAAAACTTAACGAAAAGAAATCCGGGTAAAATCTGTCATTCGCGTTGGTTAACAACAGCCAATACTATTCTCCGACTTTACACATCAACCAAGAATCCAACAGAAATCAGGTGATATTGACTGAATTTGTGCTAAGAGTGTATGCTCCGATGTGGTTTAAAATAAAAACACAGCCTTTAAGACAACCAAGAGCAGACTTCAACCGGCGAGACACCTCCACGAAACCATAAAATTGTCTCGTTACCTTTCAGAGCATTTGAAAAAGGTGGTAGATCCCATAATTCAACGCAAAGGGTATTTTGGCCAATCGAAAATATACTTATTAGTATCTTAAACGACGAACGAAGACAGACATTAGAGAGTTGGCTCTCAGACGGATTCTAAGTATCCAAGAACGTTGGGGTTCTCTCCAATAAGAGTATTTAAGCTACCTACTTTTAATTTCAACGCAGAAGACTATATTGACTTGATCTACTGGGAAAAAACATCAGAAGCACCTCTTACAAAAATGATATCTAGCGAGACAATAATTGATGCCATTGCAGACCACAAAATTATCGAATTCAACATTTTGTGTAGGTTCCGATTGATGCCCTGTCACACGCAAGCCACGGAAAGATGCATCAAAGTGGTAACGGCATCATGTTCTGCTGTTTGCGGCCTTGAAAGACGTGAAGGGTGTATACAAAATAAGCTAGAATCTTGTCGTATAATGCCAGTATTGAATTCGAAGAAGGACTATAAAATACAATAACTTTTATGATTTTTGACTATATTTTTAAACAGTGTTTGTGATTTTTTTGTGTAGCAATGGTACTTTTATTGTTTCTTGATTAGTAGATAATATTATTAGTAAATGAAAAGTTATTTTTTTTATATTTCAACTACTTTTATTGAGCAAAGATTAAACCCTTCTTTTTCTAGTTTCACGCTATTTTTTAAAAATTTGAATCGACTTGGGGCAGTACTTGCACTCGAAATATCTTAATGCTGTCATAATGACTTTTAAAGGTATCCCCATAGAGCATCCATTCCACACCCCGCTGCTAAGAAAAACATAAAAACAAAAAATCGATCCACCCTACTGAATATGTTACAAAGAAGTTATTTTGACTATACCTCTACCTCCTAAATTTCTAGGTAAATTAACTGGTTCTATAGCCGAATTTGGATGATGGCAATTAAACTTTGTTAGCGTAGTTCTAATTAATCTTTCTAAGTTATCTAAAACTGTATTAGACCATTAAATTATGCCAAATGAGTACGTTAATAGAGGTATTGCCCAAGTATTTATTGCTTTTACTAAATTTTATATTATTTACTTTTTATTATTATCTACTTATTACTATCCACTTCATTTTCGTATTAATATTTACTTAAATTATAATCTACCTAATTTATTTACTTACTTAATATTAATTATTATTATTTATTTATTATTACTTATCTGTTATTATTTACCTATTTTCATTCTGCTATTACATTTTTTTCGTATAATTTATCATTCATACTCTTTATGTTGTAATTGTTAGTACGGTTACCCTATGCTTGTATCTGATAAACCAGCATAGGTACCTTGTACTTAAGTTTACAGAAAAGTATTATTGTTGCTAACTGATTATAAACGCACTGCCCAATGTTTCTTTCCTAGATATTTTTGTTTTATTTTTCGTAAATTTTTACTTAAATTGTGTTTATTTTCGCTACCGGTATCGACAAAACTGTGTCATTAACTTTGCGGGTTTAAATTTAATTTTATTATTATGTGTATTTTTTAAATGATCTAATTTTAATGCTGCACATCTTGACACAGGAATGCCCTGTACTAATGTCTGAACATTAGAGATGGCAGTTGGTCTATTAAACATGGATTGTCAATCTCTCTTTTGCACAATATCAAGAAGGTTTATCAAGCATTTCTATTGAATATTTATTGAAGAAGGTGCTTCTAAAAAATTGATGATCTCTTTCTTTGCCGAAATTAGACAAGCTTGGGTTTTTGAGATGTTGAAATGGACCAGGTTACCCCAGGCACGAACCTTTCTCGAAGTGGTGGTAATTTTTTTGTCTCAAAACTTCCCGAGCTGTACGGACAACAAGAGTGGAAGGGGGCTTATCAAAACTATAAGACTCGTGAACGGTGCTGTAGTTAGCGAAGCAATGGATTGATAAATGAAGCATATTCAACGAAATTGTTGATGTTCTACAAAACAGCGTCGGCGACAGCAAAGGTCCTTGTGGCACCCCGAATTGCGTTGGTGCGGAGAGGAAGTTCTTCCTTTGAGAAAGTCCGCAATCCAGCTATGGTAATCACTCACCAGGGCAATACTGAGGGTATCTACAATTCTGCTTGAAATGACTGTATGTTAAACTACTTCCGTAAACGAATATATGTTGCATAAAGTCTTAAATTTCAATTAATTTGTTGTCTGTAAACGTTTTAAAATCGTCACAACATTACAACTACTCAATTCCTCTGCACAATTGTTATGAACATAAAATATCTATTTTTTAACGAGTTTTATGATCATTTGTTTGAAGTTGTTGGTTTCTATGCAAATTTAAAATAAAAGTCATGTGTATTTAATTGCTCTCAGAATAATAATGTTACGAATGTTTACTGAATGAACAATTGTGATACAAGCAATAATGTGAAAACACTCATAAACAACGTTGTATTTATTTCAAATGAGTAGTTTTTTTTAATATTAACTACACACAGGAGGCCCTGAAGAAAATAATTTCTCGCAGGGCCTATGTCATCTTTGGGGATGCTGTGTGGAGGGTCTTTTTGTGGAGAGGAAGGAGTGAACATGGGTCTTGAAGAGTCCCATGTTGTAGGAGGGAGGAAACACAGAGGCCGGCAGTTCGTTCCACAGCCGAGCTGTTGATTTTAAGAACGAATCGTAGAAGCGACCCATTTTCATGTAACAAATGTCAACCGTGTACAAATGTTGGGCGCGCGTTTGGCGTGTTTCCTGACTACGCACCGGTGCCGAAGGGATCAATGACGCTAGTTCCTCAGAGCATCTTCCATTGTAATACCGATAGAACAAGGACAGCATACCTACCTGACTCCTGTGCTCTAAAGATTGCAGTCCGTTTGTTAAGATTGGGGAATCTATCAAACGGACCGCCCGTTAGTCAAGGGTTTTTTCAGGTATTTAGGGGCTCCAGACCAGAGATGGCTGCCAAATTCGACATTAGGGCGCACTTGCGATTTGTAAAGGGTCAGCAGTTGTGTACTATTAAAGTATTTGCGGGCCCTGTACAGTACGCCCAGCTTCTGAGAGGCCAGCTTTACTCTGGCTTCGATGGAGCCCCCGTACCTGAGCTGGTCACTTATAGTTACACCAAGCATATCAATGGAAGGCCTGTTCGGAAGATTGCTTCCGTTGAAGGAGACTAGATTATCATTTGGATCCCTTTTAGACGTCATCAGACAGGATTGGGTCTTTGAAACATTAAATTCGACGAGATTATTTTTGCCCAGGAGGAAATACTCTCGAGATAACCGTCCATTCTCTGCTTCAAAGCCCTCCGAGCCATTGGAGTTTGTGTGCCCTTTGGGGGCTTGTCAAACAAAAAGCTATCAGGAACTGTACTGTCATCCGCTTAGCAATGAATCGGTGTACATGTCAAAAGGTCATTTATGTGCAACAAAAACAAAGTCGGAGACAGAACCGATCCCTGTGGGACGCCAGCATTTAAAGAGTATGAGGAAGAGGTGATACCGTCAGCAACCGCCTGAATCGACCTATCCTAAAGTCAGTAATCCACGTACACAGGGATGCGGGAAATCCGTAAGAAGGCAATTTGTTGACAAGTCCTCGGTGCCAGACCCGGTCAAAGGCCTTGGATATGTCTACTGTGACCGTTTGGGTCTCACCGTGACGTTCCAAGCACTGCCCCCAAACATGCGTCACATACGCGAGAAGATCACCGCACGAGCGGTTTCGCCGGAATCCGTATTGACGGTCGTTGATAATTTTGTTCTTCTCGAGGTATGTGAGCAGTTTGTCGTTGATCACACCTATTTTACACTAAGCATAGTTTTAATTCTGATCGGAAATCATTTATCAGGGCGATACTATGTCTATTTACCATTCTGTTTATAGTGGATAAATGATTTACTTCTACTGTAAATGAATAAGTGTTGCTTAAGGTTGGTTCAATTAATCCAATGTCTGCCAAAATAATAAGTCGTTATCGTGACAACATTATAATCATCTACTCAATTCCGCTGCACAATTGTTAATTTTTCCCCACCATGGGGGCGGATAGACCCTGTTCCTGCATCCAGTAAGGTGACATTAATCCGGTGCGGCTGTCCCACAAACCCACACGGGTGCCTCCCCCGGCATCTTGAGCGGGTCTGGGGAATGTTTGCGCGAGCCTGGTCCCCTTCCGTCCTGCCTCCAGTGACCTGAGGCTCACTTCATTCCCTAGGGTCTTTGGGAGTATCTCTCCCCCTCCCCCCATTTACATTTCGTCGAGAGTACTCTCGGAAAACTGGCTAAGGGACGCGGGTGCTTAGGATCATTGTGGCCAGCCCGCTTGCCACGCTCATTCTTGCCGGGACTGCCCCGTGATAGTGAAGTAAACTGCCCTCGAAACGCGGCTTGTATATTTTTATGTTTCAATCATACTTCCACTTATAAATATTGTGCTCATGCGAACACATTTTACATGTGTTCTTATTTTGTGTAACTATTAATGTAAGTATGCAATCAATACGGCTTTAGAAAAAATATGGGAACTTCCGATGCCATCGCCTCTATTGTAAAAAGTATAAAACATAGTCTCGATAATGGTAATAAGTGTATCGGAATATTTTTAGATCTATGTAAAGCTTTCGATACAATTGATCATACATTGATTTTCAATTTGGTAGGCGGGAATGGGTACCGCCGCCCTGGGAACCATTTATTGGATGACCAACACCTCTGCCACAGGTCACCCCAAGTGGTTCGCTACGTTTGGTGACTTAGCAGGGGTGCCCGGGTTCATGGGTTAAGGTTTGCCCAGGTCTTGGTGGCGGGTGCGTCGGCCCACCTTCTGCGTGGCGGGCCGGTTGGGAGATGCTGGTTGAGGGAGACCCTTTACAACCGGTTACCGCTGTCCGGGCCGCTCGATAGTACAGGGGCCCGACCCTCAGGCTCACGACTAAGGGTGGGCTGCCCCATCAGCGAGTGAAAAAACCCCGCCACTGCTGTTGTGCCGGTTCGTGACCGGAGGGGACCCAGCAGCAGCGTTTGGGGCGCATTGGATGCCCTCTCCAGCCGGACTCTCCCAGCCTATCGCCTAGCACCGCAGTGGGTGGGCTGGAACCAAACGCTCATCACTCCTGGACAGCCTGAACCCCAGATTCCTACCCACCCCTCATACCTTTCCATTCCAGACCTTCCTTTCACGTCACACCCTTAAAAAAAAAAAAAACAAAAAAATTAAAATCATGAATATACATAAAAACAAACTTAACATCTTTACAGCGGCGAGTAGCAGGCGTCCCCGGTGCGGGCCAAAACTGTTGGTAAATTTTGCCAACATTCGCGGCCTGCACACAAATGTAAATTCCGTCCATCACCATCTTTTGTCCCAACGTCCCAACCTTCTTTTCCTATCCGAAACTCAGATAGCCGAGCCGCCAGACTCCTCCTATCTGGACTGCCCGGGCTTTACCCTCGCAAGCAAATTCCGACTGAAAGGAGGAGTCTGCCTCTATAGTCGAGCTGACGTCAACTGTGTGCGACTATTGAGTCTGGAAAACTCCAGATTCGACGTAATGTGGGTGCGCGTCAATCTTGCCAGTACGGCAAGATTCTACGCATGTCTATACCGCTCACCGAACCATAGCGAATCAGACACTTCCGAGCTCTTCAAACATTTGAGCGATACTATTGATGATCTCTTGCCCCGCTACCCTTCGGCCGAGTTTGTTGTTCTGGGGGACTTCAACGTTCATAACGAACCATGGTTGAAGTTCTCAGGCCCAACGGACTCGGCTGGCCGACAGGCGGAATCCTTTGCCATTTGCTACGGATTAGAGCAATTGGTTCAGGAGCCTACAAGGGTTCCTGATGTCCAGACTCACCGCTCCAATCTGTTAGACCTATTCTTAACTACTGTGCCACACGGTTATAAGATTGACGTCACAGCGCCTCTGGGATCATCTGACCACTGCCTAGTGACGACATCAATCCCCGTTAGCCTCAGACCAACCAATGAGAGGCTGAGGAGAAAAGTGTGGCACTATAGGTCAGCAGATTGGTTCAGTATGCGGGCCCATTTCAATGCTTTTCCGTGGTCAGCTGTTTGTTTTCGGACTTCGGATCCTTCAAGATGTGCCCAGGAGATTGGTGAAGTCATCAATTCGGCGATGGATGGCTTCATACAATCGACTACTAAAGAAACTGGTGTGGGCTCAAAGCCGTGGTTCAGTCGACAATGCTCCGAAGCAGTTCGACGAAAAAACGCGGCTTACCGAGCCTACAACACATCTCGAACGCCCGAAAGCAGATCAGCATACAACAAATCGGCAAAGGAATGCAAGAGAATCATCAATAGGTCAAAATTCTGTTTTTTTTATTTTATTATTCTTATCTTATTTCTTTTTTTTTACTGTACCAGCTGTTGCAGATGATTTCCATTCGTTTATATTTTGTTTTTTGTTTTTTTTTTTTTTTTTTTTAATTAACTTGTCTTGTACTTTTTAATTCTTATTTTCTGTTTTCTTTTCATATGTTTCTTTTTCCCTGTCTAAGGTTAACACACTGTTTTTCTTTTTACAGACACTGTAAGCACTCTTATATATCTGTGTTTACTAATTATCTCTCTTACTTTACTTTGTTATCTTATTCAATACTTACTGTCCTCTTTACAGACCATGCAGATCTTATTTTTACACCTTTACTTTTGTTTTTACTTATTTACCGTTGCCCTTATGTGGCACTTTTTGGATTGATTATTGTTTTTCATTTTTCCTCTTATTTTCTCTTCTTTTTACATGTATTTTTTCCGGTTCTCTTTTCTTTTTTTTTAGTAACAGCAACGAGTTTACAGGCGAGAACTGAACTCCGTTGTCTGTTTTGTTTTGTTTATTTTCCCCATTAGGGGTTGGATAACGGGCCTCGTCCCCGCATGCACGACTGGAGCTTCTTATTATTCTTTCTTACTGGGGGACTCCGCCAATCACCTGCGCCACCCCTGATGAGCGTTGGTGGTCAGAGGGGTGACTGTGCGGGCTGGGGTAACCTCCACCCTGCCTCCGACCTCCTGACGCTTCTTTCCCCTAGGTTCTTTAGGGTTTTATCCCTCTTTTTCCAATACTTATCTTCAGGGCACCACCGGGTGGTCGGCTAAGGGGTGTGGAAGTCCTGACCTGCACCAGTCGCCCCAACCACCACCAATTTCTCAACAGGACTGCCAGTCGTGGCTCGGCGAAACTCCCCCTTCACTCTATTGTTTATTTTACTTTTATGTGTTTACAGGTACTGGAGTGTGGGTCCCCTCCACCAACTATCTGCCTGACACTTAATCTTGATTTTTTGTTGTTTATTTTTCTGTGTTGTCCTTAGTTTAGTACTTGTAAGCGCTTGCATACCGCTTCATAACACCGTATGCGGGGACTTTGAAGGCCTAGCTTCATTTATATAAATTGTAGAGACTTTTATTCAAAAAAATTAGATTCATGCGAGAGCTCCGAAGGGGTGACCATAAGTCATCTATACCGGGGTGGGACAGGGTGGGTGTACCTTCAAAGGTCAAAATTCGAACACGACCTGCAGATCAGCAAAAAGCTGGCTGCCTGCCCGCATGGCAGCAGAGCATTCTGGTCGCTTGCGGGCTCAATAGGTCGAAATTTTTGCAAACCCAGTTTGCCACCTCTTACCAGACCTGACGGCTTACTAGCAAACACCGCCACCGAAAAGGCAAACCTTTTAGGGAAAATGTTTGCGGAAAACTCGACCCTCGACGACGGGGGTGCTGTTCCGCCGTCGGTTCCTCACTGCGGCTTCTATATGAAAAAGCTGAGGATCCGGCATCGGGATGTACTCCACGTCATACGGGGGCTCGATGTTAACAAAGCTAGTGGACCTGATGGAATACCTGCCCTGGTATTGCAGAGGTGTGCTGCGGAAATAGTTCCAGTTTTGACAAAGCTCTTCAAAATGTCCCTGAAGTGTGGCACTGTGCCCTCTGGTTGGAAAAAGCGGTAATTCACCCTATTCCCAAGAAAAGTGACCGCTCCAACCCGGCCAACTACCGCCCCATAGCGATCACATCAGTTCTGTCCAAAGTGATGGAACGTGTGATCAACGACAAACTGCTCACATACATCGAGAAGAACAAAATTATCAACGACCGTGTAACGGACGTAGTTGACCATATTATTTAATATCATAAAAATTGTTTACTTTTATAAAATGTCCCTACTCCACGCCACTGGCAAAATCACCACTCCCCGCCACTGGTCATTTTGTCCAGTTTTCGGCCCAAGCGGCTTGAAAACTTTGTCTACGAACGGCATCGATACCGCGTCGCCGGCTTACCTGCCGCGTGGATCAATGTCCAGCATTTTTTCTATGTAAAATTTACATAGAAAAATCAATTTTTAAACATTGCAAATATGTATATTTTACTTGTTCATCCCCTCGGCGGTAGTCAAATAAACACTATTTTCGATATACTACCGCTGAGGAGATATTAAAAAAGCTGTTTTTCACCCATATGTAAACCCATTTTTGAACAATATTTTTTACCTTTTTTGCGTGTACAAAAATCCAGGAACCTCGTAGCATAGTGAATCTTATCTCTTTCTGAGCGCTATGTTACGGGGGACCTCGGAAAAATACTAACTTAACATGTTTTACAAATTTGATCGCTTGAGATCATTTTTACACATTTATTTTACAAACATTTCTTATTTTTTGTCGTATCTTGGCAAAAAAAAAATCTAGTTGTCAAGATACACATTCTCATAACTACTATGCTTTTAAACTATGTAATTGTCATTCATGTAAGCGTTCAAAATCTTTTCTAACTCGCAAATTTAAGCGACCACTATCACCATTGCTGCCGACAAAATGAATATGCAACAGTTTGTCGGAGGCTATAAACTCATTGTTGGCGCGGGTACAACCCCCCACCACTTTTGGGCTCCTAGCCCAATGTCGGGCGCGAGTCAGGCTAATTAAATATAAGCAGCCACATAATTCAAAATAAATCAGTTCATCTTTACCACCAAAACCAAGCGTTTTATTATCTACAATGACTCCTGCCCAACATCTGCCTCACCTCGCCGAGTCTTCTGCTCCAAGATCTTCTGGTGTTACCTCTTCGAGACCAGCCGGCCCTCCTTTGGAAAACCGCCAACACCAGAAGCGAGCAGAGACGAAAGCACACCCAGTGCCCACCATTCACCAAGCCTGGGTGCGGGAGGCAGATTTCATCACAATATCAACTACAATCATCATCATCGGCCGTAAAGGAGCATTCTCATCGGTTGAAGACACGGTTTGGACCCGGCGCCTAAATCTACAGTCTTGTGCGGACTCCCGTCCAGTACAAGTGGTCCTTCGAGCCGGATTCTCACACGCCTTCAACCAGGATGTCTCCAACTTTACGGTCGAGCCGGATCCAAGACGATGGATCCTCAACACCATCTGCAGATGCCCTGGATGCTGGGTCTCAGGCCACGGCTGCGGTTCACGTCACGCCTGACGTAACCCCCATGCCCACGCCCAGCACTACTCCTGACATGGCACCACCTGCACATCATGACTCACCGCCCTCCACATCTCAAGAGGATGCGATGGAGTCATTGCGACAACAGCTTCGCAGTCAAACCGAGCACATTGAGAGACTTAAAGCAGCTCTTCAATCAGCTCCAACAGCAGCAGCCCCTGCCCCTCCTGGACCTTCGAAGCTCCTGGAGAGGTCACCACCATCATGGACGCAGCCCGGCCAATCGAGCCCGGTGCCTCTGGTGGACCAGAGGTACGAGGAACCAGCAGCA
Organism: Hesperophylax consimilis; assembly: GCF_061612785.1. Lineage (NCBI taxonomy): Eukaryota > Metazoa > Arthropoda > Insecta > Trichoptera > Limnephilidae > Hesperophylax > Hesperophylax consimilis. Next base: position 29,764,901 of record NC_142857.1, on the reverse strand, counting down.
GCAGTGCCTGCCCGATCTGGACCCGTACTCCTGGAAGGGTATCCTGCCCAAGGAGGACCCTGGCGCTTCCAAGGGTACAGCCCTGGATGGGTGCAGCCCGGCCAACCGAGCCCGGTGCCTCTGGTGGACCAGAGGTACTCAGCAGCGGCGCAGCCAAGGCCAGCCGGTCCCCCGCCCTCGTCACCCTGGCCCAATGCAGGGTGGCCAAACATGATGCAGCCTGGACCCTCTGGCCCCGTACCGCCCGCCCCTCTGATAGAACAGAGGCAAGCCGTACCTGAAGTGCCAGCCGGACCTGTACCTCTGGTGGACCAGAGGTACGCATCACGAGCGCAGCAAGAGCCAGCAGGCCCTGCGCAACCAGCACCCTGGACCATTCAGGGATGCCCAGTACTGGTGCAGCCTGGACCTCATGGCCCTGTGCTGCCCGTACCTCTGCCCCACCCGGGTACCCAGCGCCGACGCCAGGATCACCTGCCGGACTGCTGGAGCAGTGGGACGTGCCATGGACACAGCCTGGACCACCTGGACCCTCTGGACCATCTGGACCATCTGGACATGTGCCGCCCGTACCACTGCGCGAACAGGAGTATGGCGTGCCGGCACGGCCAGATGGCCCGCCCACAGCCAGTACCAGCTCCATGCCGAGATTCCCGCCCCAACCTACGGCGGATGAGACGGCCCAACATACCAGAGCCTGGGTTCAGCATGATGGCAGTCCCATGGCTCAGCTGGCCTCCGCCCTGACAGAAGCCATCAGAGCTTCAAGGGCTCAGGACAGCCCCCGTCCCACAATCGAGGACGATCCACGAATGGCGGCCCTTATTGCCAGACAATCTATGGCCAAGGACCTGCCTCCATTCTCTGGAGATCCACTGGAGTGGCCCACCTGGAGGGCACAGTTTAACCAGTCTACCTCCACATGTCGGATGACCTCCAGCGAAAACTTGATCCGCCTACAGCGGGCCCTCAAGGGGAAAGCCCGAGAAGCCGTCGGCCCCCTTCTGATGGACCCTGCCCAGGTTCCGGAGATCCTGGCAGTCCTGGAGCAGAGATTTGGAGGGACTACTTCACTCGCTGCTCTGATGCTGGACAAAGTGAAGAAGCTGCCCCACCTCACAATTGAGGCCTCTCTGGAGGACATCGCAGACTTCTCTGGCACAGTTCAAAACCTGGTGGCATCACTCCGCTCCCTCAACAATGATGGCTATCTGACGAATCCAGCGCTGCTCAGTGACATCGCGGGGAAGATGCCGCCCACCTTGCGGTTGGCGTGGCTGATGGAAGTGCGGCATTACGAGGCCTCCGCTACCATCTGCCAGTTTGCCGCCTTCCTGAAAACCGTCGCGAACGCCATCCCAAAGTCCGGTTTGGTTGACCCCGCGAGGTCCCGCCCACGCCGTGAACACACGCTCGCGACAACGGAACAGTTTTCGCGCAAAAACGGTGCTAAAAAACGTGATACCTGTGAAAGTTTCTTAAATATGTCTGCCGCGTCAGAAAAGTTTTCGCGAAAAAACAATTCGAACAAAAGTGACACTTGTGACAACAGTTTAAACACGTCTGCCGCGTCAGAACGGTTTTTATCGCGGGAAAACAATGTTTACAACAACAATTCTAGTGAAAAACAACAGTTCGCGAAAAATAATCGAAAGCCCCAAATTTTGTCTGGTAATAATCGAATGCCCCAAATTTTGTCTGGTAATAATCGAGAAAATAATCGAAGCGGGGAAAAAGTGCAAAACAGTTACGATGAAGTTCGCGAGTTCGACAACCGCGCCGGGTGTGTTCAGTGCGGTGAAAATGGCCACCAACTTAGCGAATGTCGTACTTTCGCCGCGAAAGACATAAAAACCCGTTTTGTGACAGTTAAAAGTGCCGGATTGTGCCGAGTATGCCTCAATGGCAAACATTTTACCAAATTCTGCAAAGTTAGTGACTGGTGCGGAGTGGGGGAGTGCAGATACCCCCACCACCGACTTCTTCACAACCCGAACTATCGTGAAAATAACAATACAGTGGCAAACGTTCACAATATGTGACGCCACACCGAAAGTGCCGTGTTAAAAGTGGTGGGGGTCATATTGTCGGGCCCCAAGCGACAGATGAAAACCTTTGCGCTTCTGGACGAGGGCTCAACTGTCACCCTTATTGATGCCACCACAGCACAGAAAATCGGCACAACCGGACCTACCCGTGAGCTACGACTACACGGAGCAAAAAACATGTGCTCAACAGACTTGACGTCCCGCCGCGTGCCAATTACTCTACGCGGCGCCGGAATCTCTGATGAGTACGTCATCAAGGCCAACACCGTCCAGCAGCTCAGCCTTCCTGAACAGAGGGTCCACGGCCGCTACATCACCCCCACACTTCTCATCGGGCAAGACAATGTACACCTTATTGTCTCGAGGGAAGTGCGCGACGTTCGTGACTCTACGCGAATATTGTCACGGACGGCGTTGGGGTGGATCACCCATGGCGGAGGGCCCCCTGAACACGAAGCTGAGGCTACAACACTGGCCCTGCGCGAGGAGAGCCACAAAGACGACCTCATGAGTGATCTCATCAAACACAATTTTGCGATTGACTCATTGGGGATCACGTCCGCCTCTCGTGTAACTGCGCACATAGTACGTGCAAATCAGCTGATGGAAGATACAACCCATCAACTGACATCTGGCCGATGGGAAACCGGCCTTCTGTGGAAGGAGAATAATATCACACTGCCTGACAATCGGCAATGTGCATTAAAACGACTGTGGTCTCTGGAGAGAAAATTATCGAAGGAAAAGGACTTGGCAACCGCCTATGCAGCTAAAATCAACGGACTTATAACACAAGGCCACGCACGTGAACTTACGGATCGAGAGGTAGAAAAACCCTCTGCCCGCAAATGGTACCTACCACATTTTGCCGTAGTGAACCAAAACAAACCAAACAAGATCCGTGTGGTGTTTGATGCTGCCAGCCGCTGCCGAGGGACCTCCCTCAATGATCAGTTGCTGACTGGGCCTGACCTGCTGACTTCATTGTTAGGAAATATACTCCGGTTTCGAGAGGGAAAAATAGCTCTCGCCGCCGACATCAAGGAGATGTTTTTACAAGTGAAAATCAAAAGTGAAGATCAACAGTCACAATTGTTTTTATGGAGACCAACACCTCAACAAGAACCACGTACTTACATGATGTCATCAATGATGTTTGGCGCTACCTGTTCACCAAGCAGCGCCCAGTACGTGCGAAACAAAGTGGCCCAGGAGAATTCTGCACTATTCCCTGCTGCCGCAGCCGCCATCCAAACAAAGTTTTATATGGATGACTATTTGGATGCGGTCGATACCAAAACTGAAGCGACAGCACTCATCACTACTGTTGCCAAAGTACTGTCAACTGGAGGATTCCACCTAACAAACTGGGCCTCTAACGACACTTCAGTGATGGCTACTATCCCGCTTATAGACCGAGCCAGGTCAGCCATCACCATAAACAGCGGAGAAGCAGATACCGAGAGAATCCTCGGACTTCTGTGGGATCCTGTCACAGATCGATTTTTATATGCATTTCGCGATGCTGCCGATCCTGAACTGATCAGCAGGCCTACCAAACGCCAGCTGCTCAGCATTGTTATGAAAATCTTCGACCCTGTGGGCTTCGTCGCTTGCCTCACAGTCCGATCGAAGATACTACTACAAGCTGTTTGGCGATCCAACATCGGATGGGACGACATCATCACACCTGAACACAACGAAAGGTGGATGGACTGGCTGGGACTTCTGCAAGACTGCAAAGTTGCCATACCTCGGCGCTGCTTACAAAACAAAGAGAGCTTCGTCACCCTCCACCTCTTCTGTGATGCCTCAGAGCAGGCATGCTGTGCGGTCGCCTACCATACCGAGGAGATTGATGGGAACACCACAGCCACCTTCTTGGCCAGCAAGTGCAAAGTGGCTCCTCTGAAACCTCTTTCAATACCCCGCCTTGAGCTACAATCAGCGCTCATGGCGGCCAGACTGGCAGCAACCCTGAAGAAAGAATGTCGCAGCAACATTGCGCGAACAGTGTTCTGGACAGACTCGACAACAGTGTTGTGCTGGCTGCGCACAGATCCACGCACATACTCCGCCTTTGTGGCCAACAGACTCGGCGAGATCGACGAGCTCACCCGCATTGCAGATTGGAGATGGGTCCCTACCAAACTGAACCCGGCAGACATCGGCACCCGAGACGTCAACACTCCTGACCTCTCGCACTCTGGACGATGGTTCAGTGGACCAGCCTTCCTGACCTCAGACGAGGCAGAATGGCCGCGCGAACGGTGCAAACTGCCTCAGCCTGACGATGGCACCCTGGAAGTGAGGCCTCAATACGTTGGCATCACAACAACTGTGGCAGAGACACTGCCCGAAATCAACAGATTCTCTTCATGGCGTCGACTTATTCGAACTACCTGCTGGATACACCGTTTTATTAAAAGGTGTCGTGGAAAACATCACGAACAACCTGATAAATATTTAAGAAGCGATGAAATCAAAGAAGCAGAGGCCCGATGGGCAAGAATATGTCAAGAAGAGACATTTTATCATGACATAAATGCGCTCCAGAAAGGAGATCCACTACCAAGTGACAGCCGGCTCAAAGCCTTGAGCCCCTTCCTTGGACCTGACGGCCTGCTGAGGATGAATTCCAGATTACAAGCCCTCAGTAAAGTGCCTCAAGCAGTGCGGACACCGATCATATTAGATGGTGATCACGCCTATACAAGACTTCTGGTGAGACATCATCACCAGGAAGCCAATCACCCAAGTACGGAGAGAACCATGGCTGAGGTGCGAGGCAGCTACCTTGTGCTGCGACTGCGAACAAATATTCGGATGATCGCCCACAACTGCCCCACCTGCAAGATGCGCAGGAGCAAGCCAGCCCCCCCACTTATGGGGCCCTTGCCGCCATCAAGGCTAGCCCACCATGTTCCTCCATTCACAAACTGTGGACTAGATTACTTTGGGCCGATGGAAGTCACCGTATGCAGACATCGGGAGAAAAGATATGGTGCAATCTTCACATGTCTGTCTACTCGTGCCATTCACCTTGAGCTGACAACTTCACTGACCACGGACTCCGCCATCATGGCTTTACAACGCATGACGGCGCGCCGAGGCCAACCAAAAGCTCTGTACTCAGACAATGGTACGAACTTCCATGGTGCTGACAACGAGCTGAAGGATGCCATCGAATCACTCAAAAATGATACCCGGATGAGGGATCATTTGTCAACAAAGGGGATCGAATGGAACTTCATCCCTCCAATGTCTCCTCATATGGGGGGAGCTTGGGAGCGCCTGGTGCGTTCTGTAAAAACCGCCCTGAAGGCCATCTTGCTGGAACGAGCTCCACGCGAAGAGACCTTGAGGACAGCGTTTGCCGAGGCCGAGTGGACTGTAAACAACCGCCCCCTCACACACGTCTCGGTGGATCCCAGGGACGAAGAGCCCCTCACCCCCAACCACTTTTTACTGGGAAGAGCCGGAAACCGACCTCATCTGTCACTATACGACAGGCAGGATGAGGAGGTATGCCTCCGTCGCCAGTGGCGTATCAGCCAACAACTTGCTGATATGTTCTGGAGACGGTGGCTCCGCGAATATCTCCCCACCCTGGCTGCTCGCCAAAAATGGCAACAGCCAGTCATCCCCATCAAGAAGGATGACCTCGTGATCATCATGGACCCCGCTATGCCCCGCAACAGCTGGCCACGCGGTCGAGTCCTTGATGCCACCCCTGCTGCAGACGGCCAAGTGAGGACCGCCAGGATCCAGACGAGCACCGGAATTTACGTCCGCCCCGCTGTGAAGCTCGCTGTAATCTTGCCGGCCCCACCTACCGATGCAGCCTCAACAGTACCACCAGCCCAGCACCATCCCAGAGGGACTGGCCGCCGCGGACTGCGCCGTACCAACAAACGTCCTATTTTTTAGTTCAGCATAGCTAAACGGGGGGAGTGTAACGGACGTAGTTGACCATATTATTTAATATCATAAAAATTGTTTACTTTTATAAAATGTCCCTACTCCACGCCACTGGCAAAATCACCACTCCCCGCCACTGGTCATTTTGTCCAGTTTTCGGCCCAAGCGGCTTGAAAACTTTGTCTACGAACGGCATCGATACCGCGTCGCCGGCTTACCTGCCGCGTGGATCAATGTCCAGCATTTTTTCTATGTAAAATTTACATAGAAAAATAAATTTTTAAACATTGCAAATATGTATATTTTACTTGTTCATCCCCTCGGCGGTAGTCAAATAAACACTATTTTCGATATACTACCGCTGAGGAGATATTAAAAAAGCTGTTTTTCACCCATATGTAAACCCATTTTTGAACAATATTTTTTACCTTTTTTGCGTGTACAAAAATCCAGGAACCTCGTAGCATAGTGAATCTTATCTCTTTCTGAGCGCTATGTTACGGGGGACCTCGGAAAAATACTAACTTAACATGTTTTACAAATTTGATCGCTTGAGATCATTTTTACACATTTATTTTACAAACATTTCTTATTTTTTGTCGTATCTTGGCAAACAAAAAATCTAGTTGTCAAGATACACATTCTCATAACTACTATGCTTTTAAACTATGTAATTGTCATTCATGTAAGCGTTCAAAATCTTTTCTAACTCGCAAATTTAAGCGACCACTATCACCATTGCTGCCGACAAAATGAATATGCAACAGTTTGTCGGAGGCTATAAACTCATTGTTGGCGCGGGTACAACCCCCCACCACTTTTGGGCTCCTAGCCCAATGTCGGGCGCGAGTCAGGCTAATTAAATATAAGCAGCCACATAATTCAAAATAAATCAGTTCATCTTTACCACCAAAACCAAGCGTTTTATTATCTACAATGACTCCTGCCCAACATCTGCCTCACCTCGCCGAGTCTTCTGCTCCAAGATCTTCTGGTGTTACCTCTTCGAGACCAGCCGGCCCTCCTTTGGAAAACCGCCAACACCAGAAGCGAGCAGAGACGAAAGCACACCCAGTGCCCACCATTCACCAAGCCTGGGTGCGGGAGGCAGATTTCATCACAATATCAACTACAATCATCATCATCGGCCGTAAAGGAGCATTCTCATCGGTTGAAGACACGGTTTGGACCCGGCGCCTAAATCTACAGTCTTGTGCGGACTCCCGTCCAGTACAGACCGTCAATACGGATTCCGGCGGAACCGCTCGTGCGGTGATCTTCTCGCGTATGTGACGCATGTTTGGGGGCGGTGCCTGGAACGTCACGGTGAGACCCAAACGGTCGCACTAGACATATCCAAGGCCTTTGACCGGGTCTGGCACCGAGGACTTGTCAACAAATTGCATTCTTACGGACTTCCCGCATCCCTGTGTACGTGGATTGCTGACTTTTTAAGGGATAGGTCGATTCAGGCGGTTGCTGACGGTTTCACCTCTTCCTCGCACTCCATAAATGCTGGCATCCCACAGGGATCGGTTCTGTCTCCAACTTTGTTTTTGTTGCACATCAATGACCTTTTGACATGTGCACCGATACATTGTTACGCGGATGACAGTACAGTTCATGATAGCTTTTTGTTTGACAAGCTCCCAAAGGGCACACAAATTCCAACGGCTCGGAGGGCTTTGAAGCAGAGAATGGACGGTTATCTCGAGAGTATTTCCTCCTGGGGTAAAAATAATCTCGTCGAATTTAATGTTTCAAAGACCCAATCCTGTCTGATTACGTCTAAAAGGGATCCAAATGATAATCTAGTCTCCTTCAACGGAAGCAATCTTCCGAACAGGCCTTCCATTGATATGCTTGGTGTAACTATAAGTGACCAGCTCAGGTACGGGGGCTCCATCGAAGCTAGAGTAAAGTTGGCCTCTCAGAAGCTGGACGTACTGTACAGGGCCCGCAGATACTTTAATAGTACACAACTGCTCACCCTGTACAAATCGCAAGTGCGCCCTACTATCGAATTTGGCAGCCATCTCTGGTCTGGAGCCCCAAAATACCTGAAAAAAACCCTTGACTCTGTGCAGAAACGGGCGGTCCGTTTGATAGATTCCCCAATCTTAACAAACGGACTGCAATCTTTAGAGCACAGGCGTCAGGTAGGTATGCTGTCCTTGTTCTATCGGTATTACAATGGAAGATGCTCTGAGGAACTAGCGTCATTGATCCCTTCGGCACCGGTGCGTAGTCGGGATACACGCCTAACGCGCGCCCAACATTTGTACACAGTTGACACTTGTCACATGAGAACGGGTCGCTTCTACGATTCGTTCTTAAGTTCAACAGCTCGGCTGTGGAACGAACTGCCGGCCTCTGTGTTTCCTCCCTCCTACAACATGGGACTCTTCAAGACCCATGTTCACTCCTTCCTCTCCACAAAAAGACCCTCCACACAGCATCCCCAAAGATGACATAGGCCCTGAGGGAAATTATTTTCTTCAGGGCCTCCTGTGTGGAGTAAATATAAAAAAAAATAAAAAAAATACATATCTTCTAGAAAAACTCAAAAAGATTGGAATCGTAGGTCGTGAACTGAATCTCATTCAAAGCTATATGTCAGAAAGGTCACAACTAGTCAGGATTAAAAATGAATCAAGTCAACCAATACCAATTCAATACGGAGTTCCACAAGGCAGTGTCTTAGGGCCGATTTTATTCCTGATATATATAAATGATCTATGTAATCTAAACTGTCACGGCTCAGTAATTAGTTTCGCAGACGACACAGTTCTTCTCTTCCATGGAAAGTCGTGGGAGACAGTATTCGTAAAAGCTGAAGAAGGGATGAATCAGGTAAAACAATGGCTTGATACAAATTCACTTACATTAAATGATACAAAAACTAAATATATTAAATTCAAAATTTACAACAAACAGACAGATAAAGTCAATTCAAATCTAAACATAAAAATTCATAAAAATTGTTTAACCGCGAACCATGGAATTCCTTGCAACTGCCCAAAATTGATTGAAATTCAAACAATAAAATACCTTGGGATAATTATTGATCAAAACTTAAATTGGAACTCCCAAATAGAAAATGCGAGCAACAAATTAAAAAAACTAACCTATTTCTTCAAAACAATAAGAAACATTTTAGATAAAGAACAATTAATTCAAATCTACTACGCATTAGCCCAATCTCAACTACAATATGGTCTTATCGGATGGGGAAGCTCATGCGATTCCACTATAAAACCAGTCCTCATAACACAAAAGGCAATTCTCAAAATTATACTTAGGATCCCCATCAGAACTCCTACCGACTATGTTTTTAAAACCCTGAATGTAATGACACCAAAACAATTATACGCAAAAGATATACTAATTTACGCATTCAAAAACCAGGACAACTTTACACAGACAAACTCAGACAGACTCACAAAATCCACATTACAACACATGTTACACCAACCTACAACTAAAACAACTTTTGGACAAAGAAATATGCAGTATTATTCTATAAAATTATTTAATGTCCTCCCTTTTGAAATAAAAAACATTAAAAAAGTAACTGACTTCCAAAGAAACATTAAGAAATGGATTATGGATAAGGGAAGGAAGAATATAGATATAATTTTGCAACCCAACAAAGACTAAAGCTCGTATTATGTTTTATTTTTTCTCTAAATATTGTTTTTTAATTTTCTATGTAGTATTTTAACATATGTACTTATACTATTTCAAACATATAACCATGTACAATGTGACCTTAGAACGGGGTACCCCAGTAAGGACAAATTATCTTATATAAAAAATTGTTAAAAAAAAAAAAAAAAAAAAATCTTTCGTACTAACAATCATTCTTGCAGGGACATTGGAGGATCTAGAATCGTTTTAAAATAAATTTAGATTCTTTTTACAAAAAAAAATTAGAGTCCTGACGTGTGTGGCTAAGGAGGTTAAACAATCAGTTTCCTCACACAGCTGTCGGGAAAGGGTGGGTCCCCTCCAATGCACAATTGTTATGAAGAATTGGCCGGCTTCTAGGTTTTCAGCATCAATGTCTAATTCAGTTGGTAGCCAGGAAGAATTGGCCGGCTTCTAAGTTTTCAGCATCAATGGCTAATTCAGTTGGTACCCAGGAAGAATTGGCCGGCTTCTAGGTTTTCAGCATCAATGGCTAATTTAGTCCGTAGCCAGGAAGAATTGGCCAGCCTCTAGGTTTTCACTGGCAGTGGGCAGTTCAGTCGGTAGCCTCTAGGTATTCGTCAGCCCTTAGGTTGTCAGCATCTGTGGCTGGTTCAGTCGGTAGCCAGGAGGAATTCATTAGCCTCTAGGTGGTCAGCATCAATGCAGCAGGGATCGGCCAGCCTCTAGGTGATCACCGGCAGTGGGCAGTTTAGTCGGTAGCCAGCAGATATTCGTCAGCCTTTTGGTTGTCAGCATCTGTGGCTGGTTCAGTCGGTAGCCAGGAGGAATTCAGCAGCCTCTAGATTGTCAGCATCAATGCAGCAGGGATTGGCCAGCCTCTAGGTCTCGGTGATCACCGGCAGTGGGCATTTGATTATAAGAGCCGGCACACGGAGACGCCCCATTATTGTAATGATGACAGATACGTCTGGCTCAGCTGATAGAGTGCCGGCCGTAAACAGCTCGTAAGAAATAGTTGTAATCTTTAAAATGATTGTGCCGTGATGGAGGAACAGAAGCGACTACAGATTTCAGTTGACACTCAGGAATTTATAATTATAACTAAAAGATCGCGTTTTAACTGGAGGTGTTCTGTCCACTCGTGTTAATTTTTGAAATTTGACTGCCAATATTTTGTTTAAATGGCCTATTTACATATATTGTCTTTCTACCACCGTTTGTGTGGCGTCAGCTTTCAAAAATATGTTTACGTTTTTCAAAAGGCAGGTATTTTCAGTTGCCAATAATAATCTTGCCCAGCGACTTGTTTTGTAAAAATAGGGTTATCGAACTGTTTCATGTTAGATTCAGACTTTTTGCGGCCTGGGAACAGATTGGTAGATATTTTTCAACTCGTAAATATTATGTTTTGGAAAAGGGGTCATCAAACTTACAGGCGTTTGTATAAGTCAGCGTCAGGTGTTCAATATTCTTTTTTTTCTCCGGCTTGAATCGCCTAATAACCGATTATTTTTATGCATTTTTTAACTAGCAAGTTTTATAATATTAAATCCAATAAGATCGTGTTTTCATGTTCGATACATGTGCTATACTATAGTTTAGTACGTAGCATTTTAGAAAGTGGTTCTGTAATATGGGGACCAATGGATTCAACTTACTCTCAAATGATAGAGAAAGTACAAAATAAGTTTCTGAGATATTTATATCTTGGAGACTTTGGATATTATCCTTGGTTATATCCATCAGCCTTTTTGTCCGGCATGCTGGGTATTAATAGCCTCACCGATAGAAGGAAAACTGCTTTGCTGACAACAGCATATAAATTTCTAAACGATAGCATCTGTATTCCCGATATAATAGAAAAAAATGAGTTTTATATCCGAGACAATTACACAAGAGCGCGCAGGCAAAATGCCGTTCCAAAATGCAGAACTAACTTACCATTAGTAATGCCGCTAGGAAAAATGATTTTGTTACTAAATTACCTATCCCATGAAATAGATATATTCCAATTAATTATTCAACAGTTCAAAAACGCGATTATTACTTAATAAAATAAAATAAAATGTAAATTTATTATTGATTACGTATAACTGTAAATGTGCATTTAAAATAAAATAAATAAAAAATATAAAATGGATAAAATCTTCCGAATAAAAATGAATGCTGACAAGAATTGACCCGCCCCTTCTGACCGGGAATCAGAATAATCTGTTACAAATTCAATTAACTGTTAGGCAAGATGAATAATAATAAACAATAATTTCAAAATCACTCTGTGGCGTCATTTTAATTTAAACTAAATTATTATCTTAGTAAACACAATTATTTGATCGAAAATAATCGACATGTTTCAAAACCAATAACGTTTTCTTCGTCAGAAAACGTAGCGCACCCCGCACATACCCGCCTTTCAAATTTGGAATAACATCAAAAATGTTGGAAATAAACCCAATAATACTGAATTCACATAGAGTTTTAAAAAACCTAACTGCCGTAAAAAAGTTAAATGATATTTTGGCCCGAGGACATTTTTTTACAAGTAAAAATATTTAATAAAATAAAACACTTTTTGTTTTAAAACCACGAGTTTTTAATAATTTTTAGAACCGACCGATTTTGCTTTACTCAAGCATCTTCAGGGTAAAAATTATTACATAGTATATATTAGATACTAATAATTTGTGCCATGAAAATTATATCGGACGCTTGTTCATTATAATTTAAGAATGACTTTATATTGTTTTTGTTTACATCTTTCGCTACTATTTACTACTATAAGAAATAAATAAATATTGTTTGCGTATAATGTTAATCCGTGGATGTGACATTAATAAACTATTTTGAAATTGTCCACATTCACGGAACTCTGCATTGTGTACCTAGCTTTAAGATTGTCAAATTCCTTGAAATGTAAAAAATGTAACTTGTAAAAAAATAAACAATAAACAATTGGCCGGCGGGTAGCAAATTAGAAAGTGTGGGGTCCAAGGCTGGCTGGTACGCTCCAACGGCTATAGAAACGTCCTTTTCAGGACGAGGTTCAATTGATTTGAATTTTGCACAAAGTCGGGTATATTCCAGAAACGTCCTTTTCAGGACGAAAGTCAATTGATTGGCATTTACAAAGTCGTTTGAGTCGTGTAACTAACCCCTATTTTTTCAGTCTGTATGCACACGACATTTAGTCGGGTACATAATTGGTCCTTCGTAACCGGGTTCACACGCCTTCACGCCTTCTGGTAACCGGATTCAACACGCCTTCACGCCTTCTGGTTACCGGATTCAACACGCCTTCACGCCTTCTGGTAACCGGATTCAACACGCCTTCAGGTCCACACGCCTTCAGGTCACCAGGTCCACACGCCTACACGCCTTCAGGCCTTCAGGTCCACACGCCTACACGCCTTCAGGTCATCAGGTCAACACGCCTACACGCCTTCAGGTCATCAGGTCCACACGCCTACACGCCTACACGCCTTCAGGCCTTCAGGTCCACACGCCTACACGCCTTCAGGTCATCAGGTCAACACGCCTACACGCCTTCAGGTCGTCAGGTCCACACGCCTACACGCCTTCAGGTCATCAGGTCCACACGCCTACACGCTTTCAGGTCATCACGCCTTCACGCCTTCTTGAAGGATGTCACCTACTCTACGCAGCGGGCGCGGCGTTTCGAGCTCCTCAGAGACATCTCAGCCCGCCCCCGCTGTCCCCGCTGCTCCAGATGGGCCTTCGCCACCTTTAAACTTGGGCCCACTTACCTCGGGCTCTTCTGAGCACGCTGTCTCCAACCGAGGTCTCGATGTTGCCGCGCCCGCGGTCCCGGCCCTTCTTGCCACGGGCCCCGCTGTCCCGGCCCCCCTTGCCACGGGCCCCGCTATCCCGGCCCCCCTGGCCCCGAGCCACGCATCTATCTGCTCCGATGATGTCGCTTCGCCTGGGCTTACGTCAACCGATGACACCGTCCAGAAGTTACGTCGAGAAATGCGTGCTATGCAACAACAGCACGCCCAGCAGATCGCAGACCTGCTGGCGGCCCTGAGGCCTGTGCAACCAACCACCGCGCCGGTGATCGTCCCGGCCACGGTGTCCTACGGAGTAAACACGCCGGTGATCGTCCCGGCTGCGGCGTCTCATGAAATAACTACGCCGGTGAACATCCCGGCCCCTACCCCGGCATTCGTCGGAATGCAGCCGGTAGCTTGTGTCGGCCACACGGTATCGAAGCCTACCGTAGTCGAGCGACCCGTGTCTCACGGGGGGTACAATGCCAGCCTACAACTCGGCCCCAATCATTACGCCCGTTTACGGCTATACCGACGGCATGCAGCCGGCACCTGAAGTCGGCCACACGGTATTGCAGCCTGCCATAGTTGAACGACCTGTATCTAACATCGGTCACCGATAGATAGATAGATAGAGAGATAGATAGGAGAGAGAGATCGTTTTTGTGGTTTGTGACACAACCACACAAGCGTTTTTGTCTGGCCTGTGTACTCAGCCAGGCCCCGCTACTTTTGCCGGCCGGAGGAATCCCGCCGGCCCACTGAGCAGGCGCTCGCGCCCCCAACTGCCTTTCTTAAGGCAAAGCTTTTTTAGCGCAAATACTCAAAACAACACAGATCCACGCTGGCCCCCACAAACCGCCCGCAAGCACCCGAGAAGTGCTCCCTTTTTAAGAGGAGGCACCGACTTCCACAAGTCAAGATGTTCCCGACGAGGATGCTCCCCGCTGACCACGAGGACTCCCCGGTCGTGGTACCGCCCGGCGCTCACCAAATTACGCATCGCACTAAGACCGGGACCGTGCGCCTTACGATCCCCGCACCACAGCCCCGCCCCGAGGACCCAAGGACCCGGAGACCATCCACCACCACGGCTTCCACGACGCCCGACGCCACCGAGATGACGGAGCCCGCAGCAGGCCCCTCTTGGGCAGCAGGACCCAGTTCTGCCCCCACGCGCCCCCCGATAGGCCCAGCGTCGGCCTACGTGGCGCCCCCGAGACCGCAGCAGCCGATGGAGACGGCTGCCCCCCAGGATGGAGGCTGGACGAGGCCGTCCAACCCCGTGAAGAGGCCCATGTCCCCACGGGGACCACAACCGCTCCAGTGTGGCAACCGTTTTGAAGAGTTGCCCGAGGTAAGCGAAGGCGCTGGCGCGCCGCGTATAAAGCGTGCCAATACTAATACATCTTTCTCTCCCGCAGGTACCGGCAGGAGAGACCGCGTTCCCCCGGTTGTGATGACCCTGGGGAACATGACACACGCGCAGATCACAGCTGCGGTGCAAGGACATCTGGGGGCTGGTAAGCTCTTCACTTTATTTTTTATTTTTTATTTTTTTTTATTCTAGATAAAAGAAAATTACATTTTTCACTTATTTAACTAGAAATAACATATATATTACACATAAATATATTACACACTGATATTATTCACTTTCATTGTTTTGTTGATTGAGCATAAAACTGAGCAATTTTTTTTTAAATGTACCCATACTTTTTTCATTTTTAATTTCGTCTGGGAGGCAATTGTATATGTTGCTTCCCTCGTAACCAATGGATTGCTTGCCATAATGAGTATGTATGGTGTTTAAATGTATTTTATCGTGTTGCCGTGTAAAGTGTGTGTGTACTTGGGACGTTTTAATGAGTTCTGTATTTGTATGTATGAGTTTATTATTTATTTTGTAAATAAGAAGACATATATTATATTCATATAATTTTCTTAATTTTAATAGTTTTGTTTCCATATATAATTTTTTTGTTGATGTTCTAGATTTGAAGTGAAATAGTTTTTTGATTACTTTGTTTTGTGTTACCTGTAGTTCGTTTATATATGTTTCACATGTATTTCCCCAGATTTCAACCAAGTAGTTTAAATGTGAGTGTACGAGGCTATAATATAAACCTTTTTTAATTTTATTTGGTAACAGATATGATATCCGATAAAATATACAATATACAATATACTTTCAGATACAACAGGGGCGGCACGGCTAACATCTTCGTGCGCACGATGGAGGACCACCGCGCCCTTACCAACGGGCTGCGAGCGGAGGCTCGCGGCTTCCACACGTTCACGGCCGAAGCGGAAAAGATGAAAAAGGCCGTCATCAAGGGCCTGCCGCTCGTCGAAGTGGAAGACATCGCGGCGGATCTGGAATCGCAGGGATTCCCAGCTGTGAAGGTGGTCAAGATGACAGCCTCAATCGAGTATCCCTTATACTTAGCACACTTCAATAAGGAATTCAACATGGGACAGCTGCACGCGGCCGTCAAATACCTGTGCCACTGCCGCATTCGCCTCCAGAAGCACAAGAGCAACCATTTACAGCACGGCACCCAGTGCTACAGGTGCCAAGACTTCGGGCATGGGTCCCGAAACTGCTCGCACACAGCAAGGTGCGTAAAATGCTTACTGGAGCATGCTTCGGCAGAATGCCCCAAGAAGACAAGAGATGAGCCCGCCGCATGCTGCAACTGCTCAGGCCCGCATCCCGCCAACTACAGAGGCTGCCCCAAGCGGGTAGCGTACGTTGCCTCCATACAGCAGCGACCTGCCAGAAGGGCCCAACGCCCACCGGCAGAACAGAACCCGAGCAGGCCACCTCCTCAGCCGAGGACGGATGGACGCACATGGGCCAACGTAGCCGGAGGCACCGCCCCCGCCCAACAGCAGCGCGAGCCCGTGCCGCCCCCACAGCCCCGACCTCAGCCCCGCCCACAGCAGGAGCACGTGCGCGCGCCCGACTCCTCAGAGGACAACCTGGATTTGATGGCCCTGCTCCAAGGACTCCTGAGGATGCGATCACAGTTCGCCCGCTGCACAACAAGAGCAGACAAGCTCGTCATCCTGATAGAGCTCCTAGACACCCTCGATGCCTAAAACCGAGACGGTGAAAGTCCTCGTATGGAACGCATTTAGCGTGCGCAACAAGACAGACGAACTGCTCGCTTTGGCAAACGAATTACACACCGACATTATTCTCCTATCAGAATCTCACTTGAATCCAAGCGTACCGCTGAGAGTGCAAGGTTTCGAGATTTATCGTGACGACCGACAAGGAAGATCAGGCGGAGGAACCGCAATATTCGTTCGGCAATCTATGACGTCCACAAGAATCCCCACTCCGAAGTTGAAGTACGCCGAAGCCACGATTATCGAAGTCACCATAGAGGGTAGAGCGCACACCATCATCTCCGTATACTGCACCCAACGTAACCTAGTGAGAGAAGATCTCAATAAATTGCTCAATCTGGGACCGATTGTTGTGATGGGAGGCGACTTGAACGCCAAACACAACTATTGGAATAACTACAGAGTAATGGCGCCCGACAGACCTACGTACTACTCGCAACTATCTAGATATCCGAGTACACTGGACATAGTACTCGAGAAAAATGTCAAGACAATATCTCCACTGCGCACACTAGACGAACTGTCTTCGGACCACCTGCCCGTGAGCTTTACCATAGGCGGCACAACTTCAAGGACCCCCAGAAAACAGCGCAATTACAAGGATGCGAACTGGGAAGGATTCAAAAAAGAAGTCAACGAACGAATTCATCTCACTTCGGGAACTCTGCGCTCGCCACAAGAAATCGACGCAGCTACAAGCACTCTCACAGAGATTCTTCAAACAGCACAAGATACACACATTCCTCTCAAAGAAATACACCCATACACGATCAAGCTTCCCGAGTACGTTCTATCGCTCATCAAGGAGAAAAATCGCCTGCGACGCATGTTTCACCGCACACGGGACGAATATTTCAAGACAGCGTATAACTGCCTGCAGAGGGAAATCAAGACCGAAATCGCAGAACTCAAGCGCGAACTTTGGGACAAAAAAGTCGCATCACTCACGCCAAAGGATAATTCCCTATGGAAAATGGCCAGCGCGCTTAGACATAAAGATTTCACAATCCCCCCGCTACAGAAACTGAACGGCCCCGGGACGGCGCTTTCGCTACAAGAAAAAGCTGAAACACTCGCCGACGGGTTCGAGAGAGCCTACGCCGCTACAGACGGCCTTTCCGACCCGGCTACAGACCGGATCGTAGCTGACTCTCTACGAGACTTGAGGGAAGCGGAACAGACAAACGCTGAAGATATTCACTTTGCTACGCCAAGCGAGATTGCTGTCACAATCAGGCGATTGAGAACAAACAAGGCGCCGGGAAGCGATCAAATTCACAACATTTTACTCAAACATCTCCCTCAAAAAGCCATCATCTACACAACAAAATTGTTCAATGCCTGCCTCATGACCGGGCATTTCCCCCAGATTTGGAAATCGGCGACCGTGCTGCCTTTCGCAAAGCCGAATAAAGATAGAACGCAGCCGACAAGTTACCGGCCGATTAGCCTATTATCTACGCTGAGCAAGGTATTTGAACAAATTATACTCAACAGGCTTGTACCGCACCACGACGACAACAAAACGTTGCCAGACGAGCAGTTCGGCTTCAGAAAGAGGCACTCCACGACCCATCAACTCACCAGAGTAGCGGAATACATCGCAAGAAAATTTAACGAACATCGCTTCACCGCCGCTGCGCTCATCGACCTAGAGAAGGCATTCGACACCGTATGGATAGACGGGCTCGTGCATAAACTGCACCGCACTAACACGCCCATATACCTAACGAGACTGATACAGGAATACCTAAAGAATAGATCGTTCAGAGTGTTCATAAGGAACGTGCTATCTTCAATGCGTGAGATTCCAAAAGGCGTGCCGCAAGGAAGTTTACTTGGACCATTTCTCTTCATTCTGTTTACCTTCGACATCCCCCGAGACGAGAGATGCAATCTGTCTATCTACGCAGATGACGTCAAACTATACGTTTCCTCGCTGAAAGCGAATACGGCCGCTATTTACCTACAGAGGGCGCTCGACGCGCTCGTAAAATACTACAAAAAATGGCGCCTGAAACTGAACGAGGCGAAAACTGAAGCCATCATGTTCACGAGAAAACGTGTAAACAGAACACCTGACTTTAACATCGAAATGGGAGGACACAGCATAGAATGGAAAGATGAAGTGACATATCTGGGCCTGACCATGGACTCCCGCCTCAACTGGAAATCTCACCAAGCGAAGATGCACACGCGCACGCGACAAGGGATCGGCATGGTGAAGCCAATTTTCAATAGACGGAGTCCGCTACTTCCCAAAACCAAACTCCTCGTCTACTACTCGCTCATTCGTCCAGTACTCTCTTATGCGATTCCCGTATGGAGCAGCATCTCACACACAGACCACAAGAATCTACAGACACTTCAAAATCTCTGCAATAAAATCACATACAACACGAGACTCAGAACAAACTTGAAGAGATTACACGAACGAGAACAAATTCCAACTCTATACGAATTCACACACAGACTGACTGAACGCTTTTACAAATCACTCACACTTAGTAAAAATCAACTAATACGAGACATAGGACAATACAATGCTCCGAGCGACCTGACATTCAGATACACACACAGACTACCTAAACACATCCTCATGGACCATGACCACATATGGCACATACCAGAACTAGACGCGGACGAATAGCGAGCAGTAGGTATTTCCTAAACTCCCGACCTTCTTCCCAAATATATAATGTTTATATATCTATTTATATATTTATATAATATTTTATAATTTGTACGTATATGTATGTTTATTTTCTATTTTCCCATAAGTATATATTAACATAAAAACAGACACACACACACACATCTCAAAAATGCAGGACATCATATACCGATGTTACTGAAGGCCGCAAACATTTCAAGTTGACGTTCGGCCGCTCCTTCCTGGGTAAGGTTTTGTGCGATTTTCCTTACTCCCAACGGCAAATGCGGAAGGACTCCAACAAAAGGGCGCAGCCAAAATTTCCTCCCCATTCCCAACACAACACAAACAGACACGTATGTAGTATATGGCCGCTGTAGGTCGCCGCTGGTGCTGATGCTGGATGATGATACATGCAATTTTAGTAGGGTTTTTAGGTAACAAATTTTTTCCCTACCGAAAAAATACAAGGCCTCTAAGTCTATAAAAGCCAGGTAATATTTAAATAAACCCATATGAGGTAAAAATTGTGAGGCGCATATGACGCCGTTCTATTTGTATAAAGAACATTAACTTTAAATTCAGTAAATTTAAATGATTCACCACTTCATGGAATATAAGAATCTAGAAAATGAAAAAAAAAAAAAAAATAACATCGGTCACCCACAGCAAGCGTCTCCACTATATGCGCAGGGCCCTGATCTACAAACACACCTTGCCGCATCGTACAATGAGCCGCGGTCTGTCAACCTGCAGAATGGGCAGCCTGCCAGTCTGCCCCATGCGGATATACCTACTCAGCCAGGGTACAATGTGCACCTCAATCGGCAGCTCCATCCTGGTTACCAGCATCAAACCTCCTCCAGCCAGGAGTTCTCACCAATATTTCCACCACCACCTACTGCCGATGAGACTTCTCGACACACAAGTGAGTGGGCACACCAAGGCGCGGACTCCGTGGCGCAACTTGCTTCTGCAATTACAAATGCAATTCGCGCCTCGCGATCCGAGGATAGCCCCCGTCCCTCCGTAGAGGATGACATAAGAATGGCTGCCCTAATAGCCAGGCAATCTACCGCCAAGGACCTACCTTCCTTCTCGGGGGACCCGCTCGAGTGGCCTACGTGGATGGCCCAATATTCACAATCCACGGCCACCTGCAAGATGACTTCGAGCGAGAATCTCATTCGGTTGCAGCGTGCACTGAAAGGCAAAGCCCGAGAGGCCGTCGGCCCCCTGCTGATGGATCCAACGCAAGTCCCCGAGATAATTGCCGTCCTTGAGCAGCAATACGGCGGCTCGGGTTCAATTGCTGCCTTGATGCTGGAGAAGGTGAAAAAACTGCCGCATCTCACCGCCGAAGCATCACTTGAGGACCTGGCAGATTTTTCTGGAACAATCCAGAACCTCGTGGCGTCGTTGCGAATCTTGCGGACCGACGGGTACCTCACTAATCCTGCCTTGCTGTCTGACGTCACATCTAAAATGCCGTGCACGTTGCAACTAGCCTGGTTGGCGGAAGTGCGCGGACAAACAGTTCCCGCCACCATAACTCAGTTCGCGGCATTTTTGAAAAGTTTTGCAAATGCGATCCCCTTAAGCGGAATGGTTGACCCCGCACGGTCTGCACGTGCCCCGCGCCGCAAACAAGTTCATGCAAATGTGCCCGCTAACTCAAGAGTGAACAATAAAAACAAAAACAATAGTGAAAAAATTAATTGTGCGCAGTGTGGCGGGAACCATAAAACTCGTGAGTGCCCGGCATTCTTTGCGAAATCAGTTGATCTCCGCTGGGAAACAGTGCGCGCGAGTTCTTTGTGTCGCAAGTGCCTAGAAAAACACTATACCCGCGAGTGCACCTCTAAAGTGTGGTGTGGAGTAGGAGGCTGCCGCGCCCCCCACCACAGGCTGCTACACAACCCCGCGCCCGCTTCCGCGCCAGTGAATACCGTCGTGAGTGGTGCCGTCAATCTATGACGCCAGAGTACGGATTGCCGTGTACTACTGAAGATCGTGCCAGTAGTACTGAGCACTTCGTATGAAAATGAAGCTTCAGTGTTCGCGCTTCTTGACGAAGGCTCCACGGTAACCCTCATTGATGCTGACACTGCGGCACAAATTGGCGCGAGCGGCCCAGTCCAGGGGCTAAAAATTCATGGAGCAAAGGGAATGTGCACATCTGACTTGCACTCCCGCCGGGTGAAAATAACCATAAGAGGTGCAGGTAGCAGTGATGAGTATCATATTACGGCTCACACAGTGACTGAACTCAGTCTACCGGAGCAGCGTGTCCCAGGAAGACGCGTCACCCCTCGGATACTGATCGGGCAAGACAATGCTCATTTGATAGTATCAAGAGACGTTCGGGAAGATTTCGGCACCACGCGAATAGTGTCGCGGACCGCACTAGGGTGGATTGCCCACGGTGGTACCGATCCTGGCAGCGACGGCCCAGCTACCACCCTGGCCCTGCAGATGGAGACAGCCGCAGACATCCGCCTGAGAGAGTTGGTGAAATCCAACTTTGCCGTCGACTCTCTTGGCGTAACATCTGCGGCCAGAGTCAATGCGAGTGAACTCAAAGCCACAGCCCTGATGGAAAAGACCACCCGTCCTCTACCAAACGGCAGGTGGGAAACCGGGCTATTATGGCGAAACCCGGAAGTCACGTTGCCCGACAATTACCACTGTGCCCTGAAACGTTTACAGTCCCTCGAGAGAAAGCTGGCAGCAGATGCAAGCCTAGCAGCGGCCTATACTGACAAAATGGGTCAGCTGGTAGCTAAAGGTTACGCCAGGAAACTGTCTGATTGCGAGATATCAACACCTGCCCCTCGGAAGTGGTATCTCCCACATTTTGCGGTGCTCAATCCAAACAAACCCGGAAAGATTAGAATAGTCTTTGATGCTGCCAGTCGATGCCGAGGGACTTCGCTAAATGACCAGCTGCTCACCGGTCCTGACCTGCTGTCTTCTCTTCTTGGGAACATCCTTCGCTTTAGAGAAGGGACTATTGCCATAGCAGCCGATATTCAGGAGATGTTCCTGCGCATCAAGATAAGGAGGGATGATCTGCAGTCACAACTGTACCTGTGGAAGTCACCAACATGTCGCGAACCTGACACATACCAGTTGACATCAATGATGTTCGGGGCCACATGCTCGCCGAGTAGCGCCCAGTACGTACGAGACAGGGTTGCCGGGGAATACGAACACGAGTACCGGCCGCCGCGGCAGCCGTTCGTTCCAAATTTTATATGGACGACTATTTGGATGCGGTAGATACTGCTAGCGAGGCTGCCGCACTAATACAAAGCGTGAGTGCCCTTCTTGCAAAGGGAGGGTTCCACTTGACGAACTGGGCCTCTAACAGTCCGGAAGCCATAGTTGACATTCCTTTCGGAGACCGGGTGAGCTCCACAGTTCACATCAGCAGCGGGGACAAAGAGATGGAGCGAGTACTAGGGCTAGTGTGGGACCCATCCACTGACTTTTTCCTTTACTCTTTTCAAAATGCAGTCAGCCCCGAAGAAGCTGTACGGCCCACCAAGAGGCAGCTTCTCTCCATCGTAATGAAGATCTTCGACCCGGTTGGATTCGTCGCGTGCCTCACAATACGGTCAAAGATCTTGCTACAAGCTGTGTGGCGGTCGAGTGTTGGATGGGTCGACTTGATCACCCTTGAGCACGCCGAGAGATGGAGAGATTGGCTAAGCTTGCTTCACGAGAGCAGCGTTTCGGTGCCGAGGCGCTCCCTCCGGCACAAGCAGAGCAGCGTCACCTTACACCTATTCTGCGATGCGTCCGAACAAGCTTGCTGCACCGTCGCATACTACACAGAAGACGTGCAGGGAGTTTTACACGCGACATTCCTAGCCAGCAAGTGTAAAGTGGCTCCACTCAAACCCCTCTCCATTCCCCGTCTTGAGTTGCAAGCCGCACTCATGGCGGCTAGATTAGCCAAGACCATCTTAAAAGAAAGCCAGGCTTTAATAAACCGGACTATCTTCTGGACAGACTCTTCAACCGTTCTGTGCTGGTTACGTACTGATCCACGCGCTTACTCTGCATTCGTGGCAAACAGATTGGGTGAAATAGATGAGATGACCAGCATACCTAACTGGAGGTGGGTGCCGACGAAGTTGAACCCCGCCGACATCGGAACACGTGACTCTGAAGTGCCTGATCTATCACCAAAAGGAAGATGGTTTTGCGGCCCTGCATTTCTTACTGCACCTGAAAGCGAGTGGCTAAAGGAGCGATCTCCCACCAAGAAACCCGACAACGACGTATTGGAGGTCAGGCCCCATTATGTAGGCCTAATAACCACTACAGGAGAGGCGTTCCCCTTAATCAAACGGCTCTCATCTTGGAACCGGCTAATTCGATCTACAGCATGGATACTCCGTTTTGTCAGGCGGTGCCGATTGGGGTCTCACAAACCCGCCGAGGGCACATTACGAGCAGAGGAACTGAAAGAAGCAGAGATCAGATGGGTCAGGAAATCCCAGGAAGACGCCTTCGCAGCTGATCTGCATACCATACGACATGGAAAGGCGCTACCTGCTGGCAGTCGTCTTAATTCCTTGACCCCCTTCCTCGGCCCAGATGATGTCTTGCGGATGAGTTCCCGATTACGAGCCCTGACAAAGACCACGAGCGTGGCCAAGACCCCCATCATATTGGATGGCAACGACCCGTACACTCGGCTGCTGGTACGCCACTACCATGAGAAGGGAGACCACCCTAGCACCGAGAAGACAGTGGCGGAGATGCGCTGCAGTTTTTTCATTCTACGGCTCCGCACTATCAGCCGGAAAATAACACACGACTGCCCCACTTGCCGCATACGAAGAAGCAAGCCCTCTCCACCATTAATGGGGGCGCTACCATCTTACCGCCTGTTACATCATGTGCGTCCCTTTACTCACTGTGGGCTGGACTACTTCGGGCCAATGGAGGTCACAGTTGGCAGACACCGGGAGAAGCGCTATGGGGCAATTTTTACCTGCCTTTCCACCCGCGCTATTCACCTGGAACTTGCTGTTACGTTGACTGTCGACTCTGCCATTATGGCCTTGCAAAGAATGACCGCCCGAAGAGGTCAGCCCAAAGTTCTGTACTCGGACAACGGAACGAATTTCCATGGAGCAGACGCTGAGATCAGGGAAGCCTTGGATTCACTAAAACAAGATTCTAGAATTATGGACGCCATGGCTACCAAAGGCATTGAGTGGCGTTTCATACCGCCACTCAGTCCCCACATGGGGGGAGCCTGGGAAAGACTAGTACGGTCGGTGAAACGGGCCTTGAAAGCTACCTTAAAGGAAAGGGCGCCGAGGGAAGAGACCCTGCGCACAGCACTGGCAGAAGCTGAGTTTGTTGTCAACAACCGACCACTGACTCACGTCTCTGTTGACCCACGAGATGAAGACCCCTTGACACCAAACCACTTCCTTCTGGGGTCAGCCGGAAAGCGCCCCCATTTGTCCCTGTATGACAAAAAAGAAGAAGAGGTATGTCTCCGCCGCCAATGGCGTATCGGGCAACAACTTGCAGATATGTTCTGGAGGCGCTGGCTCCGAGAGTACATCCCCACTATGGGCGCCCGACAGAAGTGGCACCACCCGGCCGAGCCCATCAAAAAGGATGACCTTGTGGTGATCATGGATCCTGCGCTACCCCGGAACAGTTGGCCGCGCGGCCGAGTCATCGATGCAAAACCCGCCGCTGATGGTCAAGTGAGGACCGCCCGCATTCAAACAGCTTCCGGGATATATGTGCGGCCAGCCGTTAAGATTGCCGTACTGCTGCCAGCCCCAAAATCCACCACTCCAGAACCATCTACAACACGGCCCGTCCAACTGCAAACCAGGGGTACCGGTTGTCCAGATCGTCGAAACACTTCACGTCCTCCCAAATAGCTTGGCGCAGAGGGCTGCACCGGGGGGAGTATATCGGACGCTTGTTCATTATAATTTAAGAATGACTTTATATTGTTTTTGTTTACATCTTTCGCTACTATTTACTACTATAAGAAATAAATAAATATTGTTTGCGTATAATGTTAATCCGTGGATGTGACATTAATAAACTATTTTGAAATTGTCCACATTCACGGAACTCTGCATTGTGTACCTAGCTTTAAGATTGTCAAATTCCTTGAAATGTAAAAAATGTAACTTGTAAAAAAATAAACAATAAACAATTGGCCGGCGGGTAGCAAATTAGAAAGTGTGGGGTCCAAGGCTGGCTGGTACGCTCCAACGGCTATAGAAATCCGACCAATGAGAAGCCATAAAACGGTCCGCTGGACCTTGGCTGACCTTTTTTTATGTGCCGTTGCCGAGTCGCAACTTTGACAAAAAGCAGCATTTTTAAATTCTAAATCCTCTTTCTCCATTGGATCACCCTCGCCTCGGACCTCCGCATCTACGAGCTACCTGCCGCTGCCCCTTTCTGCCAAGTTCTGAGAATTTTATTG
This sequence comes from Hesperophylax consimilis, assembly GCF_061612785.1. Lineage (NCBI taxonomy): Eukaryota > Metazoa > Arthropoda > Insecta > Trichoptera > Limnephilidae > Hesperophylax > Hesperophylax consimilis. The sequence continues at coordinate 29,739,215 of NC_142857.1, read as the reverse complement.
GCCTTTCTCCTTCAACTGAAGAATCCTGCATCGACAAGATTCCGGCGGGCACCACGTGGCTTAAGAAGCTGACATACTTAACTGCCTTTTTAAAGGCAATCTTTCATTTATTTGCATTTGCACAAAGTCGTATATATACCAGAAACGTCCTTTTCAGGACGAGGTTCAATTGATTTGAATTTTGCACAAAGTCGGGTATATTCCAGAAACGTCCTTTTCAGGACGAAAGTCAATTGATTGGCATTTACAAAGTCGTTTGAGTCGTGTAACTAACCCCTATTTTTTCAATCTGTATGCACACGACATTTAGTCGGGTACAAAAATGCTTAAGTAAAGCGAAACCGGACGGTTCTAAAAAATATTAAAAATTCGTGGTTTTAAAACAAAAAGTATTTTATTTTGTTTTATTAAATATGTTAAACCACAAAGTGATTGCTTTCTACAATAATAAAAATATTTAAAAAATATATCATAGGTATTGGACAGTTGGGGTCGAGTGGGGGGTTTGCGCGGTTACTTGGCTAAGTGACCAGTAACAACATGTGAAAGTAATTTACTTTATTTACTATTATCCGCGAAATAATTCAATATATACTAGTGTTTCATTCAACAATTACTGCTTATTACATTTTTTCACCTGAAAACAACCAAATTTATTTTATATGAGATAAGCCGCCATAGCTCAGTGGTCAGAGCTATCGACCAGAAATCGAAAAGACACGGGTTCAAGTCCCGTTGGCGTCATGTATCTTTTATCAGGAGATTTTTCAATGTGGATGAGTGTTTCAGGCTTATAATTATTGCTTATAAAAATAATTTTTACCCTTTGTGCAATGCATAAAAAATCTTGTCTTGAACATTAGTTTACCAAAAAATAATAATTAAGACTTTACCGGGCGTTGATTTTTCCATACAAACGTAGTCCCCATTCATCTTTCTGGATTTTAACCCTAGAGCAAATATTTTTTAACATAAAATAGATATCGGCGACTTGCGTGTCGGTACGTTTTGTTTTTTTTTTGATAAATTGCTTCTTATAGAAGTTATGACCTTCCAAAAATCAATAAAATTGCCTAATTTAAACGCAGTCAAAAGACGTTCAGTATACAAACTAGACAATATATTTTGAAAAAAAGCAAAACGGTCCGACATAGAATATTTTCTTTTTATGTAGTTGGTAAAAAAAAATTGAAAATCGGTTAACTTTTGGAGGAGAAAAATGGGGAATACAAAACCTCGATTTTGAAGATTTCATTTAGGTATTAGTAGCCCGAGCTGCTTGTGTCCGTATTCGGGAGGTAAGGGTTGGGGGCACAGGGTTTAGATAAATACGCATGTATTTGTGCGAAGTGATGTCACGTAGTCATAAATCGATATTCTAGTGTTGTGTTATCCCGAGTAATCGATGTTTTTTTAATTATTTTTTTCCGTTTGGTCACTTTTGTGTTTGTTTGGTGAAGTATTCCGATATTCTTACTTTAATTTCATATGTTTACGTAAAATAATATCTGAAAAAAAAACATCCGTTACGGCCAGACCGACTCCGAGGTGATTTCGTTCCGTATTGCCAATATGGATACAAAACACTCAAATGGATAATTTTTTTTTAAAATAACTTTTGGGTAACTAGCATAATATTATAATTCTTCAATATTTATAATGCATATTGTTATTTTATTTATTTAACTTCTATTTCGACAAATAAATATACATCAAAGTGATGTAGCGTAGTATATCGAATTGTGTCTTATTTCGAGTATACCATACTTGCCGATCTTACTAAAATTGGACCAAGTTCAATTTGTATACGTCAAGTACTATAATCATTTTCAATTTGGGAGGTGGTTATGGGTATCGCCGCCCCGGGAACCATTTATTGGATAAGTTCTGTCATAGGTCACCCCAAGTGGTTCGCTACGTTTGGTGACTTGAGCAGGGGTGCCCGGGTTCATGGAGGTGAGGATTGTCCGGGTCTTGGCGATATATGCATCGGTCCGCCAGTTGCGTGGCAGGCCGGATCGGGAGACCAGTCTAAAAGCACGCTCAAGTCACGACGCAACTGAAGATGAGTTAGCAGCAAGAAGCTACCTGACTATTGTATGTGCGCGCTCAAGTTGAGACGCGACTTATTTGGACGAGTATTATAACAAAACCCTGTAGCAACCCGATACAGAATTTGGTCGTAACACGGACATGTACCTAGCATGAAAGTCAAAAAATCCTCAACTTACAATGAATAAAGAATTTTTTTTTAAATGTTGAAGACAATATTAGTGATTTTTAAACGAAAATCTGAAACAGAAAAATCAGAAAAGGAAACGGTCACATCTGGGACTGGGGTCCCATTAGCGCAGTTGGTAGAGCATTGTCCCGGAAAGACAAGGGTCCTGGGTTCGAGTCCCAGATGTGACCGTTTCCTTTTCTGATTTTTCTGTTTCAGATTTTTGTTTAAAAATCACTAATATTGTCTTCAATATTTAAATATTATAATTTGAGGTTTTACTCAATAAAAGTTATTCCGAAAAATAATAATTATTTTTTTTTAAATATATTTTTAAAAAGATGCCATTTGCGTGGTGATCTGTTATAACAAAACACAGTAGGAAAAGTTGCAAAAATTGGTCATTTTGGCCAAATAAACATCGCAAGGGAATTAAAACCTGTTAATTACAGAAATTTTACTAAAATAAAAAATAAATATTTTATTTTAATACTTTTCCCTGTCTCAAACAACTTGAATGGTTTAGTTAAGTTTTGATAAACAAAAAATATAACTATCTGTTCAAACAAGTATTTTATATTATTTTTAATTGATTAATTTAGCAAAACGACACGAATTAATTTAATAAAATTTTCTTGCGCACGCCGTGACCTGCGGATTCGTAGCCAAGAGCCTTACCCTTCAACCACGGAAGCAGTTCAAATGTACGCACCTACATATTTTAGTAGGTGTACCTATATGGGTAGTAAGATTTTTTTTAATTTTTAAAAGAAAGACAAACATTCCCGGGTTACGAATAACCTAACATTTGAAAAACTCCTACTACCACCACACTAAGCGGAAGATATTGCTTGTGTTGTGATGAAGAACTTAGCCAGCCGAGGAATCGAACATGGGACGCCCGGGTGGGACCCAAACGCGATGCCCACTCAGCCACTGACCGGTCAAGTAAGTAAGAGCAATACAATAAATTATGAAATAATGTACCTAGGCCTCCTTTTTTATTACGAAAATGTACCTATTTAGTTCCTAGTTTAGTTAATGAAATTACTATATTTGTCCCTCAAAGTACGCAGTTTGAAAGCCTCGCACTTATGTTTTAATGCTTATTCAAATTGTATTCATCTACCATGAGGACTAATTATCATGTTATTCAATTTAATTGAAAACATTTTTTTTATAACTTTTGGATAACGCATGGTATAAACCAAAGAACGTAATATATTATCAAATAATAGGAAAATACTAATATTTTATTTATTTTATTTTTATTTTATTTATTTATTTAAACGCCCATTGGGCTTTTACATACATAGTTCATAAAAAAGTAATATTCTGAAGATTGCAAGTTCACAAAAATAATAGAAAAAATACATATAACCATATCCATATAATAACAGCAAGTAAAAAGTACAAAAATAAGAATATTCCTACTCCTATGTTATACAGACTTAAATTAGTTAATAAATAATGTAAATGCTAGGTAGTGGCAGCAGTAACATGATACAATACGACACATAGTTTATGAGGCCTTTGAGTTAGAAAGCTAACGAAATAATTATTGGTAGTATTGTTAACAGATATACCTACTGCATTTGACTGGTTGTAGTGGCCTGCTGGTAGTGGCAGCAGTAACATGATACAATACGACACATAGTTTACGAGGCCTTTGAGTTAGAAAGCTAACGAAATAATTATTGGTAGTATTGTTAACAGATATACCTACTGCATTTGACTGGTTGTAGTGGCCTGCTAAATCGAGGGCGATCGGTCAGCCATTTTACATAGTTTATATAAAAAAATATTGTGAAGATTCTAAATAAAGAATAGTAAAGCAATAATATAACATTAACCTTTAGACATATAAAACCAAGCAAAAAGCAAATCTAAACATGATAGTTTGTAGGTATAAGCCTGTTTTGTCAATCTTGAAGAAATAATTCAATGAGAAGTGCAATAGCTAGATGTTTATTGTTTTATTTTAAAAATTCTAATATTTTGGTTTTAAATTTGGAAACCGATTGGAAATGATAGACATCGATTGAACTATATTTGTTTCCAAGTGTATGAAGCCTTTGAATTGGAGAGTTTACAAAGTAATTATTGGCAGATTTGGTAACAAAATATAGAGCATTTAAACGAGTATCACGGGTAGGTATACGCAAATTAATTAAGCTGGTTAAATCGACATATCTAAATGACATATGCAATTGGGTAAGTTTTTAGATTCTCACGGCCAAAAGCATTTTTGTTGTTTGTTTTTGGGGTGTTATGTCGTGTTGCGCTAACTCCTTCTTTAGCCGACGTTTCTTAGATCCTTTTTTTAGTTTTTTTAGATCCGAAGATGTGACACATCTTTGGATCTACCGGATCTGCCCTGATGATGGACACTGCAACGCTGTCCAAAACGTTAGCTAAAGAAGGAATTAGCGCAACACGGCATAACACCCCAAAAACAAACAACAAAAAAGACATATGCAATTATTTTCTCATGTTACATCACATTGATGGGTATAACTTTTAGAGGTTATTAAAAATATCTAGATATATTTCAATTAAATAAAATATTCATATTTTTATCTTAGGTTTGCAAAAACATTCTATAGAACATTAAAAAGAATCAAAAAGATAGCGGCGAAAAATATGGGTAGAAATAGTCGAAGATGACGTTGTTAATTCTGAGTTTGAAATATGAGAGAGACAAAAAAGGCGTAGAATAATAAGTCCCAATAAGACAGAGTGCCTGAGTTTGATTCCCAGTTGTCTGTTGAGACCTTTAACATTTTATTTTTTATTTGTCTTGTTCTATTTCAAGATTCATTCAGATTTATTAGTATTATCTTTATGTCGAATTAAATTTTACTGTTCGTGTTCACCCAGAATAGCGTTAGCAATATTATAACACATATAAAAATTATAATGTAAGATAAAAATCTTGTCCTTCAGATTTAACTACTTATTTGAAGAATTTTAAGGTTTTAATAAAAGAGAATTGAGAAATTGAAGCAAATTTATATTTTTTCAACATTAATTGAAGGAACATATTAAATAACATGTCAACATGACATGAAAAAATGTGAAATTAAATTCACACGGTTAAAGATTTTAATTTTTTTTTATTTTTTTTTATTATTTTAATATAGATCATAGTTACATTAAATCATACATATTTTGCAATATATCATATTTAGGTACATAGTTGGTCATGTATACCTTATCAGAAAAGAGGAGCTCTTGTGCCTGATAAGGGAGCCACGATTCTTACTTAGATTCAATGTTATGTGTAAAATATAAATATTATATATATATATATACATATTTTTTTTAATATAAGTTTTTTTGGAAAAAAAGTTTGATTTTATTTATTTGTTCTTGTTGGTTCGTAATACAGCGCAATTCGGAAGGGAGATTATTGTAGTTTTTTATGGCTTGGTAAATATAATGGTTTTGCATTTGAGTTGTTTTAAAGATTGGCGTAATAAATTGATTTCCATTTCTCATCAGTTTGTAAAATTCTTGATATTCTGTGTTATTTTTTTCTTTACACATTTTTATTATTGAAGTTTGCTTAAATATATCATCAATATTTGGTACTGGAAACAATTTAAAAAGCAATTTTGTTGGGAAAGTAGAGTTTTTTTTAAGTATTACCTTTATAATAATTTTTTGTGAGACTTTTACTGAGTGTAGGTTGTTTTTATAAGATCCTCCCCAACCTATGATTCCGTAAATAAGCAGGGAGTGGACAAGAGCATAATATACATTTTTTAGTATTTTCACATTTAAAATATTTCTTAACCTAACAAATATATATATACATTTCCTTATTCTCTTTACTAACTCCGTAATATGGCTTTTCCATTTCAAATTTTCATCGATGATCACACCAAGATATTTAATTTCAGAAGAAGAGTTGATTACAGTACAAATAGGATTAAGTAGTTTACAGTTGACATTGTCACAATTTTCATTATGGATTATGATATTTACTTTGTGTTTAGGTATTTTTTGTAGTGAAAATAATACATATGTTGTTTTTTTGGCATTAAGTGTGAGTAGGTTATTATCAAACCATGATTTTAAGATATTAATACATTCATTTGCAAGTTTGTTAACTAGTTCCCATGTTTGACCTTTTATTAATAAGACAGTATCATCAGCATAAGAGATTAATTCACCTTTGATTTTCTGTTGGAAAATGTCATTTACATACATTAGAAATAGTAATGGTCCGAGGACCGTGCCTTGAGGAATGCCAAATGTACTTGTTAGTGGTGTACTAAAGGTTTGGTTTAATTTTACAATTTGAGGTCTCTCTGTTAAGTAGCTTTCTATCCATTTAAGAGCTAAGTGGTCAATGCCATTTTCTTTTAATTTTAATATAAGTCTTTCATGGGAAATGCTGTCAAATGCTTTCTTTAAATCAATAAAAATTCCTATACATTTATTTGATTTGTCCAGGGCACTCTGAATACTAGATGAAATTTTTGCAATGGCATCTTGGGTACTTTTTCCCTCTGTGAAACCGAATTGATTTTCATTTATAATCGAGTTTTTTTTTAAGAATGCAGTTAGTCTTTTTTTAGCAATTTTTTCAAAAATTTTCGATATATTAGATAAGAGTGAAATGGGTCTATAATTAGAAATGTCCTCCGGGCTACCGGACTTAAATATTGGAGATATTATGGTTTTCTTATACGTGCTCGGGAAAACTCCTGTCTTAAAGCTATTGTTTATAATATGAGAGATTGGTGTAGAAATATAATTTTTAATGATTTTTAGTGTTTTTACAGCGAGACCGTCAAATCCCGGAGCAGAACCACCTCGCATTTTTGATATAATTTGTACAATTTCAGACGGATTGGTTGGTTCGAAGAGTTCAAGTTTAGTTTCTATATTCGGAATATTTTCAATATACATCTTATTTATTTTTTTCACGGTAATTTTTTCTGCTAGACTCTTTCCGATATTTGCAAAGAAATCGTTAAAAGCGTTTGCTCCTTTTTTAGGTTCTTCAATACAGTTAATTATGTTATTGTTTTGTATTACACTCTTAATAGTATTACTTTTGGTTTTTTGTTTATTTTCCATGATTTCATTGATTATATTCCAAACTTTCTTACTGTCATTTTCAGAATCATCAAGTTTATTTTTATAATAATTTTCTTTCGTGTTTTTTATGAGCGTGGTTAATTTATTTTTGTATTCTCTAAAATGAACATTTAATTTAATGTCTAGTGGTTTTTTTTTTGTTTCTTTATAAAGCCATTCTTTGTGTCTTATGGACACAATAAGCCCATGTGTTATCCACGGTTTGATTTTACGAAATTTTGCCGAATTTCCTTTTGGAATAATTTTTTTTGAATCATTTATAAAGTTCGTTAATCTATTTTCAAATATTTTACAGCACTCGTTGACGTTATCACTTTGGAGAATATCTAACCATAATTCAGATGACAATTTATTTTTCAAAGATTCGATATTAACAACAGATATTTCGTTCTTATTATTAGCAGTTTGTCCGCAATGTTGGTTTATCGCCTGAGGTATTATTGAATTGTAATGTAGCAAAGTCATGTAATGGTCGGTAATTGAGGTTTTTATAATTCCCGAGTTTAAATTATTTATATCCTTGATATTTGTGAAAATGTGATCAATGCATGATGGACGTTGCCCATTGACGTTTCTGGTGTAAGAGTTAATACACGACACATAATTCAATTCCGCCATCATATTTAAGTAATTATCTTTATCGTTCGATGTATAATCGTGCGATATGTTTAAATTAATGTCACCTAAAACTATTGTATTCGCGTTTCTGTAGTTTAATAACACATGTCTTAATTCTTCAATAAACAAACAGACAGTAGACGAGTGCGTTCTGTATAGAGAGATAATATCAATTTTTTTGTTATAACACTTCGTTTGTACATGTAAGCAGTTTGTTCCATTCACATTAATTTCTTCCTCGCACAATATGTCACAATTATTTTCTACGAACATAACGATTCCACTGTTTTTGTTAATTCGGTTTGTAGTAGATACATAGGTATATCCCGGTATATAGTACGCCACTTCGCCACTTGAATGTGTTTCCGTTAACACAATGCAAGCGGGCTTCCTGAGATCATTATTTACTGTTGTCAAAAATTCATCCATGTTTCGTTCTAAACTTCTTATGTTCATGTGTAGAATTAATGGGCTGCGATTGAGGTCGTTTTGGTGGGTACGGTATTCTTGATAGCTGTCATATGTTTTTTCGTCAATATTATTTTTTTCGTCTAGTGCGTTATATAAAAATTCTGTCATTTTTCTTCGAAGTCTATTCTGTCTCTTGCTACTTTGAGCATTTTATTTTTGTAGGGACATAAGTTGCTGAAAGCTGCGTGGTCTGTTTTATTTTTCTCGCCATATTTCTTATTTTGCGATGTGCAATTTGCACAAACCGGTGTTTTTTCTCTTTCAGGGCATTTAGCAAAAGTATGGTCACCCGTGCAATGCGGGCACACTGATGGATTCGTTCGATTTAGGCATCTGGAGGCTGTGTGCATGAATTTGCAGCAGTGGTAGCACTGAGTTAAAGGATCACAATCCACTATGTTAACCCTTTGGTACTGGATATTTATCTTTTCTAATGATAGCAAATTTTTTCGTGTTGTACCGCTGGTTTCCACGATATAGTTCGAGAATTTGTTTTGTTCTTCATTTTCTTGATCCCGAGTACCACGTTGGTATTTATTAGAATGTTTGTATTTTATTTCAGTAATCAAATTTATTTTATTTTCTTCGTTTTTCGTTACAATGTCTTGAATCCCTTCGTTTTGTGTGAGTATCCCATTTACTATTTCCTCTTCCGTCAAGTTCGATTTGAGTCCTTTCAAAATTAATTTGGGTTTTTTCTTTTTTATTTCATTTATTTCCAGGTTATAATTGAGTTTTTTAATTTCCTCCGTAAGAATGTTGGTATATTCTTTTTTTGGGCATGATATGATTACTTGCTCTTTATTTGTTTTTCTTAATCCATTTATTCCAATTTTAAGTTGGTCTAGTTTGATGTCTTTCTGTATCTTGTCACATATTTCTGCAGCTTTTGTTGTTTTTTTAGTTGATGATATTATTATAGAGAACCTCTCTTCTTTTGAAATTTCTTTTTTATTTGCTGCTAGAACTTGCGCGTAAGATGGTATTTTACTGTTTTTTTCCACGACTTTTTCTATTTTCTTCGTAAGTTCTTCGTAATTTTCGATAATTTTTTTTTGTAGTTTGATTATTTCTTTTTGGTGTTTAATTTTTTCAGTTTTCCAAATCTCTTCTAATATATAAACATTTTGTTCTAGGTTCGTTTTTGCTTTCGAATCTTTCACTGTTGTAATTTTTTGTATTTCAGTTTTTATATTATCAATGGCCGTGTCCATAATGTGTTAACTCGCTGCGCTCGCTGCGCAAGTAGCTCGGCGCTCGGCAGCGCTTGCAATTTTTGCGACAATACTTTACTTCGCTGCGCGCGACCGTTCACGTTGATTATAGAACTGATACCGATATTAATAAAAAAACATTTCAAATATACATATTTTTTAAATAGTTCCCTGCATAATTGGAGATTGGAGATGTAGCGACCAATAAATTCCAAATCGAAACAAGTTTAGGTGAAGCCTTTAGTACGTAAGATTTAATTTCGTCCAATATACGGTGCTGGAGGACAAACCATATTTCCATTTTTGTCAAGAAAGCATGATCCCCAACCATGATTTACACCTTGGACAAGATTTCGGTGTTGAACATGATGATCATGATGTCCAGGGTTACCATGATGTTCATGATTTCCATTTTGTCCATGATTTCCATATTGGTCTCCCTGAAGTTCTTCATCTTCTTGATATTGTTCGTCTCCATGATGTTCGTGATCATCTTGATGACCATGATTTCCATGAACACCCCCATGGACACTTCCGTGTTCCGTTTTTTGTCCACTAGTGTGTCCAGTCTGGAATTGAATCGTGAGCAAGCCGTCGGATTCGGTCAAAAAGTTTTCTTTTCCACTACGATGATGAGGTGGCGTCCACACTGTTTAGGTAATAGAATTAGTCAGGTTAGTGATTTGTAAATCAATCAATATTTGCATGAGTTAGGTTGAATAAATTTTATTCAAATTTCAAATAAAAAATTTTATTGAACAAATTTTATGATTTTCTTACCGCCATTTACAGGGGAGATCGCCACGAGCGCAGTGCAGCAAATAAAGATAGTAACCTGAAAAAAAATATCCTTATTATTTTTAATAATAAGCAATAATTGTTGATTGAAATTATAGGACCTATTGAATAATTTGGCGGGTTAAGGATAAGCCGACGTAATTTAGTGGTTCAGAGCACCTGACCGGCAATCAGAAATTCCCGTTGGCGGCATTTATTTTTACTCGGGAGATATGTTCAATTTGTACGGATATTTCAGGCGAGTAATTATTGCAAATAATAAAATATCCTTGTGTTATAAAAATAATAACTGTAGATGTGGCCGATCCGTTGTAGGTATAAGAACGCATTACCATCATATCTTTTGAATCAATATTATTTTAACCTGAGTCTTCTGAAACTTGCATATAATCGTTTATCTAACTTTTATAACTTCCTAAAGTTTCTGTTCAATTAAGAATTTCTGATTTCATTGTACGTGAATTATTGCTTATGTTATATTGGTACTGCATCGATAAAAAATCATTGGAGTAAAATAAGTGGCCAGCAGGCCAGCAAGTGAGATGTTCGGAGTACAGTCAGATGGGCGAGTTCGCTCAAAGCGGGTAATCTATATTAATTGAACACGGTTTTCTGTGTTCGTAAAATTATTATCAGCACATAGATCTGATTTGATATTTTCAATTCCAAAAGTTTTATCGTGAATAATTAGCATCCTCCTTCCTTAGTCAAAGTTTCGGACAGCGTTGAATGCGTCCATCATTACACGTGTATTCTGATAATGAATTAAAATAGTACTTAATAGTTAAAAAAATATTTATTTCAATTTTATTTATAATACATTTTTCCCAAAGAGTTTAGCAAAAATTTCCCGGAAAAAACATCATCAAACAATATAAAATAAATTATTTTAACACTAGCTTAACCCCGCCACGCTTTTCTATGGCTCAGTCTCTCTGTGCAGATAGATAAACGTGTCACTTCTACAGATGGCACTGTTAAAAAAGCATGTTTGTCCAACAGATGGCGCTGTTTTTCAAAAAAACATGTATTTACCTGTCACAGGTGACATCAATATACTTTAAAAAAAACATACTCGTATTCAAATTCAACGTCGTGCGAAAATTTCAAAGCAATCGGCGAAGAACTTTCGGAGATTTAAGATTTTGAAAAAATGAAAATTCACATAGATAGATAAGAATTCAAATTTTAAAGGGAGTTTATAAAAACATTATAAAAGAAAAGATACTACAAACGTAAGAGAGTTCTAAAAAAGATTTAATACTTACAAAAGGTTGCATGTTGATGGATGTGATGTGTCGATAAAAAAATACACAACTGATTTAGGTCATGTCTCCTCTTTCTTTTATATTATTATTTTGAAATGGAAATATAAATAAAAAAAATCTTACACGAGTCCATGATATGAAATTACATTTTTATTGATTTAGTGATAATTTTATGATTAGCGTGAAATTAAAAAGTTGGAGCCGTGATGATTTCGCACTATAAGGTGGGGATTAATCAATTAGGATTGTGGGTAGGAGTTAGTTAGTCGTTCTCTCACCTCATTATCAAAGAGCGAACCTGCGATTATTTTTAAATTTTTTAATCGTTTAATGCATATAATGTAGAACATATTTTTAACAGACAAATACCATGGACATCCAAGTTGATAATATACTTACCCTAATATGAAATTTGGGTATCATTTCGACGAGATGAAGTCAAACCGCGTGACCATATTTTTGGCATCGGAATCCAAAAATGCTTTGAGTAAACTACGACATCTGTTGTACATTGACCGCCGAAGAGCGCACATTGAAATAACCAGACCCTGCGCGGAAAATTAAAGTTCTCTAAAGTAAGGCAAATGTTTGCTGCGCATTGTTGGACTTTACTTCGCAGGATGTGAATGTTAGTTTTTAAACGACCCGCGAAGCCAAAATAATTGAGTGTGTAGATTATAACATATTTATAAAAAACGTGTAAATAGAGTAATAAAATAAACAATTTTGGGAACTAGCTCGAACTTTTGTTTACCCGATTTGGGATTCGTGGTTAAGTTTTTACACAGCCATCAATTTGTGCGCCATTATAAAAAAAGCACTAGTAATTCTTAAACAGAATTTATTTTGAAGAACTTAATAGTGAAATTAAAGTGCGTGTTACGTGTATACCGTCAGATTCATTTATTTACAAATCACAGAGAGGAAAAACCCTCGCTCCGCGCAACTTTGTTTGTTATTTCCCCGATAGTCGGGCCTATTAATTTGAGTATCTACGACTACAAATGTTAATTTTATAACACATTGTAGCAAAGTAAACAAGATAATATGCTGCTGCTGCTCTTTTTCGTAATTAAACGTGGTTCTAGCATTTACTGTAGGAATTTCACTCAAATAACAAAATCATATTACTAATAAGTTAAATGAAATGTTTGCCACGCTGTTTTTAACCACGTAATGTAATTTATACGTCAACTTGTGTTACATTGTGTCAACTAGTTTCAGATTCAATACACTTACCTTGTTCTAGATGGTATTATTATAAACTTTCATCTAGGTTACCTGAACTTGAAACTAAGTCAGGTTAGTTGATATTAATACTGTCCTGAAGAAGGTTAAGATGTAATAAAAACTTTTTTGACACAACTTAAAATATATAATAAAGATAGTTTCTTTTCATTTAATTATAATTACAAGCCACAACGTTATTACTTTCTTTGATAATGTATTTATTAAAATAATTCTTAGTTTATTAACTCTGTATAACACAGTATATTTCACTCAAATAACTTTAAAAAAATTAACTTTTTGTGTAGGATGAAATTATTTTATGAGATCCGATATTTTTGTAGATATCAATATGGTCAACAATTTTGTTTAGTGGGTGGTTAAGGTTTTACTTTGTAAACGAAATTAAGCACTTTTGTGTCACATGAAAGTATTAGAATTATGGTCTTGTGATTTTGACCTTCCCATAGCCAAGATGACAACCTAAGTAACTAGATTTTAAAATGTTATAATATACGAACACTTAAATGTTACACGATAACCTAACAAAACCCAATCTAACCTTGCGGATGTCATGTATTACACCTTGATTTTACATTTTTTCATATTATGATAGAAAATTCTTCTTATTTTGTATGGTGGAGGGATCAGAGAGGAACATATAGGTCAGTGAGCCAGTCTAGGACCTCAGGCGTCACCCTGTGGACCTCGTCAATCCCTGTGGGGAATGAATGGAGCGGGCATTCGTTGACCACGTGTTTGGCGGTCCGCACTGTACCGTATTCACACCAAGTCGACTCTTTAAGGCCCCACCTGTGCAGCAGGTGGGCATTGTGGCTATGGGAGGACTTATCGTAATGATGGCGGACGAGGCAGTGAGAAACCAGGCTGTCTTTTTTTTTTTTTTTTTTTTTTTTTTATTTTTTTTTTTTATTTAGTACAGGTGATGATACAATGACACATGTAGATAAAAAATACTTTGACTGCCCAACTAGGAGAAATTCCCGTTTTAGGACAGTCAAAAATGCACATTAACCTTACTGATTAACCTAAAAGGTTTTTTAAATGATTTAAGTTCTGAAATGCCTATTTTACACAACGCATAGTTTCGATTCTGATTGGTTATCATTCACTTGGGCGATATTTAGGACGGGTTGTTTCGGAGAATTTGAACAATTCATCAAATTTCAACGTTCATTTTCAAGCTCTGTGAAAGATTTTTTCAAGTTCTGTTTTTATTTCAGTTTTGTCAAGCAACTAGCCTACAATGATATAGTAACAGAACTTGAATAGGACTTTCACAGAACCCGAAAATGAACATTTAAATTTGATGAATTGTTCAAATTCTCCGAAACAACCCGTCCTTAGTCTATCTAATTTTCTGCTGATAATGGCTAAATTATTAACTTCTACTGCAAAAAAATAAGTGTTGCTTAAGGTTGGTTCAATTAATTTGATGTTTGTGAAAATAATAAGTCGTTATCTTGACAACATTCCGCTGTGCAATTGTTATGAACATAAAATATTTGTTGACGAGTTTTATGATAATTTGCGTGAAACTGCTGATTTCAGTGCAAATTTAAAACATAAAAGCCGATATAAAAATCATGTTTTTATAATTGCAAAAAAAAAACATTTGTATTTAATTGCTCTGAGGATAATAATGTTACGAACGCTCACTAAATCTAAACGTGAAAACAAGGACATTTTCCAGCACTTCAATAATGTAACTATTATAACGTTAAAATACTGATATGCAATTGTGTTTTTTTTTTAATTACAATGACAATATTAGCGATTCTTAAACGAAAATCAGAAGAAACGGTCACATCTAGAACACGAACCCAGGACCCTTACCCTGTCTCTTTCGGTCATATTTAACTGTATCATAATTCGAATAAGAACTGCCTACATTGTCGTCATTGTGTTTTAATTTCAAATTAGTAGATACTTGAATACTCAATAGTTTCGAATGTGAAAACAATATGTTGCCCAAAAGTAGGCTTTTTTGGTTCCGGGGAGATATCTGAAGCATTTTGTTAATATTTTTTACTTTTCACAGATATCTCTATTAATCAAATAAACATAGAACTTGTTGAATACATTTTTATCTTTACGACCACAAATGTTTTGTAACTGATTTGAATTGTTGGCGTAGAATTTAAGATAACTGACAAGGGTAAATCGCGCTGGTGAAGGGCCACCAATTGTTTGGTGGTTTCACTTAATCGATAATCCATAAATCCTTAACACATTTATATATTACCATTTAGAATTTAAACGTGGCTTGATATGGTTTTATCCGTGTTCGGTGCCCAGATCTAAATGGCCAGATACACCCCCACCTTCCCATTCCCCATCTCCTTCCCTACCCTACTATCATCAACCTCACAACATACCCTAATTGGGGATGCCAAGGTCCCATTGGCTCTAGGCGGATGGGAGCAGTTGAGAATCTCGTTCAGTATCCACATCAAAAATTTAAAATTATTTGAATGGTTATTTGGTCGAGCGGTCCAAAGCGTCGAATTCTCAAACAAGCATCGCAGTTTCACGACCTCATTACAAAGGCAACATATTCAGCTTATTGTGATGATAGTTTAAGTAATGAAAACATTGTCATATCGTTATTAATTCAGGATTATCTTTTTTAAAGATGAAGATATTTGAAAGCAATATTAAATCAGGGATTTATTCAATACTTCGCGTATTAAAAGAGTGACTTCGATGGTCGATCTAACTAGGAGCTGGCTAATTGACATCTGCAAACACCATGTTTGTCCGGAAGCAGCCTAACTGGCCATAGCAACTACTGACTACTAGCTGCCATCTTGCGGACTTCCAAGCAAGCTCTTTGCACTGCCCTCTATGAGTGCATCTGTGAAGCTCTTAGCTAACTCACTTCCCGACATTTAATTTTAGTAAAATAACTATTTTAGTTCCTTTTGAAGGTTATACCCATCGATGTAATACATAAGAAGATAAATATAATCCCGTTAGCAAAACAAGACATGAAATTCTTACTCAAAAATTCCTATAATGTTACGTTGATATATAAACGCAGTATTCTCTCAGGACAGCTTTAAAAATATTATGTCAATTGTTGGATATAATGTATGGATAAAACAGATCATTTTGCTGTAACTAATTACCATGAAAATGTTAAAGGAAAAATTGAACAAAAGTAGGGAGTAAAATAGAAGCAGAATTATATTTTTTGTAAAATAATTGAAGGAATATCGTATTATTTAACTTGACAAATAAAAAATCGTGAAATGAATATCAGAATGATAAGGATTTTATTATTTTTTGGTAAACTAATGTTTAAGACAAAATTTTTTTATGCATAGCACAAAAAGTAACAATTTGTTTTTATAAGGTGAAAAAATGTAATAAGCAGTAATTGTTGAATGAAACACTAGTATATATTGATATATATTGAATTATTTCGCGGATAAGAGATAAGCCGCCATAGCTCAGTGGTCAGAGCTGTCGACCGGAAATCGAAAGGACACGGGTTCAAGTCCCGTTGGCGTCATATATCTTTTATCAGGAGATTTTTCAATGTGGATGTGTTTCAGGCTAATAATTATTGCTTATAAAAATGATAAAGATTTTACTAAAATATTTGAAATTTATTTAAATTGAAAATAGAAACAAGTTTAAGTGTAGCCTTTATTACGAAAGATTTCCTGAAGATTCTGAAGAATTTACAATGGTGCACAGATCATTTTTCCGTTGAGAATAAAGCATCCGGGTCCAAATTATACATTTTGTCCTGTATAGGGTCCAGTTTCCATTTGTTTCATGGGTATGGGCAGGCCGCTCAATTTGCTCAAAACGTTTCCTTGTCTATGATTATAGGGTGGAAAAAAAGGTGGTGGAAAACCTGTTTAGGAAATTGATATATTAGGTAAGTTATGTGTTAATAAAGCAATATAAATATTAGAAGTTCAAAAAAGTAAATTCAAATCAGACATTAAAATTATTCGATACAACTGCGATATAAAATAAATCATTCTTATTAAAAAGTTTGTTATACTATAATACATCAGAATTCTATTTTAAATAATATTTGTAATAATTGTTTGAGTAAGGATTGAACTTTCCTCTTAAGGGAATGACTACAATTCTGGAAGCGCGCTATCGTTTAAGTCAAATCCTAATTGGATGGTATCTAGATTTTTTTCATTATTTAACTACAGTCTTTGAATGATGATAAAATCCATTATTCAACAGCAAGTCTATAAGCCGAGTTTCAGCTGGACCGGATGTCTGGAACTTGGTTAATTTCCACTTCCTAGAATTGCATTCATTTGCAAAAATTAAAGAGAAAAAAATAAAACAAGCTTTATTATGTTTTCTGTTATTAAATAAGTTCAAGATTTCAAGATTCCACGTAATTAATTAATTTATTTTTTCCTTGAAGAAAACGTAATTCAAGTAGGTATGATTTGAGATTTGATGGCCAAAAGCATTAGTGATTTATTTTTAGGGTACTATGCCGTGTTAGGCTTCCTCCTTTAGTCATTGTTTCGGACAGCATCACACTGTTCATCATCAGGGCAGACGTGGACAGTGTGATGCTATAAAAAAATTCAAATGGATTTATTTAAAAACAGCATTCATTTGAACTAATTATTTTAAATATTATTAGTAATTTCTAAACGAAAATCTGAAACAGAAAAATCAGAAAAGGAAACGGTCACATCTGGGACTCGAACCCAGGACCCTTGTCTTTCCGGGACAGTGCTCTACCGACTGAGCTAATGGGACCTATTAATAGGTCCCATTAGCTCAGTCGGTCCCGGAAAGACAAGGGTCCTGGGTTCGAGTCCCAGATGTGACCGTTTCCTTTTCTGATTTTTCTGTTTCAGATTTTCGTTTAGAAATTACTAATATTGTCTTCAACATTTAAATATTACAATTTGAGGTTTTACTCAATAAAGTTATTCCGAAAAATAAATAATTATTTTAATATCTTACTTTGGCTTACAGCAGGGGAGATCGCCACGAATGCTGCCAGGCAAAATAAGATAGTCACCTGAAAATAAAACATAATCAAAATAAATTTCTTACATAATTATACGCATTTTTGTTTGAAACAATAAAAACCAGCGATCGATCTTTAGTGCTTAAGTAATTTTAGCTAAGACTATATTATGCAGAGCTCAGCAAACTCCTTCGGTAACAATGTGAATATAATTGCCGCAGTTAACAATAACAATCATTAACCAGGGTTACCATATCAAGCCTTATCGCAAATTTGATAATAGAAAGACAGAACGGAGGCTTTTAGGCAACCGTCGAAACAATTTTACAAACAATAGTCGTGCTTAAAATTATTAATGCTCGTATGGAGAGCCCAGGTTTTCTTAACCCCATTGAATGTCACCACCCAGTTGGGCAGCGTTGTCAGGCGGGTTCAGGAAGGGGCTGTACGAAGAGATTTAATCATTTGGGTCATCAAATTGCAGCTCGTCCCAGATACGAGCCGTCTTATACAAAAACGAATTGAAGAAGCTGCCCGTTCTATATATTCTGGATATTCCGCTCGTGTACGTACACATTTGCACTGGTGCATTGGGGATTAATGCTGTTACCTCCTGAGAGCAAGATCCATTAAAATACCTGTAGAACAGACTCAGTATGCCCAGGTTGCGTTAGTGCATAAGAGATAGCAACCGGTCTACTAACAATGGTTTGGCCATCAGACGGACCGCCCTCCTTTGAACACAATCAAAGGTTTATTAAGTATTGTGGAGTTCCAGTCCAGAGGTGGCTCCCAAATTCAATTATCGGGCGTACTTCAGATTTGTATAAGGTGGCTACTATTGAAGAATTTACTAGCCAGATTTATTTAATTGGTATTACGAAATATTAACAATAATAAGACATTATTTCCAATTAGTTTAATAAAACTCTCTTTGGAAAACACAAAATAATACAAATAAAATGAGATTATCTTTGCATTAGAATACGAATTTTGAAGAAAATTCAATGAAGAGTGTACATAGATTTTAAAACAGACTAGACCGACTAAACACAGTTAATTTTTATCACAGTATTTCATAAAAACATTGAGAAAGATTAACAGAAGTTGGAGAATTCCAAATAAAGATTTTATATTGAAACTTACGAATGGTTGCATGATGATTGATGGAGGTTGCTGTACGGTCAACAAAAACGATACAACTGATTTAATCATCTACTGCATTATTTTATACTATAATTTTGAATTAAAAAGAAAATAAAAAAAAAACTTTTCACGTGTCCATGATATCAAATAATATTGTTATTGATTTAGTAAGCTAATTTTATGATTAGCGTGAAATTAAAATTAATAAGTGCGGACTATAAGGTGGGGATTAATCAATTACGATGGTGGCTAGGAATTAGTTAAGCGTTCTCTAACTTCTGTATCAAAGAGAGTCCCCTCGATTTAAAAAAATTATAAATCATTGAATGAAGTGCATATTTTTTATAGACAAAATCATGGATATTAATAAACTAGCCCTAATATATCATCTGAGTTTCATTTTTTTTTCAAAAACACGATTCCTTTCGTCATCATTATGAAATTATCGTTTCAATCAAATGTAGTGACGATATTATTGTTTTATCATAATATTTTATTTATTTATTTATTCACGCCATGAAGGCTTTTACATTTTTTTTTTAATATTAACTCCACATAGGAGGCCCTGAAGAAAATAATTTCCCTCAGGGCCTATGTCATCTTTGGGGATGCTGTGTGGAGGGTCTTTTTGTGGAGAGGAAGTAGTGAACATGGGTCTTGAAGAGTCCCATGTTGTAGGAGGGAGGAAACACAGAGGCCGGCAGTTCGTTCCACAGCCGAGCTGTTGAACTTAAGAACGAATCGTAGAAGCGACCCGTTCTCATGTGACAAGTGTCAACTGTGTACAAATGTTGGGCGCGCGTTTGGCGTGTATCCCGACTACGCACCGGTGGCGAAGGTATCAATGACGCTAGTTCCTCAGAGCATCTTCCATTGTAATACCGATAGAACAAGGACAGCATACCTACCTGACGCCTGTGCTCTAAAGATTGCAGTCCGTTTGTTAAGATTGGGGAATCTATCAAACGGACCGCCCGTTTTTGCACAGAGTGAAGGGTTTTTTTCAGGTATTTAGGGGCTACGGACCAGAGATGGCTGCCAAATTCAACAGTAGGGCGCACTTGCGATTTGTACAGGGTCAGCAGTTGTGTATTATATTGTATACATGTATACAATGCTTAAGGTAAGCTGATCAGGAGTAAAGTAACGAGTGGATATTATAATGCAAATAGACCGAGTACAGACAATACAAGCAGGTTCAAAAATACTAGTTATTGTTGAGAGTTGTACATTCAAGTAATAGTTGTTCAATTAATAATATTAAGAGTACAAGACAGGTTCTTAAGGTACTATGAAAGTAGTAGCGGAACAATATTTAATAACATTGTTGATGTTAGTTAAATAATTATGAAATGTTTATTGTTGAGCATGTTAGTATTTAACAAACCTAACAATGCCAGATTGGGTATACAGAACATAGGTTAACGTTATTATAAGAATAAACAAAAACGGTTTGTTGCTAAGCAAATTTGTAATCCACAAACATTTATTTCGCCCGATTTGGTGTTATATGGTACACAGAAAAAAATATACATAAATGTAAACAATAGTGGACAACACTTTCATAAAAGACTTAAATACTTCGTACGAGTAGTATAAAACAAAGTCACTATCCGCATCTGTCTGTTTGTGGGCTTAGTTCTTCTAAAATAGGCAACGTAGTTTGATAAGGGTTTCATTATCATTTAGAAATTTTCTTCCGGAAGGTTTATGTATATATAATACATGGATATTATATTCATTGAAAGGTCCTGTCATAAATTTTAGTTGTCTCAATAGTCCGTAACCAAGGTTCTTATTTCGTTTCGACAGCAGCTTGCTGTCGCCACATTGATTTGACAAAAATAAATGTGCCGAGTATTTATCGAAACCAAACAAAAATACATATTGTGACTATTTGACGGCCAGTGTTCTTAACAACATAATGAAATAAGCTCTAATAATAATAATAATAATAATTGGATAATTTGTAGAGCGCCGTTTTTGTGAAAAATCACCTCAAGGGCGCTGGTGGTTCACTACCGTTTGGTGACTTAGAATTGTTGCCAAGGTTCATGGGGTGAGGTTTGTCTAGGCCTTCGCGGCGTACTGCGTGGCGAGATGAATCGAAAGAGACTGGAAAAGGGCCCTGGACCTTTTGACCTCTCCAGCCTGACTCTCTCTCGCCCCATCGCCTTGAACCGCAGTGTGATGTATGGATTCGCACGTCCGACACTCCTGGACGCATTGACTCCCAGACTCTCCTCTCTCTAACCGTATTTTTAGAAAATTAACAATAGATAACTTTTTGTGGTAAATCTTACCTGAAATTTGCCACCCATGTTTCTAAGAAATCATTTAGTTAGTTTTATTTCACACAAAGAGGCAGATAAGTCATCTGATTCAACAAAGGCTCAGTGATAATGTTCATTAAAGCTCCGCTCTGTCCCCCTCCTTTGACCCGCAGACACCCTCTCCACTCTTCTTCTTCTTCGGGATGGCGATTAAATTAAAAACATTTTTTTTCACTTTCTTGACAGTTCTTTCTTTGTTTGTAGGGATGATTACAAAAGAAACAGGATGTGTCACATTCGAATATGTTACGATAGAAAATCCTCCGAAGTGTGATCTGTAACGATTGCAAAGAAAATTGTTTTCGCTAATTTGCGACCTTTTGACTCTGACCCTAGACTAGCCTGTGAAATTACTTATCAGCTCTTGGAAGGATTTCGGTATTTGAAATTTTTTGTCTATAATTTCTGAAAATGTAACTGAGCCCACTTAGGGCGTTAAGATACGCCTGAAACACAATTATATCAGTAAATCTCTTGTACATGTGAGCAACCACCGATGAGTTTTTATGCACTTTGAAGGTACACCCACCCTGTCCCACCCCGGTATAGGTGACTTATGGTCACCCCTTCGGAGCTCTCGCATGAATCTAATTTTTTTGAATAAAAGGCTCTACAATTTATATAAATGAAGCTAGGCCTTCAAAGTCCCCGCATACGGTGTTATGAAGCGGTATGCAAGCGCTTACAAGTACTAAACTAAGGACAACACAGAAAAATAAACAACAAAAAAATCAAGATTAAGTGTCAGGCAGATAGTTGGTGGAGGGGACCCACACTCCAGTACCTGTAAACACATAAAAGTAAAATAAACAATAGAGTGAAGGGGGAGTTTCGCCGAACCACGACTGGCAGTCCTGTTGAGAAATTGGTGGTGGTTGGGGCGACTGGTGCAGGTCAGGACTTCCACACCCCTTAGCCGACCACCCGATGGTGCCCTGAAGATAAGTATTGGAAAAAGAGGGATAAAACCCTAAAGAACCTAGGGGAAAGAAGCGTCAGGAGGTCGGAGGCAGGGTGGAGGTTACCCCAGCCCGCACAGTCACCCCTCTGACCACCAACGCTCATCAGGGGTGGCGCAGGTGATTGGCGGAGTCCCCCGGTAAGAAAGAATAATAAGAAGCTCCAGTCGTGCATGCGGGGACGAGGCCCGTTATCCAACCCCTAATGGGGAAAATAAACAAAACAAAACAGACAACGGAGTTCAGTTCTCGCCTGTAAACTCGTTGCTGTTACTAAAAAAAAAGAAAAGAGAACCGGAAAAAATACATGTAAAAAGAAGAGAAAATAAGAGGAAAAATGAAAAACAATAATCAATCCAAAAAGTGCCACATAAGGGCAACGGTAAATAAGTAAAAACAAAAGTAAAGGTGTAAAAATAAGATCTGCATGGTCTGTAAAGAGGACAGTAAGTATTGAATAAGATAACAAAATAAAGTAAGAGAGATAATTAGTAAACACAGATATATAAGAGTGCTTACAGTGTCTGTAAAAAGAAAAACAGTGTGTTAACCTTAGACAGGGAAAAAGAAACATATGAAAAGAAAACAGAAAATAAGAATTAAAAAGTACAAGACAAGTTAATTAAAAAAAAAAAAAACAAAATATAAACGAATGGAAATCATCTGCAACAGCTGGTACAGTAAAAAAAAGAAATAAGATAAGAATAATAAAATAAGAAAAACAGAATAGCATATACAATAATGAAAGAGTTGTAAAATAATAAGTCATGGAGCAGGAGCAGTACACCGGGGGTTCCCAATTATTACACTAGTCAACGACTCTAAGCACAGGCCATCTCTCAACCCAGATCCTAGTAAACTTCCTCAAACATTCGAAATTCACACTGTTAGAAACAAGATCGGTGTTCCACACCGGTCTAATGGGGACATTCAGACCGTCTATCATTTCGTCTCTGGCATCCTTCAAAATCTCACAGTGCCACAGAATGTGCTCGGCCGACTGGTAATTATTGCCACAAGCGCAATTGGGGTGGGTGGACAGGGCAAGGCTGTGAAGCCTTCCCCTGAATTCCCCATGTCCTGAAAGGAGCTGCGTAACGTGATGGTCCAGTTTGAGGAAGGCCCCTTCCATTCTTACGTATAGATTATGAGTTTGTTTATAATTGTGAGACATTTACCATGAATATCTAACTGGACTTACGTTCTTCCTATAGGAAGTTCCGAGATATTCTGCGGCGGGAGGAAACTCGTGCTGTTCTCCTGTAGATCGGCAAGCATCGGCAGTACTCGTAAACATTCGGGTATTAGACCCAAACGGCCGACTTTCCCTGCCATGTGGTATTACTACTGCCACCTATGAAGACATCTTAAAACTACATATCCTTACTTAAATCGACATACTTTAACGACATCTGTTGAGCGGTATTGAAACTTCATATATTTGCAAACACTGCAGTTCTCAATTGAACCAATATTCTCTTTTAACAAGTACCATTGTATCTAGAAATTTACACACTTTTGTAGGCAGGCAGGCAAAAAAGTTAAAATATCGAAAAAAATATATATTTCGCTGCATCCTCCAAAGGTCCTTAATCTCACATTTGTCGTTATCTCGACGCTGTCGACATTTCAACGTTAATCATTCATTTCACCTCAGGACTTTTAGGTTTCCTTTGAATTAAGCAAATGTTTTCTGTAAAAACGTTGAATTCAACAAAAAAATCTGTAACTTATCTTAAAGTATAAAATGTTTTGAATCCTTTGCAAAGAAAAATTAGTAATCTGAAACCAGGATTCGTTTGTTTTATAATGTTGGAAAACAAACCATGTCAATGAAATTGGTGACGGTTTTTGTTTTATTTACTTTTAAACCGTCTCTGTTTGAATAAAACAGTTTTTTCAACAAGCGTCTAACACATATTTGATATTTTATTGACTGTAAAAATCACGTGGTCCAATTTATCTTAAAGAGTGTATACAATAATTGTTCAACACCATCGCAAAACTGCAATAAACGAATGAAAATAAATATCTTGCCTTTTTCCAAGTTTTATGGTAAATTGCGCATAGTTTATTGTTAAATCAACAACAAAAAAAGATGTCAACTTTATGATCCAATCGCTGACTAAACTTTAAATTTACCTGAACATCCTTTCTAATACAATTCCTACCTAGAGTTATTTTCGCAACATAATATATTTTTAATGGTTTATTTTTGGGGTATTATGCCGGTATTGTCAGGCAGATGTGATAGAAAATGTAATTTATTTATTTATTCATTTCTAAACATATATTACAGTCTCTACCAAATATTTACATTTGTATATAATACATAAATTTAAAACTGTTATTATGGTGTTTTTTATGCTGGGTGTGAGGTAGGTTTGAGTACATAGGTGACGGGGTGGGGTAATGTTATATGTTTCGTGAACACCTCACTGGGAGAACCTGTGCTGAGGCGTTTACGTGGTTATGATTAAATGGTACATGTATTTATGTGTATTGGTTAAATATTCTTATATAAATTATGGACTCTATATTATGGACACTATAACGCTATCCGAAACGTTGGCTAAAGAAGGAGGTAGCGCAACACGGCATAATACCCCAAAACTAATCCACTATAATACTTTTTGGCCCTGACACCTCAAATCATATGTCATATTTTTTGTTTGTTTTTTTTTATGTGCCATTTCATAATTAACATATTTATATAATTATTTTTTTAATATTAAATTAATAGTATCGTAAAAAAACATGAAGCTTTTAAAAGTTTATTTAGAATTTATTAAAAAAAATTGATGGAGAAGGAGTAGGTGACTTAACAGGGGTGCGTGGGTTCATAAAGTGAGGTTTGTCCCGATCTTGGCGTCACCAGCTCCGTTGCGGACTGAGTGAGACCCTTTTACCTCTTCAGCTAGACTCTTGACCCATTGCCTTACACTATAGTAGAAAGGACGAATCATACGTCCGTTCATCCTGGACACATTGACCCCAGCTTCTTATGTACCTATATAACCCCTTTCCTTCCCATAACTCTCCGTCTTTTCCTTAAAAACACTCTCCACATAGCATATCCAAAGGATAAAGGTACCGAAGGAAAATATTTTGTTCAAATGTGGATATAATTAAAACATATTTTTAATCCATAAAAATTTTAAAGAAAAATCAAACCATGTTGAATTATGCAAAATAACTGTAGTTTATTTTTGGACATAGTACGCACATTTATTTTACCCACAACGATAACGAATTTTAGCGGCCCTCTGCTGGGACTTACCGGCCATATTCATTAAATACAATAAAAAATACATAATTTTGTTTTTCATCACTTTAATTTTATTTAAACGCTACCGGTTTCAGAAGAACCCTTCCTTCATCAGGGGAATATTTTCTGATTTCAAGTGCTTCTAAATTATCCAATGATTTGCCTTTATGCGGTGAAGAATTTTAACCCCTGTGTTCTTATTAAAAGTATGATCGGTGGAAATAAAATGATTTGCAAACTCTGAAAAATTATTGTTATTTATACATCTTATAATAATAATATTTGGATGATTTGTATAGCGCCGTTAATTTTCCCAAGTTGTAGAGTTGTAGTTTCCCAAGCATCATAGAACGCGGGTTTAATATGCGCAGGCAAGTTTTTTGTACTACCTGAAGAAGAGTTCGATATATATATATACCTATATAAGATTCTACACCGATTCTTTAAGAACGATATCATAAAGTACACAGGGGTTAAAATTTTTCACCGCAATAAAGGCAAAAAATTGAATAATTTAGAAAAACTCAAAATCAGAAAATCCCTAAATAATAAATCTAGCATAGTTAATAAGCAACTTAATATGTCGTTCCATTTTATCCACCTCTCCCTCATACACATAAAGTTTTTTGTATTTATATATGTCAATATTTTGTATTGTAGATTAGTTTTTAATGTTCCCCTGATGAAGGAAGGGTTCTTCCGAAACCGGTAGATTTTAAATAAACTTAAAGTGGTCAAAAACAAATTTATGTGTTTTTTATTGTAAATTATGATGGGCCATAAAGTTAAAGCTTTTTCAAAAATACGTAATATTCATAATTATTTATAGTCCCTTTTCAGGGTTCCGAAATTCCAGTTTTTTTTCTTCCCATAAAATTTTATTTCTTTGGCATTTTCGACTCTCACGTCGCTTCGGGCTTTTGACGTAAATACAGAGATCACAGAAAGAGGTCATACGATGACATCGAAGATCTTCTTTTTCCTTCTCACACGCCTTGTACATATACGAAAAAGGCAGAAGATACTATAAAGTTGTTGTCACATACGACCCATCTTTGAGAATACTGTATTAGCCTGAATTAAGCTGTTAATTTAGTAATACTTCCGATTTAACATCAATCCGGAACCGATATGTGCATTCCAATATCGTTAGAAAATGTTTTGCTTTTAACACATGTTACTTCCCTAACATTTAGGAACGGTTCTATCTGACTAACTATATTAAAAAAAAGGTTTTAATTGTGCTATAACTAACTATTAGGGTGGATCGATTTTTTGTTTTTCTTAGGAGCGGAATGGATGCTCTATGGGGATACTTTTAAAAGTTGTTATGACAGCATTTAGATATTTTGAGTGCAAGTACTGCCCCAAGTCAATTCAAATTTAAAAAAAAACAGCGAGAAACTAGAGAAAGAAGGGTTTAATCTTTGCTCAATAAAAGAAGTTAAAATATAAAAAAAATAACTTTTCATTTACAAATAATATTATCTAGTAACCAAGAAACAATAAAAGTACCATTGCTACATAAAAAAATCACAAACAATGTTAAAAAATAAAGTCAAAAATCATAAAAGTTATTGTATTTTATAGTCCTTCTTCGAATTGAATACTGGCATTATACGACAAGATTCTAGCTTGTTTTGTATCCATCCTTCACATCTTTCAGGGCCGCAAACAGCAGAGCATGATGCCGTTACCACTTTGATGCATCTTTCCGTGGCTTGCGTGTGAAGGGGCATCAATCGGAACTTAAACAAAATGTTGGATTCGATAATTTCGTGGTCTGCAATGGCATCAATTATTGTCTCGTTAGATATTAGTTTTTTAAGAGGTGCTTTTGATGGTTTTTCCCAGTAGATCAAGTCAATATAGTCTTCTGCGTTGAAATTAAAAGTAGGTAGCTTAAATATTCTTCCCCAACGTAAGTTCTCGGATACTTAGAATCCGTAACAGAGCCAACTCTCTAATCTGTTTTCGTTTGTCGTTTAACATACTAATAAGTAAATTTTCGCTGTGGCCAAAATAACCATTGCGTTGAATTACGGGATCTACCACCTTTTTCAAATGCTCCGGAAGGTAACGAGACAATTTTATGGTTTCGTGGAGGTGTCTCGCCGTTTGAAGTCTGCTGTTGGTCGTCTCAAAGATTGTGTTTTTATTTTAAACCACATCAGAGCATACACTTTTAGCACAAATTCAGTCAATATCACCTGATTTCTGACGGATTCTTGGTTTAAATGTAAAGTCGGAGAATAGTATTGGCTGTTATTAACTAACGGGAATGACAGATTTTACCCGGGTTTCTTTTCGCTAAGTTTTCATTACATTGTCCTTCGGAGATTGTTCGGCACATTCCAATAAATAAAGCTGGTCTGTGCTAAGGTCGTCACGGGATTTTGTAATGTCCGGTAAGTTGCATTCTGTTGCTTGAAATTCTATTACAGGAAGATGTTCACAGTTCTTGAGTAACTTTCCTAGTTGGCCGCTAAAGCTTCTAGGACCTGTTGTCAACCCATCAAGGTATTCGAAAAGGTGTCTCAAACTTAACTCGTTAGCATGTAACTGACAGACCAACCACTGAAGTGGATGATGGAGCTTTCCTTCAAGAATTCGAATAATGCCAGACTTAGTTCCAGTATTACCTGCTGTTTCGTCACATCCAATAGCCACGATGCACGCCAAATCAATGGATTTTGCCACAAAATATGCAAACAATTTGTGAGCTCTTATTTTAGCATCGCCGAACTTAACGCCTATCTGGCCAATGTATTGTGAGCCAAGTTCATTCAAAAGACTGATATGTTCTTCTATCACAACTTTTCTGCGTCCATCCTCCATGATTAATGTTTTATCCTTTGACCGTCAAACGATATGCAAATGCACAAATCAAAATGGGGCTGATTGATGGCAGTCAGTGTGGTTCTAGTTTTGGCACGAGCATGTCGAATCTTATTACGATCGATCATGTTTGTTAGATTGTCTGTTGTCACTTATCCAATATCTTGCAATGTAGCGGAGACGATGGCAGCACCTGCCCGATCAGAAATACTGTATCGATCCAATGTTCTGGATACAACAGATAGTCTACTGTCTATTGGATTTATTACATAAGAAGAAGTAGATGAAGCAAAGTATTGTTGGTCATTTGGAAGATCAATGTTAGTAAAACTTGAAACTGTACTGCGAGATATGGAAGGTTGAACTAAAGATGCGCGGTGCGTGAGCGAGGCGCGAAAGTGGACTCAGCAATTTGTCAAATTTTCGCGGGAAAATAAATATTATCACATTTTTTAGTATTATTATTTAAGGCGCAGCAATTTTCATTCATTGTGAAATGTAAAAATAAAAATTAAAGTATTAATATTGACACAAAACTGTTTTATAAAGGGACACTTTTTTACCAGATTTTAAAAAATTCAACTGCTTTGGGGCAGTATGTACTTGTTAGCAAAATTTTAAATTGATATTTTGTATGCTTAATTTATGTACCTAGAGCATCTATTCCGCACCCCGCGAAAATTGATTTAAAAAAAAAAATTCCATACAATGGCGATCCACCCTACTAACTATTGACCAATATGTAAGCTATTGATAATACCGAAACACTTTTAAAAACTATTACTATATAACGTATCCGCATATATAATCCATCTCATTGTTGACAAATCTATCATTATATGAAATAGTCAAGTGGATTCCATATATACGGACTTTATTAAGGGCTTTGACAAAGTATGCCATGAAATTCTCATGGTTAAACTAAGTAAACTCACTATTGACGGAAAACTATTAGATTGGTTCGCTAGCTACTAAACTGATAGAGTTCTAGTAGTAAAAATCAATTCGTTCTTTTCTAACCAATTAATAGCTACCAGCGGCGCGTCAATTTTAAACCCGGTATTCATATGGAAAGCGTAAAGTAAAATTACTTAGTAAAAATATTATTAAAACTTATAATTTAACATTCACTTTCATAATTGTAAATAGTGGTACAACCCTTATATAATTAACCTCACTGAATTTCATATACCTACGAGTATATAAAATCCTATATTTAATAATTCCAGGACTGAGCATTTCAAACACTTACTTGAATGAGATTGCATGAAGATAGTAATAGATACCAAATGTGTTCGATATAATTAACTGCAAGGAAGGTAGGTACAAGAAGACCTTACTATCATATCTTGTCAATCAATATCAATTAAAACTAAGTCCACTTAAACTTGTTGGTTATGTTGTGTATGTACTTGTATCACCTAATTTTAAATCCTTCTAGAGCTTGTATTATTTTTTTAAATTTTCTGTCGTCATTCTACGATCAAAAACCACAGTTAATTGTTATTTTAGTTGAAATTATTTTTTGTATTATTTGATTATATGCTTATATACTGTGACGTGTAGTTATATGTTTGATTTATATCTTGGATATTAAATAAATAAAAATAACATTGTTTTACACTAGAAAAATATTATAATTCCAATTTTGAAAAAGACGATTAAAATAAATCTTTTTAAATACCCAGGCATTTGATTTATCACTGTCCTTATTATAGAATTATGCTTCAATTTCTACCTTGTCCTCCTCCTAGCCCCCCTCCAAATCCACTTCCGAGTCCTCCTCTGAGTCCACTTCCGAGTCGTCCTCCGGGTCCACTTCTGAGTATTCCTCCAAGTCCACCTCCAAGTCCTCCTCCGAGTCCTCTTCCTAGTCGTCCACTTCCGAGTCTTCCTCCTCCTCCTCCTCCGAGTCCACTTCCGAGTCCTCCTCCACGTCCACTTCTGAGTATTCCTCCAAGTCCACCTACGAGTCCTCCTCCGAGTCCTCCTCCGAATTCACTTCCGAATCCTCTTCCGAGTCCTCCTCCGAGTCCACTTTCGAGTCCTCCTCCGAGTCCTTCTCCGAGTCCTCCTCCGAGTCCACTTCCGAGTCCTCTTCCGAGTCCTCCTCCGAGTACACTTCTGAGTCCTCCTCCGAGTCCACTTTTGAGTATACCTTCCAACCCGACTTGCAATTCTCCTCCTAATCCACTTCCTAAGTTCAATAACAATGCAATAATGTTATGTCCTCCATCGTTTCCGCCTTCGTTTAGGAGTCCAACTCCATTTCCAAGTCCACCTCCGTTTAGGAGTCCACCTCCTTTTTTGAGTCCACCTCCGATTAGGAGTCCACCTCCATTACCGAGTACGCCTCCGTTTAGGAGTTCACCTCCATTTTCGAGTCCATTTACAATTAGGAGTCCTCCTACATTTGCAAGTACGCCTCCGTTTAGGAGTCCACCTCCGTTTCCAAGTCCACCTCCGTTTAGGAGTCCATCTCCATTTTTGAGTCCACCTCCATTTCCGAGTCCACCTCCGTTTAGGAGTCCACCTCCATTTCCGAGTCCACCTCTTATTAGGAGTATACCTCCATTACCGAGTAAGCCTCCGTTTAGGAGTCCACCTCCGTTTCCAAGTTCACCTCCATTTCCAAGTCCACCTCCGATTAGGAGGCCACCTCTATTTCCGATTCCACTTCCGTTTAGGAGTCCACCTCGATTTTCGAGTCCACCTCCGATTAGAAGTCCACCTCCATTTCCGAGTCCACCTCTGATTAGGAGTCCACCTCCATTACCGAGTACGCCTCCGTTTAGGAGTCCACCTCCGTTTCCAAGTCCACCTCCATTTTCAAGTCTACCTCCATTTCCAAGTCCACCTCCATTTCCAAGTCCACCTCTATTTCCAAGTCCACCTCCTGTTAGGAGTCCGCCTCCATTTCCGAGTCCACCTCCGTTTAGGAGTCCACCTCCATTTTCAAGTCCGCCTCCGATTTGGAGTCCACCTCCATTTTCGAGTCCACCTCCGATTAGGAGTCCACCTCCATTTTCGATTCCACCTCCGTTTAGGAGTTCACCTCCATTTCCAAGTCCACCTCCATTTCCAAGTCCACCTCCATTTCCAAGTCCACCTCCGTTTAGGAGTCCACCTCCATTTTCGAGTCCACCTTCGATTAGGAGTCCACCTCCATTTCCGAGTCTACCTCCATTTCCAAGTCCACCTCCATTTCCAAGTCCACCTCCTTTTAGGAGTCTGCCTCCATTTACGAGTCCACCGCCGTTTAGGAGTTCACCTCCATTTCCTGCTTTGTTTAGGAGCCCATCTCCAACTCCGAGTCCACTTTCGTTTCCGAGTCCACTTTCGTTTCCGAGTCCGGCTCTATTTAGAAGTCCACCCACATTTCCGAGACCACCTCTGTTAAGCAGTATAATACCATTTCCGAGTTCATTTCCTGATCCACCTCCTTGAACAATATATTTACCTGTTTAAAAAAAACTTTGGTTTAGCTGTCTATTTCAGAAATTTAACATATTTGTTTAATTTAGTGAATAGAAATCTTTTAACCGTTTCATAAAAATTTGCACGACTTAGTTAACCTGATTCGTTCATTGGATTCGGCTTACCAGGAGCTGCTATGGAAGTTGCAACTAGAGCCTCTAAACAGAAGAGGAAAGTGGCCTGAAAAAGAACATTAATTTTTAATCGTAATTTTGTATATTTATTCAACTTATTTACATACATTTGTGACAATAAAGGCAAATCGAAATGAAAATCTGAATATAATTTACCATAACAAAATTAAATAAAAAAATTTTCACTCTGAAAAACTACAAATTTAAATAAACTAGGTGTATCTTCAAAAATAGCTGATGCTCTAAAAGCATTTTGTTTTAGAATCCTTTCCTTTTAAAATAAAAAAGATCGAGATGTCTAGCGCAGTGAAATTGATAACTTTAAAATATCGGCTTGATAGGCGTATTAGGGTGTATCGATTTTTAACTTTTTTTTTGTTTTCAAATTCCAAGTTGAGAAAAAGTTGCTACTAGGTACCACAACTTACCACAAAAAGTTTTGGATTTTTA
The DNA here is from genome assembly GCF_061612785.1 of Hesperophylax consimilis. Lineage (NCBI taxonomy): Eukaryota > Metazoa > Arthropoda > Insecta > Trichoptera > Limnephilidae > Hesperophylax > Hesperophylax consimilis. The sequence continues at coordinate 29,706,688 of NC_142857.1, read as the reverse complement.
AAAAAATGTTTAGGTCTCCCGCACAAGGCTTAAAGTTTTAATTTTTTTCTGGTATTGATACCCAGACCAATGTTGATAATTTATCTCTTAACAATAAAATTCTCGTGTAAGTTTATTAACCTGAATGAATTCAACATTTAATTTGTTTTAGTGATCTAAATAAGTCCAATATTTAATTTGTTTTATTATTCTCCCAATAGATTAACCGATTTTTTTTATCCACTTTAACTGTTACCGGCACAAAGCACTCTTTTCAGGGTGAAATGCCTAAAACCAAAAAAAAAATGTTGATAATGCAATAAATTAGAAATCGGTATACGCTGGCAAAACTGGAACAAATTCTCTATAAATTGACATTCCTAAACGTCAGACGGCTAAGTAAAAGATGAAAATAATAATTGAAAATATCGAATTGAAATATAAACTTTTATGTACATTGATAATCGACGGCGACCGGATAAATTATCACATCTTTAAAAAAGTTATATAAAATCATGGAAAGTGATGAAACAAAAACTTTATTAACTGGCTTAAGTAGGTTAGGTTAGGTTAGGTTAATTTTTTTTTCATCGTTTCTAATGACTTTATATCACCTATTAAAAGTGTGTTGAATTGTCACTGTGTTGAGTTATCATGTAACAATAATCCACATGTACTTTGCCACTAAAAGGGAGTTAATAAGTTCATGTGGTAATTAGTCATTTCAAACAACTTTTGTTTCTTAAAGCTGGAACGGAATCAATTGATCGCGTCAATTGAATTAATTAGTATATGGATCGTCAACATGATTTATTTCATAATAATGAATGTGAATAAGCCAGTTATTTTGCATAACCAACGACTTTATCCAGAAGTTTGTGCATATTGACTGCTTATCCGACATTTTAGAGGCGGCGCTAAAAGTAGCGGCTTTTGCCTACCGACTGTCGAAATCATATTCTGAACGTGCTCGCAAATATCGCTAAGTGATCATAGATGACGGATTTATTCAATATCTTATTAACAGGTCTTTATCAATCGTCCGTGATAGACATCCTGATCTAAGTGTAAAACAAAAAAAAATATCTATTATAATTATCCAAGAATTTTTTTAGAAAGTTGAAAAAAGTAAATATGTTGCCTTCCAAGGAGTTGATTAGGGATCTGTTTTCGGCGATGGCTTTAAAAAAATTACAATTAGATTATCCCCTTATTTTCAAGGTTCTGTTCAAGAATTTTATATAATTTTAAATAAAGAACTTACGTAGAACTTCATGGTGATATTTCGGTTTCACAACTGACGGAAGAATATCCAAGTGATTATTCACTCCTACGGTATCTCATATTTATACAATTTTCTTTAGAAAATAATTTTTTGCTTATTACCTCCGTGAAAATTTTCATTATATTTGCTTTACTGATAAATTAAAACCTTTAAATACAAAAATTCAGAAATACTTCTTCATTATTTCATCAGTCATATGTGTGATTGTTTTTCTCTTATCGTTGAATAAAAAAGATAAGATTAATGAAGTAGGTAGTTTTTTTATGTTAGTACAGCACAAGCGCCCAACCAACGTCCCCTTTAATTTTTTCATGGTGTATGCGGCCCATAAACCTACGTGTATAGATAAATTTTATTACTAAAAAAATATTTAGGTCGTAAAAAAACTATTTTTTTACTCGATGATGTTCGTTCATATTGGAGTCCAGTAGCTTAATAATTGGGTCACACATTTGTGATACATAATATATTTATAGTTTATTTATTCCGGTTTGTGTCGACCGGAAAATGAAAAATTTTACCTTCAAATAAGGGGTATTATTCATAAAGTATTTGTTCAAAATAAGTAACATTGTGCGAACCCTGAGAACACAAAACAAAAATCTGGTGAAAAATTTCTTTATTCGAGATGTGTGCCGAAGATGAAAACATGTGTGCGGACAATTTTTAAAAGATTTGCGGCCGCACAAACGCAAACCTTAGCAAGGGAGTTGTCCCAGCTGCTCTTAACCATGTGGAGCCAGTAGGTCTGTAGCATTCCCAATTGTAGTATGAAATGAGGCTGAAAGTAATGGAAAGGGACACAAGACAGGAAAGAAGTAGGCGAAGAATAGCTTGGATATTCAGATCTGGTCACCAAACATGGCTAAAGCAACGTTTCAATTTTGAATAGTGCTCTTTTAGCATGTCTTAACCTGCTTATCTAACGATAACCTAACGATAAAACGCTTTCATTATACTATTTTAACTAAAAAATCTGTCTTGTTTTTTTTTTAATTTGCTTAAAATTTATTTATATTATATTCCTATATTAACGCTTCGTAAAACTTGATCAGTTCATCGTAATTTATTAATTGATTCATTAAAAAAACTATTAATTCAGGAACAACGTTCTTTAAAAATATCATCATTCTTATTATTGTAGTTCTATAATTATCATCGAAGTTTCCAAGTAATTTAATGACCCAGTTGCCATATTCAATGAAATTATAAGAAGCAAGCTTGAGTATGCTAGTGATTTATGGACTACTCACCAAACTAAATACATAAATACGCGGAACAAATTAAAAAAAAATCTTCAGGAATGTCGATATGCTATGAAACTAATCCGATGTTCATGCACCATAAAAAATGGACTTACTCGAGGCAATGCATACATTTAGCCGATAAACCAGGCGTCACGCAAATATTGCAATTAATAATCGACTTAACTTTGCAGAACAGATGTTCTAGAATAGCATAGCATGAAAAGACAAGATCGAGAAAATACAAAAGATAATGCATTTATACACCAACTATGTGTTTTGTAACAAATAATTATAAGCAATAATTAGTCGCCTGAAATATCAATACAAAATTGAAAATATCTTCCGACTAAAAATAAATGCCGCCAACGGGAATTGAACCCGTACCTTCTGACGTCCGGTCAGGTGCTCTGAACCACTGAGCTATGTCGGCTTATTTCCAACCCGCCAAACAATGATATTTCTGGGGACTAATTATTGCTTATAATTATTTGTTATCCTTTATGTAATGGATAAAACTTTGTCTTATATACATTAGTTTATCATTAAAAAAAAATAATATGTGTTTTGTGTTTTGTCCTTTCCGCTTTCACAATGTATTGGTTGGTATACTGTTTTCGCAAAAAAATAAGACATTGAATGAAATATAATTAAAATGGAAAAAAATATTTGTAGTAGGCCTTAGGGTGGAAAGTGTTTTGGATGGTATTAATTCTAAATTTATCCGCAAAAATATTTGGGGTGGTTTTTACCCAATATTCAATATTCATCCGCAGATTTTGTCTCGTGTGAGGGATCTTCCTAAGGGGTTTCCGTCACGCTATCAAATTCAATCGGAACATGTTTAATTCCATAATATATTCCAGACAGGGCTGCAAACTACTGAATTAAACCCTAGATCTACATTCATTTGGTCAAATTTTTCAAATTTTTCTCTCACCCTTATACACATAAATTGTTGAAATAATACTTCTTTTCAACTTAATTACAACAATAAACAACCATTTACGACGGGAGAGATGGAAAAATGTATTAATGTTCCATTTAGTAAATAAAAATTCAATATTTTTTAGTTGAATAAGTTATTGAGTAAAACTTCAAATGTTTGATATTTCATCATTGGGGAAAATATTAACAATTCTCAAATGAAGATGTGAAAAAATCATAAAAAAAGATTTGATCGCATCTAGGCTCATTTTCCCGTTTTGTTTTCTTTTTCACATCTTTGACAGTTGTTAAGATGTGAACCAGAAAAAAATAGGAAAAATAAGTTTCATATCTTCCTTTGACAGTTGTAAGTATTTTTTTTTTTTTTTTTTTTTTTTAACTTTATTTATTTTCATTTCTTTACATATATTATACATAATAATAGACAGTAAATAATAACATAATATATATTACCAAAATTGTATATAAAAGAAATGAAAACCCACTAAGGCACTGCCTGACAGTTGTAAGTATTACAGTTGTAAGTATTATCTTCAATGATTAAAAATTTATATGCCAACGTGATATTTTCTTTATCGCTCTAGCAATTTATTGGTTTGTTTTCTGCTTTTGCATGATAAATAAAACATAATACCAATAAATAATATTTTCTCATAATCGCACAATAATTTTGAACAAAGATATTTCTTTTTTGATATCTTTTTTTAATCAAAAGGTATGGCTAATGATATAAATGATGATAGTAAGGAGTTTAAAGTTTTTTTTATTCCTTTTGTTGTTATTTAAATAAATCTTTTGAGCCAATTTTAGAAATTATTTGTAAAAATCTCGCAGTAGCCACTCGGAAATAAATGTAATAAATAAAAAAAATACAGTGTGTGGCAAGCCTACGCACGACGGAAGTGAAACCTTTAGTATTCTTCTCTCTCTCTTTTAATTTCATTCTCTCTTTTTTCTGTCTTACGTTAGTTTGAAGATTATAGGTCAAATAATTCAACGTTGAAGCATAGATTTTCTCTTTTTAATATTTTCTTATACATTAATGAATTTCGATATAAGTACAGTTCCAAAAATTTTCAATTTATTTACAGTTATGCAATACTATTTACAATTATCAAATATTACATACATAACAATATTACAATTAAAAATTTCGATAACGATTTACCAATCATGTGACATTTTCACTGTCACTTTCACGGATATTATTTCCTAATGTCGTGATAATTGGGTGATGGTAACTTAAGTGCGAGATATATACATTAGCACTCGAATCCTTAATGAATCGTGCAAAAACTGCATCGATTGTCGTCCCCATATTATTATATTTATTTATAATAAATATTATAATAATATAATATAATAATAAATACAATAATAATACAATACACTAAAACTCTGTTCCAAATCGAATAAACCACAATCAATTATGTATTTCACTCGTATTACACTCACCGCGCAGTACACGAAGCAAGCAGCTGATGCCTGGCGTGGCGTCGTTGGCTAGAGAGAGAGGAAAAGAGAGAAGAGAGAGAGATAACGTTCGTCAGTGGCTCCCTCACTCCGTAAGCGACTACGGTGAGAGAGCGACAGTGAACGGTGAGCGGTGGTGGGGGTCCCGTACCCCAACCACCAAATGATCACGGTTTTTCGTGACGGTCATGAGTCGGTTTTACTCCGGTCCTCGAAAATGCATGACGCGCGTAAAGAAGTTTCACTTCAAAAATGATTTAATAGTAAAAAAATCATTCTATGGGGTTAAATTAAGAAATCAAATTTGTTTTTGTTCGTCAAATTTTTAACACATAAAATTTTATTTTACAAAACAAAAGTCATTAAAAGACGTGGAGACCCTACATCAGCCAAGTCGCGATTCTTTGCCAGTATGTTTACGTGTACCAAAGAACAGAAAATCCCTAGAAGTGACAGATTTGTGATCAAATTATGATTCTTTCAGTAGCATGTTCTAGCTGAAGAGAAATAATCAAAAATAAGTGTATCGTGTGGATGTCCACGGGCGCAAACTATTATTTTTATTTATTTATTATTTTTATTCGTTTTAGGTTCAGTTGGGCTGAACTATCGAAAATTATGCACAATGTTTTTAAAGAATGAAATATCGCTAAATATTAAATAATATTAATAAATCAGGTTACAGTATCAAAAAATAAAAATAAATAAACTATAACAAAACTACATGATATAAGACAAACCACTAAAACTACATTACCAACGCTACTATAATTTGTAGGATACAACAAAGCGCTGGTACAGATTACACTTAATTCTATAAACGGTGTCAGTAAATATATTATCAATGTCCCCAAGCTTTGTTTTGCCTAGATAATGCATCCTTTTGGTTAGTAAGTGTGGTGAACGTATGTCTGTCGGTATGAAAGAGACAGGCATATCTGAGTGAGACAGCATTACCGAGACGTATAAAAAGGCATGTCTGTTGTAACTTGTCCTCTTTTTGCAATAACATCTCGAATACTGTCCATTTGTATAAATACTAAATCAACCTAAATAAACCAAATAGTATGGAGTATCCAAACGTATATTATTTACAAATTATCTGAGTGATCGGCACGGCAGATCACCACAGTAAGTGTGTCTGATTGCAGAAGAATGTTACATTTTTCTTGTGTTCCTAGTCAGAACATGAAAATTAATAGTGGCGACAGTGGTAGAACTGTCAATTAAGTTGTTTATGACTCTGTGTAGTACAAACAATTCCGGCAATCTTCAGTATTTCTGGAAAAACTGATAAAATAATTTCGTTTACCGATATTATGTCATGAGCAAATATTTGTTTTCACTGGCCTGTCGGTTCATTACGTTCGGTGGTTGTAGAATCTTATTTAAATTGCGAAATTGGTTTCTCTCAAAATCAGCGAAGATTGCATTTCTAGGTATTAATCTTTCAGTGATCCATACCATAATATTTATGTATCTAGCGATCAATTGAGAATTTAGCCCGCAAGCCATCCAGCGCTACGTCTACGGTTGAGGGGCGGAAGGAAATGACAGATAAAATTAGATTCGGAACTGCCATCGCGGATGAATTGACGAGCCCGGCACCCCCTCATCACCACCCCTGCCAATAGCCTATAACTCCCCTCCCTTACCGGTAATAGTTACACCCTCTCTTACCAGCCAATAATAATTGTGTAAATTCCTCACCCTGTTTTTATTCGAGCGGAATATTAAATATTGATTGATTCGTAATGTACTATCAAGAGATCAGATATTTTCGTGAATGGATGAATGCAAATTTTGGAAGTAGAAATTAACGCACTCGCTGACAACCGATCGTGCTGAAACTCGGCAGATAGTCTTGTTTTCGATGACAATGCATTCTGTCAATTGGTGGCAATCACGCATACACTCGAGAACACATAAAAAAATTCTGAAGTTAAATGACAGCACCGAAATAAATGTTGGTCTTACCCAATCCCGATTTGGCGTAGTTGATTCTAGTCCCTGGGAAGGAATGTACAATCCTCAGTCAAGCCAATTTTATTAAGAGCCAGTCCCTGGGAGGTAGATTCAATCCTAAATCAAAACAAAAAAATTAACACATCTATTATTAAATGTAGTTATATATCAGTAAAGTTTTTTTACATGTTGATTTTTATTAGAGAGCTTAAAAATAATAGTGGTAATAAAAGCTATTTAGGTAGGTATTACGAATATCTATCGATAGAATATTTACATCATACATATATAAATACCTACGTGGCCTTACAAACTGTAGCCAAACAAACAAACCTTTGTGTAATATATTTACTAATTAATAGCCGTACTAGTATCCGGAAGAGGCTTGTTTAGTGTTTAGCTGTTTTAGCGTTGACTCTCGAATAATTTTTGGAGTCGGTGTATTTTTCTGCGCGTTATTAAATTATCACAAACTCTCTATTATTAAATAAAACTCCGGCTTCAATAAAACACTTGGACTTTTAATGTGATAGAAAGGGCTCGGATATTTTAATTAGCAGGTGTTTGGAATAATATAGACCCCGACATTGAAGTTCCCACCTTATTTATTATCCTTCGGTCTCTATCCTTCTACTCGGAAGTTAACGCCATATATGGGTCACCCAATAGACTAATCTAGGCCATCTATGGGTGAATTTATACACTAATATCAAGGATCAACACATTTCTAGTATCTATTTTTTCAATTCACATTCTGAATGCCTTTAGACTGAACAGATTTTTTACTCACCGATGACTAAAATTAGTATGTTGGATCAACCGATATTTATAATAACGCTACTGTGCTAGCTACTGTATAACATTGCATATACCAGTCTGAAAATGGCCTTAACAGGCTGATACTAGTTACGGTCAAAAATCAATTAGAGTGAAAAAAAGTTTTACTATATTATTATATTGTACAATGATGCTTACATGCTTTTAAATGCCAATCAATCCTGATAAGATATTGTTGCAGTCCCCGCATTGTGTTTTCGTGGAATGGTGTTCCGTGATCTGAATCTCTAAGAGACTCGCATTGCAAGATGAGAAAACTTTGCGAAAAACTAAAGCAAAAGTGAAGAACTAGACAAAAACTTAGACTAAGACGTTTCGTCGGGGTGACCAAAGATTTGAAGTACATAATAATGTATATTTTTAAATTGTTTATTTATTGTATAATCTTAGACGTATGTGTAGTTAAACTATATATGAAGCATGTTTACGAGAGATGAGAAAGCTAATGAAGGAAGATGAAAGTAAATTGGATGCTGTCAAAATGATATCCCTTAGACGTATGTGTAGTTAAACTATATACGAAGCATGTTTACGAGAGATGAGAAGGCTGATGAAGGAAGATGAAAGTAGACTCAATGCTGTCAAAATTAGGTTCCTGAGGCGTATGTGTGGTAACACCATATACGAAGCATGTTTACGAGAGATGAGAGGGTTGATGTAGGAGGATGAAAGTAGACTGAATGTTGTCGAAATGAGATTCCTGTGGCGTACGTGAGGTAAAACCGTGTAAGAAGTATGTTTACGAGAGATGAGAGGGTTGATGTAGGAGGATGAAAGTAGACTGAATGTTGTCGAAATGAGATTCCTGTGGCGTACGTGAGGTAAAACCGTGTAAGAAGTATGTTTACGAGAGATGAGAGGGTTGATGTAGGAGGATGAAAGTAGACTGAATGTTGTCGAAATGAGATTCCTGTGGCGTACGTGAGGTAAAACCGTGTAAGAAGTATGTTTACGAGAGATGAGAGGGTTGATGTAGGAGGATGAAAGTAGACTGAATGTTGTCGAAATGAGATTCCTGTGGCGTACGTGAGGTAAAACCGTGTAAGAAGTATGTTTACGAGAGATGAGAGGGTTGATGTAGGAGGATGAAAGTAGACTGAATGTTGTCGAAATGAGATTCCTGTGGCGTACGTGAGGTAAAACCGTGTAAGAAGTATGTTTACGAGAGATGAGAGGGTTGATGTAGGAGGATGAAAGTAGACTGAATGTTGTCGAAATGAGATTCCTGTGGCGTACGTGAGCTAAAACCGTGTAAGAAGTATGTTTACGAGAGATGAGAGGGTTGATGTAGGAGGATGAAAGTAGACTGAATGTTGTCGAAATGAGATTCCTGTGGCGTACGTGAGGTAAAACCGTGTAAGAAGTATGTTTACGAGAGATGAGAGGGTTGATGTAGGAGGATGAAAGTAGACTGAATGTTGTCGAAATGAGATTCCTGTGGCGTACGTGAGGTAAAACCGTGTAAGAAGTATGTTTACGAGAGATGAGAGGGTTGATGTAGGAGGATGAAAGTAGACTGAATGTTGTCGAAATGAGATTCCTGTGGCGTACGTGAGGTAAAACCGTGTAAGAAGTATGTTTACGAGAGATGAGAGGGTTGATGTAGGAGGATGAAAGTAGACTGAATGTTGTCGAAATGAGATTCCTGTGGCGTACGTGAGGTAAAACCGTGTAAGAAGTATGTTTACGAGAGATGAGAGGGTTGATGTAGGAGGATGAAAGTAGACTGAATGTTGTCGAAATGAGATTCCTGTGGCGTACGTGAGGTAAAACCGTGTAAGAAGTATGTTTACGAGAGATGAGAGGGTTGATGTAGGAGGATGAAAGTAGACTGAATGTTGTCGAAATGAGATTCCTGTGGCGTACGTGAGGTAAAACCGTGTAAGAAGTATGTTTACGAGAGATGAGAGGGTTGATGTAGGAGGATGAAAGTAGACTGAATGTTGTCGAAATGAGATTCCTGTGGCGTACGTGAGGTAAAACCGTGTAAGAAGTATGTTTACGAGAGATGAGAGGGTTGATGTAGGAGGATGAAAGTAGACTGAATGTTGTCGAAATGAGATTCCTGTGGCGTACGTGAGGTAAAACCGTGTAAGAAGTATGTTTACGAGAGATGAGAGGGTTGATGTAGGAGGATGAAAGTAGACTGAATGTTGTCGAAATGAGATTCCTGTGGCGTACGTGAGGTAAAACCGTGTAAGAAGTATGTTTACGAGAGATGAGAGGGTTGATGTAGGAGGATGAAAGTAGACTGAATGTTGTCGAAATGAGATTCCTGTGGCGTACGTGAGGTAAAACCGTGTAAGAAGTATGTTTACGAGAGATGAGAGGGTTGATGTAGGAGGATGAAAGTAGACTGAATGTTGTCGAAATGAGATTCCTGTGGCGTACGTGAGGTAAAACCGTGTAAGAAGTATGTTTAAGCTAATGTGAATAGTAGAAGAAGTCGGGGACGCCCGACGAAGACATGGCGCCATCTAGTGAGAAATTTAGCACTAACAAAGCCTTTCCTACAAAAATAAAGTTGGTTGTTTACAGGTGAAAAAATAAAGTAAGCAGTAATTGTTGATTGAGGTACTAGTACATATTGAATCATTTTGCGGGTTGGAAATAAGCCGACATAGCTCAGTGGATACAGAGCACCTGACCGGACATCAGAAAGCACGGGTTCAATTCCCGTTGGCGGCATTTATTTTTACTCGGGAGATATTTTCAATTTGTATTAGTATTTCGGAATACTTATTATTGCTTATAATTATTAGTTAATATAAGAAATAAATGTCGGTACCATATATTTAAGATTTCTTTTAGGTGTCGGCGGTGTTCAGTCATTTTATTTATTCCCTGCAAAGGAAGTTTCAATCCTCAGTCAAACCAATTATTATGATGTTTTTTTTTAATTCTTAAAATATGTTTTAAAATTTCACAGCATTTTAATGCCAGTCTCTGGGAAGGAGATTCAATCCTCACAAAAAGCAAAAAAAAAAGTGGGTGTGTCAAGCCTACGCAAGACAGAAGTGAAACTTCTAGTTTCAGCTGATGCTTGGCGTGGCGCAGTTCGCTGGTGTCTGAGAGAGAGGAAAGAAGAGAAGAGAGAGAACGTTCGTGAGCGGCTCCCCCACCTCAACAAGGTTTCACTTCAAAAATGCCACAGCCGAGAATCGAACCTCGCTTAACTGATTGAAAGCCAACCACGCTGAGCACCAACTGTAAGCAAAGCCGCATAAATTGATTATATTATGTAGGTTCTGAAAATATGAGAGCTTGTTATGTTTTATAATGTTACCTACATCACACCCAAAATATAATATATTTTTAAAAATAATGTACAATGTACAGAAATAGAATCCCACACAAGATCGCGTAGTGCGCTCTAGCGAACGGATATTTTATCAGAGGGAGATAGTTTTAATTTTTTTTTCTGTAAATTATTACATATTATCAAAATAAATAAATTAATTAAATAAATGTAATACAATTATCATAATATACGGATTAGATAATAATTTTAATCCAACACAATGACGCAAAGCGCGCTCTAGCGGAGTAATGTTTTATCACAGTGAGATAAGTGTTTTTATTATTTTGCAATATTATTTTCTTTTAAAAAATGTTCTGACCTACTAAAAAATAAGATATTGAATGAAAAAGGCGTTAAAAACAAAAAAATAATGTGCGATGGCCGAGAATCGAACTCGGATCAACTGCTTGGAAGGCAACTATGCTGACCATTACACCACCAACGCCAGTTGTCGGGATGAGCTAAGAAGCATTTATATGTTACTTCAAAACTTTGACTAGATCAAATGAACTTTAATCGGTGGTGGGGGTACCCGCATTTTCGTTTCGGTCATGAGTCGGTTTTACTCCGGTCCTCGAAATTGCATGACGCGCGTAAAGAAGTTTCACTTCAAAAATAGCAAATGATTACTCGCCGGCCCGATAGATGGCTAGGTTAAAAATTGAAAATAGATGTATTAGTAATAAAAATAATAATTGGATAATTTGTAGAGCGCCGTTTTTGTGAAAAATCACCTCAAGGGCGCTGTACAATTTATTTCCTAGGATCTACATTTGTTATTTAGAAAAGATACCAAAACATACTTACCTGGCAGGTCACTTCCAACAAACACACTTATATTAAAAAGTTTATGCTTATAAAGGATTAAACTGCACGCAGAGGACACTATATCAAAATCACTGGTCATCGCATGACCTTAAGTCTGCTATAGTTTTTATTTTAATTTAACTGTATTTTAACTGTCTTAAAAATCCTACAAATTGTTAGTTGTTATCATTTTTATTTATTTATTTTTAATTATTATTTTTATTTATTTTATTTTATTTTTAGTATTTTTTTAGATTTTGTTAATTTAAATTGCCGTCGACTGTGAAAGCGGAGGTTTCTGAAATTATGGATACGACAGTCTGAAAAGGTGCGTTTTAAGTTTAGACCTAAATTCTGTCGAGTCTGCGATCATTCTCAAATCATGTGGCAGTCCATTCCAGGCTTTAGGTCCTGCACGGCGAAAGCACGCTCACCGAACTTAGTATCTGGTGTGCGCTTTGGTTCATTCAACCTTCCGATAGCTGATGACGTTGCTGACCTAAGGGTTGACTGTCGGGAATTGGAATCTTCTGGAATACACAATTCTGATAAGTAAGCCGGAGCCATTCCGTTAAGTGACTTAAATACCATCCAGCATACCTTGAACTGGATTCTTGCAGGACATTTGAGCCAGTGCAGATTTTTGAGATGCTCTGAAATGTGGGAGTATTTAGATACTCCGGTGATAAGCCTTGCCGCGGCGTTGAAAACGGATTATAATTTGTTGATTTGACATTTGGGGAGACTTGCATATATTCCGTTGCAATAATCTAGACGTGAAACAACATAGGAATTGACTAGCAATTTAGTCGCCTCTGTTGGCAGGTTTCTCCGCACTGCTTTAATTTGCCTTAATTGAAAGAACTCCGTGCTTACAGTTCTGTTCACCTGAGTTTTGTAGTAAAAAAACTTAGGGGTTGTTTTTTTCAAGAGATCTGAACTCCCAGATAAATTCCAACCATCTCCTTTCTCATTCACTTCCCTTCCACGTTACTTTTAACATCACTGCATTCCCCTAATTGAGGGATACTCTTTTCCTATAAACTCCTCGAGTCCTCGTGACGATAGTTTCTTATAAATATTTGTCTCTCTAGCGAAGTGAATTTTGGTTACCCTACAATGGTATACCGAGGTCTGCCAGACCACAAATTGCCTCGTAATGTGATTCTGATACAGCCACCCCTCAGACCCCAAACCACCCCAAGACGGAAGCTGGAGGCGAGACTTGCGTTTATCTCGCGCTGGGTGCATTCTGCATCAACCGCAATATATTATGTATATGTTCATTACATTAAACCTACACACTCCTGCACACATTCACATCATACTACACTTTCCTAGCACATGCATATTGCATGCTACTGTTTGAAGTAGATTACTGAGAGAATTAATTTGTACTCATGACAGCTACCCAACTAACCAACCTTAGTTAAACTTTAACCGTGTCTGAAAACTGAGAACGAATTATCATATTTTTATATGAATAGTGAACATTCGTTCTCAGTTCATATAAAAATACGAGTGTAAGTTTTAATTAAAATATCGACAAGTCAATACGTACTAAAAATGGTTCTTTCTGTCGAATTCCACAAACCTAACATAATTTCTAGTCCGTAGAAATTCATTAAGGGTCGTTTTGGTAAATACTTTAATCGTCCCGTTCCGTTTGAGGACCTAACGGAGCCCTTAAAAGTCATTTTTCTTTTAAAGGACAACTCAAATAAGTCTTGTTTTTAATTAAAGGTTCTTTTACAGGACGCTGTTGTAATTCAATGCGGCTTTCGTAAATAGACCTTTGTGTCTACTTTGAGAATTACTGCTGTGTATTATATTATGTAATGTATGTGTATAAGCTGCAGGGCCGCTTGTTTAATTCCTTCAAACAGACAGCAAACTGGGTAAATGGTTGGAGAATGGAGAATTTAAATGCCTTTCGTACTTAGATTGAAGCACAAATGCCTAAATAAATGCATTTATTAGAATATTGGAATGGCGAAAGATCAAAATTATACAAAAAAAATAGATTTTTATGCTTCATAGTAATTTATTATCGGGATATTATGACGTGTATTGCTACTTCGTTCTTAAGCCAACGTTTCGGACAGCATTGTAGTATCCACCATCTGAGCAGATGTAGATGAGCGGATAACACAGACATTTTATTTGTAGTTCCCAGATGTATAACTAAGATATTAATGGTGATGCCCCTCGGAAGACTCACTAGGTTAATCAACTGCCTTGTAGGAAATGTGGATGTTTTCCAAATATCCTACAACGAATGTAAGCACGAAGTATAATTTAAGCAGTAACACTTTTTTGTCTCATATGTAACCTTATATGTTTATTATGCCAAATATTTTTGTATAATTTTGTTTTTTTACTGATTTTGTAAAATAAAAAATAAAAAATCTTCTGGTATTGTTGAATATTGCACTTCTGTTGTTATCCAGGTTGAACAACCTACCAGTATCACTATAATAATTTCACTTTAGAGCCCGAGATTAGCGCGCGATCGGATAGTTACAGAGTTGCACAGCTACAGACCAGACAGTCTTACCTCTCTGATTCAATCAAAGCGTTGTTAGTAGTATCTCCAAGGATCCGTTACTTGTAAAGTTAGAATCGTACGTCGTTACTGAGAGGAAAGTCCATAAACTGAATTGAAGATGCAATTTGAAGGTTCTAAAGATAAAGAAAGATTGTAAATAGCTGAGTTGAGCAGGTAAAATTGTTTTAAATTCTTCAAATAATGGTTTCGTGGGAACTATATTCTACCGGTTGAAGTTGTTTAATTATAAAATCGATTCTCTCTGTACTTTTTGGAAAGTTGTAAAATTTATGGCTTTCTGTCAAGATTTATTTTTCTTCAAACACCGTAACCTAATTAGCCATTTTTTCCAAATGTTTCTGGCTTTCACCCTTCAAGGATGTTCTAGGCCACTTCGTTCTAGCTATTTTGTTCAATAACTTTAGCCATATTATTATTGTATTATGAAACAATATAATTTCGTTTGTATATGTAACAGTAACACTTTGGTTGTGTATGGGTAACATTCATGAATTCAAAAATAAATTATATAATTACTATTGTATTCACAGTACATTAAAATATAGGTAGGTACTTATTTTGCAAAAAAGGGTACAAAAATCAATGTATTGCTAAGCGATAGTTGAAATTACCATAAATAGTGAATTATGAATTAATGCCCTCGTTCTTAAAACAGTTGAAGATGTTTTGGACAGCAAAGTCGTCTTCCAAAGAGTTGATCGGGGTTCGGTTCCCGCCTTCTCGGCCTTGACAATTTTTTTTTCTGTTTTACCTAGGTATATATAATATTGAACCTGTTTTACCTAGGTATATATAATATTGAACCTGTTTTACCTAGGTATATATATATAATATTGAACCTGTTTTACCTAGGTATATATAATATTGAACCTGTTTTACCTAGGTATATATATAATATTGAACCTGTTTTAACTAGAAATATATAATATTGAACCTGTTTTACCTAGGTATATATAATATTGAACCTGTTTTGCCTTGGTATATATAATATTTGAACTTTTATATTTAAAAATACATATGTTATAATTGTACCTTAGTTTTTCATGAGTCTGCTCTAGTATTAATTATTATTTTTAATGCTTCACTTTCACTCATTTTTTCCTTGTTACACACAAAAAAACTTACTTAAATACATATTATAGTCTCAGATACCTCAATATCGCCCAAATGCATGACCACCACTCTTATTTTAAACGTTACTTGAAATGGCTTTAGCCGTATTTAAGTATTCAAATCTGAATAGTCAGGTATTCCAATTCCCCTCACCACTTCATTCAACCTCACAACATACCCTAATAATTTGGGTTAGCATAGTCCATAGTATAATAACTACCTGAGATGATTCTCATTATCCTCTAACGAGAAACTTTGGATTGCTGCTATTCCGAACAAAGAAATTTGTAAAGTTTTTACTTGTATAAAATTACAACGAATTTAACAGATATTTTACAAGAATGGAATATTTTATCAGGAACTATTAAATATCTTTAGAGTTTTCCGCAGCTTCCCACTTCAAACACCGATGTTATGTACGAGCAAACCTTTAAAACGGCTTCACACACTGGAGAGATAAATCGGTAGAAGTATTCTATGGGCGTTTCCGTTTGCCCTAAAAATAATTTATTATTAGTTTGACGCCAAATGGCTTTTAAAATGAACTATAAAGAAATGAAAAAAAGTTCATTCGATTGTATTAAAATCACTGGTAATATGAGCAGAGATGAAAGGAAGTCTTACCTGGTGATGATATTGGTCTGTTGATTTCTTGGAAATTCTATATAACTAGAGTTTATAGGTGTACACCTCATACAATCATAATTTAAATTACTTTATCAAAACACGGCTCTGTTTAAATTCACCACACGAAAATAATCAATTTAGGAATGCAATTTGCACTATCTAATGGCCTTTTTTAAGAGCATCAAGATAAGATGTACTATAAATGACGACAATATTACAAACAAAAAACAAATGACGTATGTGTGTTAAGTTTCCATAGGAATACGAATGTTAGAGGGAGCGCGCCAATATTAAAAAACGATAGTAATTAAGCGAAAATATTTAATAAAACACGACTCGTTTGAAATAGAGGAAAATCCATTGAAAATGGTTAAGTTGCATTTAAAGATACACTATGATTTTTTAAATTCCTTTAACATATTAAATAACAGAAAAAAACGCGTTTTGAATAATTTTCGTAACTTACTTTCTGATTTTTTTCTTCCCAGGGAATTTCATATAATTAACGTTTCGGCATAACAAATTTATGGATATTTTCTTAAAAAAATAACGTTTTTTGGAACATAAAAAATTAAAGAGTTAACAAAAAACTTGATATAATTTGGTAGAAATTGGGTATGCGGGGGCTTAATAACAATTGAATATCACTGGTGTTTTCATTTTTCTCAATGCAATCCCAACTCAAAATACATTTATTCATACCGCTCTTCATTTTATTTTAGCACTTCATACAGTGAATTCGAGTTATTTAACACAGAACCTCACTTTTTCAAACCTAAAATCAATAAATATCATTCACACAATACATGTTAAAAATCAATATCACCTAAATATCACCTAAAATCAATAAATATCATTCACACAATACATCCATCCCCTTCTTTTCCCTCAAACCATCCCATCCCCATGGACCTTTTTCTATTTTAGATTTTTCGGAAAGATGACATCAAATCTTAAAAAAATAACTTATATAGAATCTAGGCCAATTATGAACATTCTGCTGATATTAAATTGTATAAGTGTGACATTATAAATTAAAAAGGGTCGCAGGTAGGGGAAATATAGGTTTAGGATAAAGAGATGAAGGACGGGATTAATCTATAGAATTTTTTTGTAGGCGTATCCGTGTGTCTAATAATTTTCAGTAGCTCTGTGTAAAACCGGGCGATCCGTTTAACAGAATCCCTCATCATACAAACGGATTGCAATCTTTGGAACCCAACACAGGCTTGAGTTTTGTTCCTAATCTACCGGTATTTCAATGGAAGATTCTTCGAGGAACTTTCGTCACTGATCCCTGTGACGCTAGCGCATAGCCGGGTAACACGTCAAACGCGCGCCGAACATCTGAACACCGTTTTTTTTTTTTTTTTTTTTCACATGATAACAGATCGTTTCTACGAACCGTTTTTGACTTCAAAAGCTCGTATTTGAAACTGCTTACCGGCCTCTGTGTTTTCTCCCTCCTTCAAGACGGGTCTATTACAGATTCATATTCGTATTCATTCCTTCTTCTCATTAAAAAGACCTCCGCACAGCCTCCCTAAAGATCAAGTGTGGGGATAATGTAGAAAAATTGCATGTCTGAAAGGTCTGGGAGTCGAAAGGTCTCTTTTTAAACCGGCATGAGAGATGGGTAGGAATCTAAGGGTTAGTATGTCCAAGAGTGACGGACGTATGAATCCATCCCTCACACTGCGGTGCAAGGCGATGGGTCGATAGAGTTCTGTTGGAGAGGTCAAAGGGTTTCCTTCAACCAGTGTCCAGCCCAATCGAGCCCGCTGCACAGGAGGCAGACGCATCCGCCATCAAGATCTAGACAAATTCGCCCCATGAACCTGGGCACCCCTGCTATAGTCGCCAAACGTAGTCAACCATTTGGAGTGACATATGGCGAAGGTGTTCGTTTTCCAATAAATGGTTCCCGGGCGGCGGTACATATACCAATTTTTATGGTCTTATGGAAATGGGAGAAATTAGTTTTCTTTCAAATCGGTATTTGAAACCCTTCTAAGGAATATTTGTTCAGTGGTTTCACGGCATCTGTTGTCGCTGAAGAAATCGGTACATAAATATTAAGTTATATTTTCCACAGTCGCAGTCGCGAGTTCCACAGACACTCCACTATTCTACAAACCGACTTTAAAACGAACCCGCAGTTTCACGGTAATACGGGATCTGTGGAATATATCCGTACCTACATTCGTGAGGGGAAATATTATCTCCGCTTCTTTGTGGAATTGTTCTAAAGAAAAATGCTGAGTTAAGTTTTTTAGAGGCCAACCCATCAACAGAAACTAAATTAATTAAATTTTTAGTTTGTGATCCCATCACGGCTGTTGAATACAATTGTGTATACTGAGGGATACCACTAAGAAAAAAGGTGATTTAGTTAAACTTTAATAAAAACTAAACAAATTGGTAAACGGTGTTTTTTTATAACGTTTGGCTTTTATATATAAAAGGTGATTTCGGCCATCGTTTCAGTGTAGAAAAGAAAAGCGACTTCAGAGTGGGCATATCTAAAAATATCTTACTAAAAGCAATAATTATTCGCTTGAAATATCAATACAAATTGAAAATATCTCCCATGTAAAAATAAATGCCGCCGACTGAAATTGAACCCGCACCTTCCGATGTCCAGTCAGGTGCTCTGGACCACTGAGCTACATTTGCTTATTTCCAACACGCTAAATAATTCAATATGTACTACTACTTCAATCAATAATTACTGCTTATTATATTTTTTTCACCTGTAAAAAAACAACTTTTATTTTTACTCAGGAGATATTTCCAATTTGTATTGATATTTCAGGCGACTAATTATTGCTTATAATAAGAAATGTGTTATCCTTCGTGCTATGCATAAAACCTTGTCTTATAAACATAAATTCATCTTGGAAAAATGAAATGGATTTTTTTTGTTTTAGCATATTTAACTTGTACAACTCCCCTTTAAATAAACGTTTTTATTTTATAGTAATTTTTTAAAAACTTTTTTCCGACTCTATATCCGGGTTAAATCTTCCCCATAAGAAAAACTAAACCCTTCGACACACTTTTCCACAAATCATCATCTAGTCAATCCACGTTATGCAAGTGCATTATATAAGCAAAATAAATACAAAACAATACACAATAAATAAAGAACAACACGTCAACTCACCAGAGATCAAATGGGAAAATAATTCACCGATTCCAGATATTTTCATATCAGAGGGTTCGGATCGGTAGGATTCCTAACAGGGCCTATAAATCTTACTGATCCCTCAACATAATTTTATTTAAATAAATTCAAAATAAATCAAATTTAATAATGTTATAATAATTATTAAGTTCTGCAAGTATTTCTGTTATTTTTAAAGTTTTAAATGTGACAGCTGTTTCGGCTTTTGAGGCCATTATCAAACTGTGTGATAATGGCCTCAAAAGCCGAAACAGCTGTCATATTTAAAACTGTAAAAATTACAGAAATACTTGCAGAACTTAATAATTATTATAACATTATTAAATTTGATTTATTTGAAATTTATTTTTAAAAATTAAATGGAGTTCTACGAATTAAACACCAAAACAATAAATACCTCAACATAAATATTTAAAAAATCTTTCGTAATCCTTCATGTATTTAAAATGACTAATTTTTGCATTTTAATATATACATTTTTT
Organism: Hesperophylax consimilis; assembly: GCF_061612785.1. Lineage (NCBI taxonomy): Eukaryota > Metazoa > Arthropoda > Insecta > Trichoptera > Limnephilidae > Hesperophylax > Hesperophylax consimilis. Next base: position 29,686,871 of record NC_142857.1, on the reverse strand, counting down.
GATAGATCTAATACGCCTAAATTTTTAATGAGAGAGCTAGGTATAATGCCAGTAGCAGAAATAACAAATAGTAATATTTTTATAGTCTGAGAATGCCAAATTATTTTAATCTCATTTAAAATATAAAAAAATATTTTAAATAAAATATTTTTCATTATTATTAACTACTATTCTTAGTTTATCAACAAGTTTTGCTGTGTAATTAGATAATGTAATTCTCGTGACAACTGTTTCGCCTTCTAGAAAAGAGTATATATATACATAATTTTGTTTTAAAGTTAACATTATTGAACGACAGATTGATCATGCTTTAACAAAAAATATATTTTTTTTATTTTAACATTTTTAAAGATGGGTATACAAAACGTTTAAAAGTAATTTTTATTTTAACATTCTTAACATTTGGGAAGATAGGTGTACAAAATATTTTAAGGTTATTTCAATAGTAATTCAATAATAATATTTATTTTATATTGAAACAACTTTTCTCTATATTTTTAAGGTTATACCTATCAATAAAAAAATATCATTTGAGAAGAAGATAATAATAACAAATTTAAACGAAACACGATACAGAACAAGACACAAAAAAAATATATAATGGTCACAGCTAGGAATTAAGACACTATTTAGTTACAAACCAATTCATTAGAAATTTGTGATCAAGCAAAAAGGAAGCTGCCAAAAGTATGGGAAAAAATTGTTAAAAATAATTTTGTTAATTCTGAATTTTAAATATAATAAGATTGCCAAAATATGACGTTTTATAACTAGGTCCCAATGGTTGAGTAGTTGCTGTCCCGGCAAGACAAAATATCCTGGGTTCGATTCCTAGTTGTGATCGTTATCGTTTTTATTTTCTATGTTTTGTTCTGTTTCATGTTCCGTTTAGATTGGTTCGTATTTTTTCTTCTTCAGTAAAATAATAATATATCTATTTTTATAATTCAATAATACCTACCATTCTTCTTGTCATGTTATACTCTGAGTTTATCTGTTCTGCCGTGTGGTATCTTGAACAAGTCGTGGTGACTACTACGGCTGAAGTTTTCAGGCACGTATTAGTCATATCAATAGAGTTATGTACTATGCTGAAACTAAGTAAAGGAAGGTGTTTGTAGAGTGGGACAACTAAATAATGTCATCTTTGTTGCAACTGACCTTAATCTAGCTTTCATAAAAATAAGATAGTGTGTGGCCGGCAGGCATTGTTTTTTTATACAAATCTGCGGCTTTATTCCGAGAATGACATTATTTTGCATACCTGACATTCAAAAAAGAGGAAGGTCAACATCTACGTCTACGGTGTCTACACCCCATCTCCTTTTCCCACCACTTAAATCGAATTAAAGCACAGACAACGCAGGAAACTTAAGCTAGTCTATTTATATGAAGAATATTTTTTGAACAGGCTTGGTGGATTTGATTTGTCAAATCTAGAGTTATATTCCGAGATTATTTTATTAGAGAAATAATGGACACCTTTCAAACAAAAAGAATGTCACTGTCTACATACAATTTGGAAAAAAAATATAAAAATAATATCTATTTAAGATAATAGATTTTCAAATTGGAAGCAAAGAAGTTTTAGCTGAATTGTCATATTTTAATCTGCTTTCCTTTTTCCTTTGCTCTAGTCCTAAGTCTTACTACCACTTACCAAATATATGGGGTTAGTATCAGAACTCCATTATGAACTGCCACCGTTAATGACTGTTTTATGTGATTACTATATTCAATAATAAATCCTCCAATGAATAAATTATTTCCCTGCATTCACCCAACTGTCAACGCCCTTTACTCCAAAAGCGCGATACATCAATATACCTATTTATTAACTAAATAGTATATTCATGAAAGAGTTTCAATAAATAATCACCCCAAGGGTTATCTAGTCACCTATCGCCTCAACAATTCTTTATCAGTATACTTAACAAGGTTTGAGTTAGGTTGTGTCGATTTTTTTCTACACACAATAAAGCAACATTTTACCAACGAGCAAAAATCCGAGACTTGTGTCCTCTGTGTAGAAAAAATATACATTGTACCTACATAACACACTGGAGTCATGAACCAATGGGAGTGTCTTGTAGGCGTGTCCGTGTGGCTGAATATGTTTTTAAATCCCACTTTTTTTTTCCTCATCACATGAAATTGATCACACTTTGTTTTTTTCTTCCACTCTAGTACTATCAGGTTGGAGAGGATGTCCAATCGTGTCTGTCCATCCTGTTGCATCGCATTGATAAAGCGTCTCAAAGCTCACGAGCATACAAAACAACCGTCACCAAAAAAATTCCTCAGCCGAAAGGACGACTTTTCCAGCGCAGTGCTTGGCGCACTGTCTGGGGAAATGTAGCTGTACAATTTTACTAGCAGAACCCGGCTTGGAGCATCTGGCATTAAAATACCAGTCGAACAGGGACAGCATTCTCACCTGACGCCTGTGCTATTAAGATTGAGATCCGTTCATTAAGATATCGGAGTCCATCAAACGGAGCGCCCATTTCTGCCTAAAGTCAAGGATTGTTACAACTATTTTGGGGGCGAGACGAAAGTTGACTACTAAATTCAACAGCGTTTTACACTTCTAAGGATTATTTGTCCAGTGTTTGTACATATTGGATATCGGTATGGACGAGAAATAAAATATTGATAGGAAGCCTAACGAAATGACGCGTGCGCTATTCGTGTCCTTTATCCCATACATCGGCTCCGATTCTGTACATAGAAAGAGAAATAGGGATATTGCGTGGCGGGGGGTTGAATAATGTATGAGTGCGGATGAAGCAAAGTACTTTTCCCACCGGCGGCTGCTGCTTTCTCTGATTCCTAGGCTTCGAAGTCTAATGCAACCACAATAACATGATTGGATCTTTGGTACAATGGATCAAAATTTAATTAAGAGAAAGCTATAAGCCAAAAATGTGTAAGTATATTATTGGTATACCTTGAGGTGATTTTTCACAATAACGGCGCTCTACAAATTATCCAATTATTATTATTATTATATTGTAAGTAATAGGCATTAAATAGGCTCCTTGGAGCCTGCTCCAAGGAGCTAGCAGCATTGATTCCTGATGCACCGGTGCACGTGCGCGAAACTCGACGGACACGAACTGAACACCCGTTCACGGTTGACGTTGGCTTCATGAGAACGGGCCGTTTTTACGACTCGTTTTTGTGTAAGTCGGCTCGTATGTGGAACGAGCTACCGGCATCTGTTTTTCCTCCCTCCTATAATCCGAGCCTCTTCAAGGCCCGCATTAACAAGTCCCTTCCTACAGCCCCTACCTTACTCCGCCTCACAACGCCGCCCAAGCGGGTGGTGACATAGTTTCCCTGTCTGTGCACTGCACAGGCAGGGACACTCGTGTGAGGTGTCACATAAAAAAAAATAAAAAAAAATTAAAATCGCTTGACAAACGGAGTCAAGAAACGTTCAATTTCAAGCAAAAAACTGGTTTTTATTTATTTTGTAAATAATTTT